>NC_133418.1:96112666-96422000 GCF_049350105.2 Macaca mulatta
AACTACATTAAAAGGCTGAGCGTCATGGTTCACATCTGTAATCCCAGCACTTTGGGAGGCCGAGGCAGGCAGATTGCTTGAGCTCATGAGTTTGAGACCAGCTCGGGCAAAATGGCAAAGCCTCGTCTCTACCAAAAATACAAAAAATTAGCTGGGTGTGGTGGCACACATCTGTCATCCCAGCTGTTCAGGAGGCTGAGGTGGGAGGATTGCTTGGGCCTGGGAGGTGGGGGGTGCAGTAAGCCATGATTGCACCACTGCACTCCAACCTAGGTGACAGAGTGAGACCCTGTCTCAAAAAAAAAAAAAAAAAACTCAAAAATCTACATTAAAAATGATAAACTCTATTCATTTTTTAGATTGACACAGATAAAAAGTTCAAAAACTTTCAGGGAGAGTATGGAGATACAGGTTTGTTTTTTTTGAGATGCAGTCATGCACTGTTGCCCAGGCTGGAGTGCAGTGTCGCATCTGGGCTCACTGCAACCTCCGCCTCCCGGGTTCATGCCGTCCTTCTGCCTCCTGAGTAGCTGGGACTACAGGCATGTGCCACCATGCAGGCCAATTTTTTTTTTTTTTTTTTTTTTTTTTTTTTGAGACGGAGTCTCGCTCTGTCGCCCGGGCTGGAGTGCAGTGGCCGGATCTCAGCTCACTGCAAGCTCCGCCTCGCGGGTTTACGCCATTCTCCTGCCTCAGCCTCCTGTGTAGCTGGGACTACAGGCGCCCGCCACCTCGCCCGGCTAGTTTTTTGTATTTTTTTTTTTTTTTTTTTTGAGACGGAGTCTCGCTTTGTCGCCCAGGCTGGAGTGCAGTGGCCGGATCTCAGCTCACTGCAAGCTCCGCCTCCCGGGTTTACGTCATTCTCCTGCCTCAGCCTCCCGAGTAGCTGGGACTACAGGCGCCCACCACCTCGCCCGGCTAGTTTTTTGTATTTTTTAGTAGAGACGGGGTTCACCGTGTTAGCCAGGATGGTCTTGATCACCTGACCTCGTGATCCACCCGCCTTGGCCTCCCAAAGTGCTGGGATTACAGGCATGAGCCACTGTGCCCGGCCTGAGATATAGGTATTCTAATACATTGCTGGTTGGCATATAAGTTGACACCACTTATGTGAAGGACAATGTAATATTATGTGAATAAATTCATATGACCCTTGAGCCAGCAATTCCATTTTTAGGACTTTATCCTATAGAGATATACTGGCTTGATACAAAGACGTAGGTGTAAGAATTTTCATTGCCATATTGTTTGTATTAGCATATGACTAGAAACAAGCTAAATGTTCATCATAGCCATACACTGGAATATAATGGCTGTTAAAAAGAATGCAATTTTTTAAAAAAGAATGCAGTACATCTAGAATCACTGAAATGACATTGTCGGTAAGTAAGAAGGAAGGTACAGGACAATGTGTATAATACACCACATTGTGTGTTAAAAACAGATAGATACTTGCATGCTTGTATAGGCAGTGACTATCACGGGAAAGGTAAATAGCTGGTGATGTGGTTGCCTCTGAAGAGGGAGGGAGATTAATTGGGGATCAGGGATGAGAGGAAGACTTGTAACATTGAACTATTTCAATTTTTTTTTTCACATACATGTAGTACCTTTGCAAATACGTTTTTGACACTTTTTAATAAACTGATTAACATTGTGAAATATCAAATTATTTTTTACTTAAGTTGGATCACAAGGACGAGTCATAAGTTTTGAGGTACGAAAAGACCACCATGATCTGGCTAAGAAGAATTACAAACACTGGCGTGATTCATGGAAATTAAGTCATGTAGAAGAGTGGCCAGACAATGTGGATTTTATTCATAAGGATATTTCAGGAGCAACCGAAGACATAAAAGCTTTAACATTTGACGCAGTAAGTTTTCTAACATGGGTCCTGTGTTACTCCTTTGACTACAGAGAAGATAGGCGTCAGGCTTCTTTTGCATGGGCAAGGGTCTTCCTTCATTTGCTTCATGTCTATCTCTAGGGATGGAAAGAATATTTTTGTTTCATGCCTTTTAATCTCATGGTGGGATTTTGGGCAGAGACATCCTGAGTTACCGAGTTGGGTGCTGAAGTTGTCATTGAATGTGGAATGATGACTGAAAACTAGGACCAAAGACTAGTCAAGCATCATGAACCTCAGCATTTCCAGGATAAATCGTACTTTGGAAGCAGCATTGGAAGCATATTGAACCCAGCACCTACCCTGAATTTTGAGATTTGGGGGAATAAGTAGCTTCCATTTGACAAGGAATAGACAGAAGGCATCTTCAACTAGACAGTTAAAGTCAGGATATCAAGAGGAGTGTGTTCATTGGAGATGTCGAGGACAGAGGTGTTCATCATGAACAAAGCTCCAGAAAGTGGAGCAGAGAGATTGTGAGGAAGAGAAACACTGGGAGGTTGACTTAGGGAAAAGAAGCAGAGAAGATGAAGGTAAAAAGATAGATGACAAGAGAGGATACATTAAGCTGTGATCAAACATGGTGGAGATCTGGGACATGGAAGTATTTGCTGGCTTAAGAGTTTCAGAATTCCAGAGTAAGTTGCCCTATCCTTGGTGATGCCACTTCACAGTTCATAGCTTCACAGTATGAACCGAGGTCTGGTTAGGAGTCTTCCTTCCTTTCCTTAATTGGCTGCTGGAAGGATAGACTATTTTGGTGATAAATGAAGCAAAGTTCAAAGAGGAGAGAAAATCTTTTTTTTTTTTTTTTTTTTTTGGAGACAGAGTCTCATTCTGTTGCTCAGGGTGGAGTGCAGTGGTACAGTTTCAGCTCACTGCAACCTCCATCTCCCAGGTTCAAGCAATTCTCCTGCCTCGGCCTCCCAAATAGCTGGGATTACAGGCACATGCCACCATGCCCAGCTAATTTTTGTATTTTTAGTAGAGATGGGGTTTCACCATGTTGGCCAGGCTGGTCTCGAACTCTTAACCTTAGATGATCTGCCTGCCTCAGTCTCCCAAAGTGCTGGGATTACAGGCATGAGCCACTGTGCCCGGCTGTGAAAATGATTTTTATCAGCACTGGCTTCTAGCTCTGATATAACTAAAGCCTATAGTTTTAGTGGCACAGCTTCCTGTACAGAAAGACCTCAGTTCATTTTTCTCATCTATGACTTGCTTGTTACAGCTCAATAAGGGGGAAAGGGCTCTGTTTAGGTCATCCATAGGAATGTCAAAAATACCTGGGAGATTAAATAGGTCATCAGAATTTCATTTGATGAGCATGAAACACAACAAAGGATTTTAACGATATCATTGAAGCTTTGTAGAAACCTGCTGAACCATTCCTGATCTAAAAATAATACTCCTTTTTAGATTTATTCAGCTGACTCTCTCTTGAATAATAGTGCCAGATGATTACTCAATATGAGGGAATAGAGAAGGACGGTGGGAGGGTGTCAGCTGCTGGGGAAGAGTTATATACCGTTAGGACCAAAGAATTATAGTTGGTGTTCATGAATAATTGTAATACAGAACTTTTTTTTTTTTTTTTTTGTCGCCCAGGCTGGAGTGCAGTGGCCGGATCTCAGCTCACTGCAAGCTCCGCCTCCCAGGTTTATGCCATTCTCCTGCCTCAGCCTCCCGAGTAGCTGGGACTACAGGCGCCTGCCACCTCGCCCAGCTAGTTTTTTATATTTTTTAGAAGAGACGGAGTTTCACCGTGTTAGCCAGGATGGTCTCAATCTCCTGACCTCGTGATCCACCCGTCTTGGCCTCCCAAAGTACAGAACTATTAAATAGAAGCTAGATCATGAATAATTTCCTTTTCTTAAGAATGTTTCTAAAAATTGTACATTGGTAAGAGTACTGCTTGAGGGTTGATGTTTGATCAAAGATCAAAAGGCGTATGTTAAACGTAAATTTCTGGCTGGGTGCGGTGGCTCACGCCTGTAATCCCAGCACTTTGGGAGGCCGAGGCAGGTGGATCTCCTGAGATCAGGAATTCGAGACCAGCCTGGCCAAGATGGTGAAACCCCATCTCTACTAAAAATACAAAAATTAGCCAGGCGTGATGGCGGTTGCCTGTAATCCCAGCTACTCAGGAGGCTGAGACAAGAGAATTGGTTGAACCCGGGAGGCGGAGGTTGCAGTGAGCTGAGGTTGCACCACTGCACTCAAGCCTGGGCGACAGAGCAAGAGTCTGTCTCAAAATAAGCAAACAAACAAACAAATTTGTTTTCACATTCCCACTATTTTTTTTTTTTTTTTTAATTGTTGCTCCCTTTGTCTACTTAATTCTTCTCCTAGCTGCCATCTCACCTTCTGGGCCTTCCCTCTTCTAATCCATCCCCCTCATCTCTAGAATAATTTTCCTAAAATATACTTCTGGGCTGGGTGCAGTGGCTCACGCCTATAATTCCAGCACTCTGGGAGACCTGAGGTCAGGAGTTCGAGACCAGCCTGGCCAACATGGCAAAACCCCGTCTCAACTAAAAATACAAAATGTAGGCCGGGAGCAGTGGCTCACGCCTGTAATCCCAGCACTTTGGAAGGCCGAGGCGGGCAGATCACCTGAGGTCGGAAGTTTGAGACCAGCCCGATCAATGTGGGAGGTCAGGAATTCGAGACCAGCCTGGCCAATATGGTGAAACCCCATCTCTACTAAAAATACAAATAAAATGAGCTGGGCGTGGTGACTTGTGCCTGTAATCCCAGCTACTCAGAAGGCTTAGGCAGGAGAAGCGCTTGAACTCGGGAGTTGGAGGTTGCGGTGAGCTGAGATTGCGTCATTGCACTCCAGCCTGGGCAACAAGAGTGAAACTCCATTCTAAAACAAACAAACAAACAAACAAAACAAAACAAAGAAAGAAAAATACAAAAATTAGCCAGGCATGGTGGTGGGTGCCTACAATCCCAGCTACTTGGGAGGCTGAGTCAGCAGAATCGCTTGAACCTGGGAGGTGGAGGTTCCAGTGAGCCAAGATTGCGCCACTGCACTCCAGCCTGGGCAACAGAGCAAGACTCTATCTCAAAAAAGCAAAAAAGAAAAATATGGGCCGGGCGCGGTGGCTCAAGCCTGTAATCCCAGCACTTTGGGAGGCCGAGACGGGCGGATCACGAGGTCAGGAGATCGAGACCATCCTGGCTAACACAGTGAAACCCCGTCTCTACTAAAAATACAAAAACTTAGCCGGGCGAGGTGGCGGGCGCCTGTAGTCCCAGCTACTCAGGAGGCTGAGGCAGGAGAATGGCGTGAACCCGGGAGGCGGAGCTTGCAGTGAGCTGAGATCCGGCCACTGCACTCCAGCCTGGGTGACAGAGCGAGACTCTGTCTCAAAAAAAAAAAAAAACAAAAAAACAAAAAAGAAAAATATATATGTATATGTGTATATATATGTATTTCTGATACTGTCATTCTCCTGCTGAAAAAACAATCCAGAGCTTTTCAGTCAAAGATTTCTGGTGTCCAGACTCTGATCTGAACCTTCCTTTCTCTAGTCCTTTATGTAACCTGACTCCATATATGCCAACCAAAATGATGCTAAATGAATAAAAAAGGTGTTAAACCATAAAGAAAAACAGAAAAAAGAGCATGACTAATAAAAGAATTTAACACATTTTGGGAACAGCTTAACCATCAAAAGGGGGTGGACACAATGGAACACTAACAATAAATGTACTCTAGCTACATCAATAAATCTGAAAGACTTGGTGTTTGGTAGAAAAAGCATTATAAGAGAGTATGTGAAATGACTACCTACATGGAAAATTTAAAACTACACAACATGTATTGTTTGTAGCTATTTACATATGTTGTAGAAGTATAAAATTTGGGAATGTTACCAACTTCTGGACACTGACTGTTTCTGAGGAGAGAAAAGGAAGGGAAAGGAATAGAGGGAGATAAGTTTGGGGTCCATTCAGGTTGGTCCACCGCCAGGCTCCATAATCGCCAGCGTAACCTTGGGTAAGTCACTGAAGCTTTCCATGCCTCAGTCACGTCATGTATTAAACAGTAATGATAATAGTACCTATTTCATAGAGTTGTTGAGGATTAAATAAGAAAATTCATGTGAAGTACCTGGTACATAGTAAGCAATGAATAAATGTTAGTTATGATTTTCATCATTTTGATTTTCTTCCTTTCCCCTTTTCTCTGCCTGTTTAAACTCTGTTCTCCCTTCAAAGCTTAAAGGTCATCTCTTGCGTGAAATATCCTGCCTCATCTAGCCAGAGGATTATTACCTGCCTCTGAATTTCTGAACCACTTTGTTTCTGGAGTCAATAAGCATTTATTAAGAACCTGCCATGTACCATGTGCTGTGCTAAGACAAAAATTATGCATTCAAAAGAGCTTTCAAAAACAAAAAATGAATAAGAAATATTTAAAAATTAAAAAATAATAGCTGTCGGCCAGGCATGATGGCTCATGGCGGTAATCCCAGCACTTTGGGAGGCTGAGACGGGTGGATCACTTGAGGTCAGGCGTTTGAGACCAGCCTGACCAATATAGTGAAACCCCATCTCTACTAAAAGTATGAAAATTAGCTGGGTGTGGTGGTGGTGCATGCCAGTAATCCCAGCTGCTTGGGAGGCTGAGATAGGAGGATCGCTGGAACCCAGGAGGCAGAGGCTGCAGTGAGCTGAGATTGCACCACTGCACTCTAGCCTAGGTGACAGAGCAAGACTCTGTCTCAAAAATTAAATTAAACTGGCCGGGTGCAGTGACTTACGCCTGTAATCCCAGCACTTTGGAAGGCTGAGGCGAGTGGATCATGAGGTCAGGAGTTCGAGACCAGCCTGGCCAACATGGTGAAACCCTGTCTCTACTAAAGATTAAAAAAAAAAATTAGTTTTGCGTGGTGGTACACACCTGTAATCCCAGCTACTCGGGAGGCTGAGGCAGGAGAATCTCTGGAACCTGGGAGGCGGAGGTTGCAGTGAGCAAAGATCGCACCATTGCACCCCAACCTGGGCAACAGGGCAAGACTCCATCTCAAAAAAAAATAATAATAATTAATTAAATAAGATGAAATGAAATGGACACATAAACAGTTACTAAAAAGACTCAGAAGTATAAAACACCATGGCTGTAGAACTTGGTAGGAGGAGATGAGGCTGTAAATGCAGTCATGAGGGGCTAGATAATAAAGAAAGTTGTATGTTTATCAAGCTGGATAGTATGGACATTATCTTGTAAGTAGGAGAGCAGACTGTCTAGATTTCTGTTTTAGAATAATTCTGGAGAAAGAATGGAGGTTGGGAGTCTATGCAGAAAGGTATTATAATATTTCAACAAGATATGATGAGGTCTTGACCTAAGTCAATGTCGGTGGGATTAATTTGAGAAACACTGGAGGTAGATTTGTGAGACTTTAATTCAAACAGAAGCACCAAAACCCCAGAGTCTCAAAAGAGAATTCCAGGTGAAGAAAATGATGGCTTCTTGATTAGGCTTTGAAAAAAGACAATGATGACTCTAAGTTTCTGGTTTGAGTAACTGGATAAATGCTGTTAACTGAGAATTGAGCATTCAAGAGGATTTGCAGTTTTTTTGGTTATCTGACTTTGGTCCTTGTCAATAACATAGTAAAACTACAGTCTAAAAGCCCATGTATGTCATCATGTTGACCCTTGATTGTCATTGAAATCTTCACTTGGATATTTATTTATTTATTTATTTATTTATTTGAGATGGAGTCTCACTCTGTTGCCCAGGCTGGAGTGCAATGGCATGATCTCGGCTCACTGCAGTCTCTGCCTCCTGGGTTCAAGCATTTCTGCTGTCTCAGCCCTCTGTGTAGCTGGGACTACAGGCGCCCACCACCATGCCCAGCTATTTTTTTTGTATTTTCAGTAGAGACAGGGTTTTGTCATGTCAGCCAGGTTGGTCTCGAATTCCTGACCTCAGGTGATCCAACCGCCTCGGTCTCCCAAACTGCTTGGATTGCAGGCATGAGCCACCATGCCTGGCCTCGACTTGGATATTTAATAGGCATCTTAAATACATATCCAAACCTGAATTCTTATTTCCCCCAAGCTTGCTCTCCCATAATCTTGATCATTTTCCTCATTAGTAAATGACATCTCCATTCTTTCAGTGGCTTAGGCTGAAAACTTTGAATTCAGTCTTCCTTTTCTCACATCCTACTGCCAATCCTAATCCTAATTCCAATTGGCTCTGTCTTCAAAATATATACCACTTCTTACCACACCAACTGCTCTTTGCTATTACAAGCCACCGTCATCTTTCCTTGCATTCTCAGTGTTTTCTGCATGTAGATTTTAAAGTGAGTCAGAGTATACTTAATGACAGTGAATTGTACACTTAAAATGGCAATGTTGATTTTACCACACACACAAAAAGTTTTTTTAAAAAGTTCAGATCGGTCATTCTTTAAAATTCTCCAGTGGCTTCTCAATTGAGAAGTAAAGCTAAAGACTGCGTGATTCTATGTAATCTGTGTCCACCACCTTCGATGTCATCTCTTACACTTCCCCCCTTTTATCTCCACTGCAGTGACAGTAGCCTCAACAGACTTTCCAAGTAGCCTACTACCTCAGAGTGTTTGTATTAAATATTTGCTGTTCCCTCCACCAGGAGCTCACTTCTTCCCTACATTTCCATGGGTTAAACTTAATTTTATTTTCTTCAGATCTCTTCACTGACCAGCTTGTGTATAAAATGACACCTCCTTTCCCTAACCTGTCACTTTCTTTCCCTCTTACTCTGCTTGTTTTGTTTGTTTTGAGATAGGGTCTCACCCTGTCACCCAGGCTGGAGTGCAGTGACACAATCACAGCTCACTGCAGCCTTGATTTCTCAAGCCCAAGTGATCCTCCCTCCTCAGCCTCCCAAGTAGCTGGAACCACAGGTACACACCACCACGCCTGGCAGTTTTTTTTCTTGAGACGAGTCTCACTCTGTCGCCCAGGCTGGAGTGCAGTGGCATGATCTCTGCTCACTTGAACCTCCCGGGTTCAAGCTATTCTCCTGCCTCAGCCTCCTAAGTAGCTGGGATTACAGGTGTGCGCCACTGCACCTGGCTAATTTTTGTATTTTTAGTAGAGATGGGGTATCACCACGTTGGCCTGGCTGGTCTTGAACTCCTGACCTCAGGTGATCCACCCGCCTCGGCCTCCCAAAGTGCTGGAATTCCAGGCGTGAGCCACCGCACCCAGCCAATTTTTTTATTTTTATAAATGTGGGGTCTCACTGTATTGCCCACGCTGGTCTGGAACTCCTGGGCTCAAGCAGTCCTCCTGCCTTGGCTTCCCGAAGTGCTGGGATTACAGGCGTGAGTTACCATGCCTATTCTGCTTTATAACTGTTTTTCTTCATGTCACTCACCACCCTCTGTCCTATTTATTTATATTTTTTTAATTTTTGTTTAATGTCTACCCCTTCATTAGATCCCATGAAACAGACTATAAGTTCCAACTATATCCTTACCACTTAGAGAAAAATGTTTGTCATGTAGAGAGTGCTTAATAAATATTTGGTGAATTAATAAGATGTCCCTTGACCGATTAGTACTGTTTTTAAAAAACACATAAACTAATATTTTCTCATTTAGTAAATAGATATGCCAGCATAACTCCAAGCTTTCTGGAGTTCATACGACAGTAAATGTTACTTTATTTTCTATTTTGACCAGATTTTTTTTTTGTTTTTAATTAATTTTTTATTTGAAAAATTTTCACTTATCTTTTGTACTTATTGGCATCTTCTGTGACTACAGCCGTGTACACTGCAATTGAAATTGAAAGAAGAGTAAAGAGGAAATAAGGGATATGATTCTTTTTTTTTTTTTTTTTTTTTTGAGACAATCTCACTCTGTCACCCAGGCTAGAGTGCAGTGGTTTAATCTTGGCTCACTGCAACCTCCACCTCCCAGGTTCAAGCAGTTCTCCTGCCTCAGCTTTCCCAGTAGCTGGGACTATAGGTGTGCACCACCATACCTGGCTAATTTTTGTATTTTTAGTAGAGACAGGGTTTCGCCACGTTAGCCAGGCTGGTCTCAAATTCCTGACCTCAGGTGATCCACCCACCTCAGTCTCCCAAAAGTGCTGGGATTATAGGCGTGAGCCACTGCCTCTGGTCAACAGTGTGAATTTCTGTTGCCAAAGCTGAAATAAAGCATTTAGATTTATAAGTTTTGGCAATAGAAATTTACAATGTCAGCCAGGTGCAGTGGTTCACATCTATAATCCCAGCATTTTGGAAGGCCGAGGCGGGCAGATCGCTTGAATCCAGGAGTTCAAAACGAGCCTGGGCAACATGGCAAAACCCTGTATCTACATAAGATACAAAAAATTAACTGAGAATGGTGGTGCCTGCCTGTCATCTCAGCCACTTGGGAGGCTGAGGTGGGAGGGTTGCTTGAGCTCAGGAGGTGGAAGTTGCAGTGAGGTGACATCGTGCCACTGTACTCCAGCCTGGTCAACAGAGCGAGACCCTGTCTCAAAAAAAAAAAAAAAGAAATTCACATTGTCTCAAATGTTTAAATGTTTTATGTTGTAATGGCGTGTTTTACACTTGGCAATATTGATAATACAGGCATACAGGAATCTTTGGTTATATTCATATATACATACATAGCCAAATCAGTATTTCCATATTAATGTGCCAAGTACAAGACATATCATTATGATTTTTCAGTATCATCAAGTACTATGACAAATTATTTTTTCTTCCCTGAGACAGGATCTCACTCTTGCCCAGGGTGGAGTATGATGGCAAAGTCATAGGTCGCTACAGCCTCGAACTCCTAAGCTCCAGTGACCCTCCCATCTCAGCTTCCTGAGTAGCTGGGACTACGGGCTTGGGCCTCTGCATCCAGCCACTCTTTTTTTTTTTCTCAATAGAGTCAGAGTCTCGCTGTGTTGTCTGGGCTGGTCTCAAACTCGGCCTCAAATGGATCCTCTTGACTCAGCTTCCCAAAGTGTTGGGATTACAGGCAGGAGCCACCTTGCCCAACTGTATAATAATTAACATACCCTTTTGGGAGAAGTAAAATGATAGTTAATAATACTACCTTCTAAAAAATGAAATACCTTGAGTGATTGCTGTATCATTTCACCACAATAAGAAAACTTACGCTTTATTTAAACGGAATCAGACTGATGCAGTTCTCTTTTCCCCCTACACAGGTAGCTTTGGATATGTTAAACCCTCATATTACTTTGCCTGTTTTTTACCCACGTCTTAAGCATGGTGGTGTATGTGCTGTATATCTAGCAAAGTGAGTAATAGAACTGTTTTTCTTTGTAATGTGACTTTTAAGTGCACTTTTGCTTAAGTTCCAAACTAAAAAAAATTTTTTTTTTTTTGACACAGAGTCTCATTCTGTCACCCAGGCTGGAGTGCAGTGGTATGATCTTGGCTCACTGCAACCTCCACCTCCCTGGTTCAAGCAATTATCCTGCCTCAGCCTCCCAAGTAGCTGGGATTACAGGCACCCACCACCACGCCCAGCTAATTTTTTCTATTTTTAGTAGAGAAGGGGTTTCACCATGTTGGCCAGGCTGGTCTTGAACTCCTGACCTCAGGTGATGTGCTCGTCTGGTCTCCCAAAGTGCTGGGATTACAGGCATGAGCCACCACGCACAGCCAAAATATTCATTTTGTAACTGAATAAAGTGTACATGACATTTTATACAACTGTTTTAAAATGACAAGTCCCAAGTTCATTTATATTGTATATTTATTTAGTATTTATTTATTTATTTATTTATTATTTTTTGAGACGGAGTCTGCTCTGTTGCCCAGGCTGGAGTGCAGTAGTGCAATCTCGGCTTATTGCAAGCTCCGCCTCCCGGGTTCACTCTATTCTCCTGCCTCAGCCACCCAAGTAGCTGGGACTACAGGCGCCCACCACCACGCCCAGCTAATTTTTTCTTTTTTAGTAGAGATGGGGTTTCACCATGTTAGCCAGGATGGTCTCAATCTCTTGACCTTGTGATCCACCTGCCTCGGCCTCCCAAAGTGCTGGGATTACAGGCGTGAGCCACCGCGCCTGGCCAGTTTTTTTTTTTAACCTTTTTTTGTTTTGTTTTGTTTTTTTGAGACAGAGTCTCGCTTTGTCACCCAGGCTGGAGTGCAGTGTTGTGATCTCAGCTCGCTGCAACCTCCACCTCCCAGGTTCAAGTGATTCTCCTGCCTCAGCCTCCCAAGTAGCTGGGATTATGGGTGTGTACCACCACACCCGGCTAATTTTTGTGTTTTTAGTGGAGACAGGGTTTCACCATGTTGGCCAGGCTGGTCTGGAACGCTTGACCTCAAGCGATCGTCCGCTTCAGCCTCCCAAAGTGCTGGGATTACAGGCATGACCCACGCCCAGCCCTATATTACTGTTTAAATCATTTTTTACATAAATAGTAATATAAGATGCGCATTTTCTTCTGACAATCTGGAAGAAACTTTTTAAAAGTATAATGTGAACAGTAATGTTAAATTATGGTCTCTGTGTTTGTTTACTTAGAATTTTGTGAAAGTACTTTTTATGCTTCCTAACTTGAATATTTAAACCCTCTCCTGCCTTAATTTAACTATAGTATTTAAATGTGGGCAAGAGGTATAGGGAACTTAAATAAATAGAATGTTATTATTTTAGTAGAAATGTACATTTTTCACTTTTCTGAAAGCATCACACAGATTATCGAACTTTTAGATGGAATTCGCATCTGTGAACTTGCTCTTTCATGTGAAAAGATAAGCGAGGTCACTGTCAAAGATTGGTTGGTTTGCCTTGCAAAACGGAAAACTGGAATTTTAGCTCAAAAAGTAGAACCTAAAATCAACATAGATGTACAACTAGATTCTCAAAAGAAAACTGGAGTTGAAGATGAGCTGTTTCAAGAGGATGACCGTGGTGAGCTTCAGTTTTACTTTATGCATGTAGTAATAAATGGAGAATGAGTTCCTGAGTATACTGACCAAAAGATTATAAAAATATTCCTCAGCAATTTTCTATAGAAATTGAAGTGTGATATTTTGCTAAGATGTATAAGGCACAGAATAATTACTTTTCCTGCCTTTTACATAAAACTCCGATATCTTTGAAGAATTGAGCTTTTTATAATCTTCATATTTTACTTGTCACAAGGAGCTTGGTTTGTGAAATAATTTAAGTATATTACGGTTGTTTTATATTTAGATCACTGATTATTACTGAACAGAATGAATTTAATGGAACCTGATAGGCAAATAGCTAATATTCCAAAAAGCAACTTCTAAGATGCTGCTGGAATTCTTGAAAGAACTGAGTTTAGATCTTTGTCATATATGCACATTATTTAGGCCATGAACAAGTTTTCAAGTATCCATTGATTTATGATATGGGCTTATCCATTTGGTTATAAAATCATATGTTTATTATATAATCATTGACAAATCATTTCTGTATAATAACTGGCAGAGTAGCTCTAAAACAAATACAAGGAAAAAAAGAGAAAAAACTTAGAGTAACTCATATTTTAACAGTTTTGTGAAAAAATTAGAAAATATTTTATGTAGCTTATAGTACATATATTTTTTACAACAGAAGAATCACATTCTGATTTTCCATATGGATCATTTCCCTACGTTGCTAGACCAGTACACTGGCAACATGGTCATACAGGTGAGTAATGTTTTCAGAACACATTAAATGGTGTTTTTTCTTCTAATTAATATAATGACTTTATGTTTTTCTTCTCTTAAATTAGCTTTTCTTGTCAAGTTGAGGAAGATCAAACCACAACTGAGTACTCCAGATGACAGCAACTGACTTGAAGATGGAAAAATATCAAAATAGAACTTTATATTGAAAATCACTACTTTCATAGATTGGCATTTTTAGCTATTACTGTGACTTATATAACTTTTACATATAATTTTGAAAATAACAAAATAAAGATGTATAACATGGCAAAACTGCTTAAACGTCCCATTTTGACACTTGTCTTGCAGTTAGTTTGACATTTTGTAGTTAATGATTCCAAATTGGTTTAGTTGGACCATCTCATTCTTCGCTTCCTGTGAACCACTCCATAGATTTGTCTTTCTTCAAGAAATTAGTTTTCTTTCCTTTATTTGATTGATGGTCATTGACTACTGAAATAAAATTGCATTTTAAGATAAACTTTATGTATCTGTCCATTTTAAATACATCTTATCATGAGTTGTATATGTCTTAAAAAATAATAGTCTGGGTTACAGTAAATAATGGGGGGAAACTTAAGAATGATATAATCACCTTAAAAATTATAACAAAATATGTAACAGCTCTTGAATCTCTTTTATCCCCCTCAGAATCTTTTTAACCAGCTTGAAAGAACATCAGAATTGTTCAGTGTTACTATGTAAATTAAATGTTTAGGGGCCGGGCACAGTGGCTCACACCTTTGGGAGGCCAAGGCAGGCAGATCACCTGAGGTCAGGAGTTCGAGACTAGCCTGGCCAACATGGTGAAACCCTGTCTCTACTAAAATACTAAAAATACAAAAATTAGCCAGTTGTGGTGGCGGGCGACTGTAATCCCAGCTACTTGGGAAGCTGAGGCAGGAGAATCGCTTGAACCTGGGAGGCGAAGGTTGCAGTGAGCTGAGATTGTGCCACTGCACTCCAGCCTGGGTGACAGGGCGAGACTCCGTCTCAAAAAAAAAAAAGTTTGGGCAATACATTTTAGAAACATGAATTAATTACAAATGGGACTTATATTCATAGGCATCAGTTATTTAGCATTTACCACATATCATACATTGTTTTGAAAACTATATATGTTTTTCACTTACTATGGACAACTTATCTTTCAGGTTATCCATATTTTACAGATAAACAGTGACTTAGAGTGATTAGGTCGCTGTTTAAATATAGATGTTTTATGGGTTTTTGGTTTGTGTGTGTGTGTGGTTTTTTTTTTTTTTTTTTTTTTTTTTTTTTTTGAGACAGGTTCCCATTCTGTCACCCAGGCTGCAGTGCAGTGGCATGATCATGGCTCATTGCAGCCTCAGTCTCCCAGGATCAAGCAAGCCTCCCACCTCAGCTTCCCATGTAGTTGGACTACAGGCACATGCCACCACACCCAGCTAATTTTTGTGGGTTTTTTGGTAGAGACGGGGTTTTGTCATGTTTCCCAGGCTGGTCTCAAACTCCTAGGCTCAAGCAATCCTTCTGCCTTGACCTCCCAAAGTGCTGGGATTATAGGTGTAGAGCCACCATGCCCGGCCTCTTTTATGGGCTGTAAAATAGTAATGCCTTGGAGGGTAAATGCTACCATTCCTAGATTTATCTCTTAGGCTAGAAGTATTTAAAATTATACATGTGTGTAAATTTTTTATTAAATAATGTATTACAGAACATAGAACATTTTAAAATCTCTGCCTTTTTAGAGTTTACAGTCTATGATAGAGCTTGACATTAAATAGTCACACAGATATAAAACTAAAACTGTTATAAATTCCCCCCAAAGAAGTACAAGGTACTATGAGTAACCATAATGGGGGACTTTGCTCTAGCAAGTGACAATTGAGCTGAGACCTGAATGGTAAGTAGGAATTAACTACAGCAGGGGAAATGGGAATAAAAAGTGATGCTGGGGTTGAGTGGAAAAGATGGATAGATAGATAGGGATGAGGCCATGCAAGTTCTTATATGCCTGTGAAGGAATTGGTCTATCCTAAGAAAAATGGGATGCCGTTGAAGAATTTAAGTAAGGGGTGACATGTTCAGATCTGTGTTTTGAAAATCACTCTGGCTGCATTTAGACAAGTGATTGAATCAGGAGCAGAGTATTCTGGTGTTATATTTCTGTATGATAACTAGCTGAACATTTATACAATAATGATGCCTTTATAGCTTTTATAACATTTCCAGATACAGTTATACATTGCTTAACAGCGGCAATACATTCTGATAAATGCATAGTTAGGCAGTTTCATCATTGTGTGAACATTATAGAGTGTACTTACACAAACTGAGGTGGTATAGCCTACTACACACCTAAGTTATATGGTATAGCCTACTGCTCCTAGACTGCAAACCTGGATAAAATATTACTGTACTAACTACCATAGGCATTTATAAGACAATGGTAAGTATGTGTGTATCTAAACACAAAAAAGGTAATGTGTTGCACTACAGGGCTATGATATCAGTAGGTGATGGGAATTTTTCAGATCCATTATAATCTTTTCTTTCTCTCTTTTCTCTTTCTTTTCTTTCTTTTTTTTTTTTTTTTTTTTTTGACAGAGTCTTGCTCTGTTGCCCAGGCTGGAGTGCAGTGGCACGATCTTGGCTCACTGCAACCTCCACCTCCTGGGTTCAAGCAATTCTCCTGTCTCAGCCTCCTGAGTATCTGGGACTACAGGCATGTGCCATCATGCCCGGCTAATTTTTGTATTTTTTTAGGAGACAGGGTTTCACCACGTTAGCCAGGCTGGTCTCAAACTCCTGACCTTAAGTGATCCGTCCACCTGCCTCAGCCTCCCAAAGTTCTAGGATTACAGGTGTGAGCCACCATGCCCGGCCATTATAATCTTAGAGGAAAACCATCCTGTATGCAGTCCCACCTTGAGTGAAATGTCATTATGTAGCGCATGACTATATAGAAGCTCTGAAGTGCTGCTTTTTTTGAGACAGAGTCTCGCCCTGTCGCCCAGACTGGAGTGCAATGGCACGGTCTTGGCTCACTGCAACCTCTGCCTCCTAGGTTCAAGCAATTCTCCTGCCTTAGCCTCCCAAGTAGCTGGGATTACAGGCACACGCTACCATGCCTGGCTAATTTTTGTATTTTTAGTAGAGATAGGGTTTCACCATGTTGGCCAGGCTGATCTCAAACTCCTGACCTCAAGTGATCCACCTGGCTCAGCCACCCAAACTGCTGGGATTACAGGCATGAGCCACTACGCCTGGCCTGACGTCCATTTTTTAATTCCATCATGGAATACTCCCTTTTCTTCTACCCTTCTATTTAGCTAGTAATGAAATTATGTCATTCATTTAATGCTTTGAATGCCTATTATGTGTCAGTCCCCAGTTGTCTACTTTGAGAAGGGGCTGGCTTAAAGAGCCAAGAAAAGTTCTGCCCTTCACTCCTGTTTCTTGGAGAATACTTAGTTTCTGTTTGGCACATGGTGCTCAGTAGATGTTGAATTGAATAAGACCTTTTTAACAGTATCCATTCATTTTCCCTCAGTTCCCCCACCCCCCCCTTTTTTTTTTTTTTTTTTTTTTTGTAGTTTTCTTCTATTTCTCTTCTTTTTCTTTGGTAGTTGTCCATTCTAGTCAATCAAGGCCCAGCTTAAGCCCTTTCTTCAGCCCTCCTCCAAACAATAAGTGTGTTTACAGTCTGGTTTATGGGACAGATACCTTTTTTTTTTTTTTTTTTTTTTTTGTAGTTTTCTTCTATTTCTCTTCTTTTTCTTTGGTAGTTGTCCATTCTAGTCAATCAAGGCCCAGCTTAAGCCCTTTCTTCAGCCCTCCTCCAAACAATAAGTGTGTTTACAGTCTGGTTTATGGGACAGATACCTTTTTTTTTTTTTTTTTTTTTTTTGAGACGGAGTCTCGCTCTGTCGCCCAGGCTGGAGTGCAGTGGCGCGATCTCGGCTCACTGCAAGCTCCGCCTCCTGGGTTTACGCCATTCTCCTGCCTCAGCCTCCTGAGTAGCTGGGACTACAGGCGCCCGCCACCGCGCCCGGCTAATTTTTTTTTTTGTATTTTTAGTAGAGACGGGGTTTCACCGTGGTCTCGATCTCCTGACCTTGTGATCCGCCCGACTCGGCCTCCCAAAGTGCTGGGATTACAGGCGTGAGCCACCGCGCCCGGCCTTTTTTTTTTTTTTTTTTTTTTTGTTGAGACGGAGTCTCGCTCTGTCACCCAGGCTGGAGTGCAGTGGCCGGATCTCAGCTCACTGCAAGCTCCGCCTCTCGGGTTTACGCCATTCTCCTGCCTCAGCCTCCCAAGTAGCTGGGACTACAGGCGCCCACCACCTCGCCCGGCTAGTTTTTTGTATTTTTTTTTAGTAGAGACGGCGTTTCACTGTGTTAGCCAGGATGGTCTCGATCTCCTGACCTCATGATCCGCCCGTCTCAGCCTCCCAAAGTGCTGGGATTACAGGCTTGAGCCACTGCGCCCGGCCGGGACAGATACCTTCTAATGTTAGTTTTCTACGTCCACGTCTGGCTGTCCTGTAAACTAAATATTTGAGACTGACTGAAAACTGTCATCTCAATGCCTTCCAGGGGCCCTACCTTTTATGCCCAGTAAATAGTCACTAGAAGTTTCCTGATATCTTTAAGCCTACACTGGATCATGTTTTTGTTTTTTGAGACAGCATCTCGCTCTGTCACCCAGGCTGGAGTGCAGTGGTGCAGTCTCAGCTCACTGCAACCTCCACCTCTCAGGTTCAAGCGATTCTCCTGCCTCAGCCTCTGGAGTAGCTGGAATTACAGGCATGCACCACCACCACGCCTGGCTAATTTTTCTATTTTTAGTAGAGACAGGGTTTCACCATGTTGGCCAGGCTGGTCTCGAGCTCCTGACCTCAAGTGATCTGCCTGCTTCAGCCTCCCAAAGTGCTGGGATTACAGGCGTGAGCCATCATGCCCAGCCAAGGATCATGTATTGTTTTGTCTGTTGACTTGGTTGTTCTAGAGGGAAATTTAGGTATACGTAGTATATAGTTCTGGGATTGTGGAAGGCTTTCATTTTGAACTTCATATTTTCAGAGGCAGTAGGAACTTCTGAAGTTTCTATAGTCATGTAAAAGATATTTTAAGTTAATCTGTTAGTGGTGTCTATGAGAATTTAACTGGAGGAAAAAAACAAATCAGAGCTTTCATAGTAATACATATATAAGGTGATTAATAGTAGAAAATGAGCAGACAGTTCGGGCGGGGTGGCTCATGCCTGTAAGCCCAGCACTTTGGAAGGCTGAGACAGGTGGGTCACCTGAGGTCAGGAGTTCGAGACCAGCCTGGCCAACATAGTGAAACCCTGTCTCTACTAAAAATATAAAAATTAGCTGGGTGTGGTGGAGCTTGCCTGTAATCCCAGCTACTGAGGAGGCTGAGGCACAAGAATTGCCTGAACCTGGGAGACGGAGGTTGCAGTGAGCTGAGATCGTACCATTGCACTCCAGCCTGGGCAACAAGAGCAAAACTCCATCTCAAACAAACAAAGAAACAAACAAAATATTATGAAAGAAGAACCAGATAAGCTAGTAATTCATTGGATGCAGAGAGAAAATGTATATATCGAGACTTTTTGACTTATAATGGGGTTATGTCCCAACAAACACTTGTGACTTGAAGATATCATTAAGTAAAAAATGCATTTGGGCCAGGTGCAGTGATTTACATCTGTAACCCCAGCACTTTGAGAGGCCAAGGTGGGAGGATTGCTTGAGGTCAGGAGTCTGAGACCAGCACCAGTCTGGGCAACATAGGAAGTTTCTACAAAAAAAAAAAAAAAAAGAAAAAGCTGGGCATGGTGGCACATGCCTGTAGTGCCAGCTACTCAGGAGGCTGAGGTAGGAGGATCACTTGAATCAGAGGAGGTTGAGGCTACAGTGAGCCATGATCACATGACTACACTCTAGCCCAGGTGACAGAGCAAGATCCTGTCTGGTGGGGAAAAAAAGCATTTGGCTGGGCACAGTAGCTCACACTTGTAATCCCAGCACTTTGGGAGGCAGAGGTGGAGGATTGTTTAAGGCCAGGAGTTCATGACCAGCCTGCGCAACGTAGTGAGACCCCATCTCTATTTTTAAAACATATTTTTATTTTATTTTTTTCTTTTTTGAGATGGAGTCTCACTCTGTTGCCCTGGCTGGAGTGCAGGGGCATGATTTTGGCTCACTGCAACCTCTGCCTCCTGGGTTCAAGCAGTTCTCCTGTCTCAGCCTCCCGAGTAGCTGGGACTACAGGCGCCCGCCACCACGCCCAGCTAAATTTTGTATTTTTAGTAGATTTTACCATATTGGTCAGTTTGGTCTCGAACTCCTGACCTCAGGTGATCCGTCTGCCTCGGCCTCCCAAAGTGTTGGGATTACACAGGTGAGCCACTGCGCCCGGCAAAAAATATTTTTAAAAAGATGCATGTAATACAGCTAACCACCAAACATCACAGCTTAGCCTAGCCTACCTTAATGTGCTCAGAACACTTACATTAGGCTACAGTTGGGCAGCATCATCTGGCAATACAGTACACTGTCAAAAATTAGTTGTTTACTCTCATGATTTCATGGCTGCCTGGAAGCTGCAGCTAGCTCACTGCCTCTGCCCAGCATCAAGAGAGACCATGATACAGCTTTCCACTGAATGCGTATAGCAACCATAGGTAAGTCAAGGACCAGCTGTATTTTCAAACTTCTGTCTGCTATTCAGAAGACCCTTCCCTTAATTCTCTGGGCAAAACAGGACTCAGTCAATGCCCAGCTAATATCTTACTTTGAAAAACCTTCACCAAACCTCTCACCCCACAGAATTCTGAAATCTTTTGTGTTCCTCAATGTTGATCATATACTTTGCATAGCCCTTATCACATTATTAACTTATATGCCCTAATTATGCCTTCATTAAGTGTAAGAATTTTAAACCTGGATGACTAGAACAGTGGTAATGACAAAAATAAGAAAATTCAAAGAATGGTTTATTTCTGAGGAAAAATTATTTGGTTTTTAGATTATTTAACAGTTGGAATGTTACATGCCTCTCTATATGATCCAGGGCTAAAGCTTGGTATATATTTTTTCCCTTGACTTTGCTTTAAAATCTCATGGGTCCTCAGATAATACATAATATATATCTATGTTTCACATGGACCAGCCCAGGCATCATAAAGCTTACAACAGCATACGGTCAGGAGAAACAATTGTAGTTTAGTTATTATAAAAATATGTTACATATTCAGATAGAACTGGGTTCCCATCTTGTTTCTGTTATTGTTTTACCTGGTAATGGTGTGACTTTTCTGAGTTTATTTTTTCATCAGTAAAATGAATATAATAAGGCCACTTCAAGATTTCTTAGGGGGTTGGGTGTTAAATGAGATTAAGTATCTAGCATGTGATTGGTGATTGTCATGTATATAAATATGTAAAGAATGTTTCACCTAAAAAAAAAAAGAATGCTTCCTCTATCCTTCCCAAAAGTCATTTTTAAAAATTATTATTATTTTTTTTTTTTGAGACAAAGTTTTGCTCTTTTCACACAGGCTGGAGTACAGTGGCAGCATCTCAGCTCACTGCAACCTCACCTCCCAGGTTCAAGTGATTCTCCTGCCTCAGCCTCCCGAGTAGCTGGGATTACAGGCATGCACCACCACGCCCAGCTAATTTTTGTATTTTTAGTAGAGACAGGGTTTTACCATGTTGGCCAGGCTAGTCTAGAACTCCTGACCTCAGGTGATCTGCCCCCTCTTGGCCTCCCAAAGTGCTGGGATTACAGGCACGAGCCACCGTGTCCAGCCCCAAAAGTCAAATTTTTGACAGTATTTTTACCCCACCTTGTCAAATTGAAAAACAGTTTGTTCTTAATAAATGTCATAAACATGTTTATCTAAAACTTTTATTTAAATGTGTTGTTTTGACAAAAAATATTTTAAGGTAGGAAAATATGTCTTTACCTGCAAATTGAGGAGTTGCTTGCTTGTGTTTGAAAGAAAGATGGAAGCACTGATCACCATCTATGCTAAGTTTAGCACAGAAGTCTAAAGCAGAGCATAAACTTTTTGTGTCTTTCTTGGAGAATGCTGAATTCAGTTTTTTGCAACCACATACTATCAGATGATTCCAACCTTAGGTGGACTGGAGGAAGAAAAGTTTGCTAGTAGAGGTCACTAACTCAGCAGCGGTTTAGGCAGTGAGAGACTCATCCCACTCCTGTAGCATCGTGTGTCCCTATTATCCTGCACTCTCCCCTCTACTTCCAATGAGCTCACTCTCCATTAAAACTATAGGAGGAAAATGAATGTATATTTTTACCGGTAAAATATGTGTACAATCAATTTTCCTTTGTATTGCTTACCCTCTGACATCCTGAAACAAAGAGTTTTACAGTTAACCATGGGTTAATACTCAGAATAAAATGGCTTTGGGTAAATATTTGTTCCTTCCTGTATAGGACCTATAAATCCTAAATCATGGCTTTCACCCAGTTAAAGGATGAAAGCACACAGTTCCTTCTACAACTCCCCTAAGTTAATACCCCACTTTTCATCCACAATCCCTCAAAGACCTTTATTTTTTCTCCAAAGTATACTGACTGGCAGAGCCCCCTCTTCCCTGGGTGCACTCAAATTTCCTGTTGAGATGTCAAGGCCTATACTATGGAGGGTTATTACCGTTGATATCTACAGTGGTTGGTCGGAATAAAATACGTATAACTGCTTCTCTTTTGCTTTCTGTAAATATCTGTTCAAATTCTTGGAACTCTCTCCCAGCTCACTTCATGTAGCCTTTCAGCAGGGACTTGGTTCTTAATGCTTTCGCCACTTCCTTAGTAGTTGGCTAGAAGGCTTCTGTGGCAGCTTATTTTCACTGCCAATGGCAGGATTGCATCAAAAGGGCAGTAGACCATAATATTTAGGAATTCAGGCTCTAGTTTTGAGTCAGAGACCTGGGTTCACATGTCACTCCAGCTCCTTGGGCAAATTATTTAACTTCTCTAAGCTTTAGTTTCCTTATCTGCTGAGTGGAGGTATAGTATTCACCCTAAAGTTGGCTGTGAATATTAAATGATATTATGAATACAAAATGCATTATATATTGCCTTGGACATTGTAAACATTCAGTAAAGCTTACCTATTATAAGGATCAAAGAGTAAAGGAAGCTGGGAGAGGAAGGATGCTAAAAGACAATTTTTTTAAATAGATGGGGTCTTGCTGTGTTTCCCAGGATGGTCTCAAACTCCTGGCCTCAAGTGATCCTCTTGCCTCAGCATAATAAAAGATATGCCTGAAGATGTTGAAAAGGAAGAGACTATATACTGCAGTGCAAATTTGTTGAGTGATTACTATGGTCAAGAAATAGAACAATGACTGAGGCATAACCCCTACCTTCAAGAATCTTATGGTCTAGTTTCTCCCTTAGTAAAGCTTCAGTAGCCACTATTAATCTCTTTGTGGTAAAAACAAATAGGTAAAATTCTGAAATAATGCAGGTGTGTTAATTTCTCATGATAGAATTAGAAAGGACCATGAAAAATCTGTCCGCCCTGTCTTGAGATGGGTGAAAATCTGGAAGGCTTTGTAAGTAGAAAGGATCACTGATAGTAGTAGAATATTATTCTAGTGCTATTTCTAGACATTTCTAGAAAATAAATGTCAGATAATACTATATATAAAATAATTTGAATGAAATTATGGTGCAGTTGTATTTTTTCCAGCTAATAAGATTCTTTTCTAATTAATACACTATTGCTGAAAGCCACTTAAATCCCAACAAAATGAAATATATGAAGAAATTATGGTACTTATACCACATCAGAATTTAAAATCAGGTTTTCGGCTGGGTGCGGTAGCTCACGCCCATAATCCCAGCATTTTAGGAGGCCGAGAAAGACAGATCACTTGAGGCCAGGAGTTCGAGACCAGCCTGGCCAACATGGTGAAACCCTTCACTACTAAAAACACAAAAACTATCTGGGCATGGTGGCACATGTCTATAATCCGAGATACTTAGGAGGCTGAGGCATGAGAATCAGCCAAATCCGGGAGGTGGAGGCTGCGGTGAGCAGAGATTGTCCCACTGCACTCCAGCCTGGGCAACAGAGTCAGACTCTGTTTCAAAAAAAAAAAAAAGAAACTGGTTTTGGAGGACTCAGTAATGACATAGGAAAATACTTTGTGATAAATGAAAAAAGCAAGCCTGGATATAGTATGGTTCTAATTTTGTTAGAAAAGTATACAGAAGGAAACCAATAGTTGGAAGGTGAGATTACAAGTAAATTTATTTTCTTCTTGAAACCCTTTTGAACAAAATAAACATTTCAAAAAAATGATTCAGGCTCTTAAAATACTGAGGCTTATGGTGCATTAGTTTTCAACTTAACATAGGTCACATTAAAAATCTGTTTAGTTGGGTCACCACAAAACAGATATGGACACAAGACAAAAAGTAACTGAAAGGGGAGAAAGTTTCAAGATTAATTTAACTCATATTGTTGAAGTATATAAATTATCATGTATCCCTGCCAGCAAGGACTGACTAGAGCTCAGTAAACAATATGCATAAATCTAATTCTGGCATATTACTAAATCATACCTTGAGAACTGGTATAAGCTTGAGAAGGATCATCTATTATGTCCATTGACAGTGAGTTGTATGATTCCTGAGAATGTTTTTCTGTCACCCCTGATGTATGACTGGATAAAGATGATGATGAAGACAATCCCAGTCTAACATATCTTCTTTTTTTACCACAGAGTGAACAATCTACTGGTGTGGCACTAGGTCCCCGGGGCAGCTGAACTTCATCTCTGTTGTAGTTTCTGACAGCTCCACTGTGATGAACAGAGCGTTCTCTTTGCCAGATATAATGGGTTGGTGCAATGGCCATAACCTATAATGGAAAGCTTACTTTTAGAATTTTAGTAATATTTCAAAATTTACTAAAATTGAGTTCAAAAATTATAACTCAAGAACAACTGTCTCTAAAGTGAAGATAAAAATCCAAATTGCTGATTTATAAAACAAAACACTTCCAGATAAGGCTGGGAGGATCATCACTAAAAAGTGACTCATTGCTTGGATCTTTAAGACAATAATCGACAAAGTAAATTATTTTAAACAGGAAATAGGACTGAAGCAACCTTCCAGGTTATTGGGGTATTTATTTTTCAATTCTGAATATTCTAAGTTTGGGAAAGATAATACAGTTACTCCAAAACAATATGTAATTCTTAACTTTGGAATGTATTGGGTTAAAAAACAATTAATTGGCCAGGCACGGTGGCTCACGCCTGTAATCCCAGCATTTTGGGAGGCCAAGGCAGGCAGATCATGAGGTCAGGCGATCAAGACCATCCTGGCTAACACGGTGAAACCCCATCTCTACTAAAAATACAAAAAAAAAATTAGCCGGGCGTGGTTGCGAGTGCCTGTAGTCCCAGCTACTTGGGAGGCTGAGGCAGGAGAGTGGCATGAACCTGGGAGGTGGAGCTTGCAGTGGGCAGAGATCACCCCACTGCACTCTAGCCTGGGCGACAGAGCGAGACTCCATCTCAAAAAAAAAAAAAAAAAAAAAAAAAAGGAAAAATAAAATAGCAAAGATGGGAATGGGTGCGGTGGCTCACGCCTGTAATCCCAACACTTTAGAAGGCTGAGGCAGGTGGATTGCTTGAGCTGAGGAGTTCGAAACCCAGCCTGGGCAACAGTGTTCCTAAAATTTGATACTTGGCCCTCTGTTTTTCTGTGTATATACTCTCCCTCTCTGTGATCTCAAGAGGTAGTAAAGTATAGGTGTTAAAAGCACTGACTTTCAAAACCAACCCAGTCAGCTTCTCCTCTCTCTGTCAGGGAGGAGAATGGGGAGGAATGGGGAGGAGACAGATATAGGCATAAAAAATTTAAAAACAAAACAAAACAAAAAAAAAGCACTGACTCTGGAGTCAGACTGCCTTGGTTTGAATACTGGAGTGCTGCTTTAATTATTGTGTGTCCTTGGAGAAGTCACTTAACCTCTCTGTTCCTTAGTTTCTTATCTGGGATTACCTAGCTAGATCTAAGAATTGTGAGAGTTAATACATGGGCAATACTTAGAACAGTGCCTGGAAAGTTCTTTAAAAGTATTAATATTACTTTCACCTTGAATCTCTTAAATACTCTAAGCATCATTTATATGTAATGACTTTTACCATACCTGTTGACCATTCATTTAATTACATCCAGTTACTGCCTTAAATTCATGTCTATATACCAAATTCCTTTATCTCCCCAAAGAATCCAGTTTGCTTCTGTAGCCTTCCTTATTTCCATTATGGAACCCATTACTCTTCCTGTTATATAGATTTGAAACTGACAGTTCCTTCTCCCATGTACCCTATATCCAACTGGTCACTAGGTAATGATAATTATAATTTTTTAACATTTCTAACATGTGTTTCATTTTCTTCAGCACTGCTATCAATTTTCGTCACACCCTTGTTTCCCGCTATAGCAAGTTTAGCAGTTTCCAATACATTCCCTATATTGGATCTCTTCTGCATACTGTCATTGGATTATTCTATCAAAACACACTACTTATCTCATTGCTTTCTAAATTCCTAATCTGGAATCAAGTAATAGATAGTGAAGAACTCAGCTATGATGATATTGTGGCATCTTGGCCAAAATATTAACTGGAATAGAGAAAAACTTCTTAATTAAATTGCTACCCTCCATGATGCATGAAAGGGGCTGGAAGTGTAGTCTAACTCTCTCATTTGATAGGCATCCTCCCTAATGTGTGAACCAGTTTAGAAATTAAGCCATCACCAATGTAATAAAATCCCACCTCAAAGGAGTTGTTGATAAGATCATCAGGTAAGAAGATAAAAATCAGAATAAACAAAGAAATAGTCCACTCTTTTCTGGAGAAGCCCTACATATATTTTCCAATTTAATCACACCTCATCTCTTTCCAAAAAAGAATGAGGCAGCTGACAAAAAAGGGGGAAAAATTTCATTGAATTTAGACCCAAAAGGGAAATTTCGACTAAAAGGGGAAAGCAGACATGCCAGTAATAAAATGTAATAGAGTCGATGTGGTCAAGGATAATACCTGGCTGTTAGCTTCTTTGCAGCCAAGATTAAAAAAATAAAAGAGACAAATTACAAAACTCATTATTTGAAAAGACAGCACTTGTTCTTTCTTATGTCAGTGGTGTATAATGCAAAGAGCACTAAGTTTAAGTACGTTGGGTCTGCTACTTATTAACTTCATGGCTATGGACAAATCACAATCTTACTAAGCCACAGTTTTTGCATCTGTGAAACGGAGAGAATACTGAGGCTATTTAATTCCCAAGACAAGATATAAATGCATTTTCTAAACTAACCAATATGAGAAGCTTATATGGAGGCTAGATGTCACAGAAAAAAGAGAACACTAGGAAGTCATTAGATGTTCTGGATCTGCCACTTCTGTGATTTTGAGTAAATCCCAGCCTCTTTGGTCCTCAGTTTCATTAGCTGTGAAATGGGGATGCCACCACCCTCACAGCTATTTGTGTGATAATTTCTGGGAAAAGTCATAATTTGTAAAGTACTATGCAAATGTAAAGTATTATTATTGTAAGCTAGTTTGTAGCTACTATCCTAACTTGAGGTTATTTTAGGATATGAGACTAAAGAAATGTTTCATTTGGCAGTATGCTAGGCTTTCAGTAACAAATGTATAGAATAGTTAAATTTTCAACAGTATGTCTTGCTACTTCAGGAATGGGAATGGGGTGAAATAATACTTCTTTACAATAAACTCCCAGGGCACTGAACTTGGTGTGTTATTGATAAAGTAGTTGTCCAGTGAATACTTAACAGAACACGATAAAATCTACTAGGCAGTTACCTTTTCTATACTCCAACATGATTCAAATGTACCTTGTTGGAACAGCCAAAAAACAGCTTCTCTATCTGCCACTGGAGTAAGGGGCAGTGCAAAGTGAGCTCAGTGAATAATTATAGTTTATTGTTTCCCTATTTCATGGATAAGAAGGTATGAAACAGAATTGGAAGTTCTATTCATTTGATCAGTCAACAAATATTTATTGACTACCCACTATGTGCCAGGCACTGTTCTAGGCTCTGGAGATAGGATAAGAACAAAATAAGGCTGGGTACTCATGCCTGTAATCCAGCACTTTGGGAGGCTGAGGCAGGTGGATCACTTGAGATCAGGAGTTTGAGACCAGCCTGGCCACCATGGTGAAAACCCTGTCTCTACTAAAAATACAAAATAGCTGGGCGTAGTGGTGCATGCCTGTAATCCCAGCTATAATCCTAGCTACTTGGGAGACTGAGGCAGGAGAATTGCTTGAACCCAGGAGGTGGAGGTTGCAGTGAGCCGAGATTGCGCCACTGCACTCCGGCCTGCGTGACAGAATGTAACTCTGTCTAAAAACAAACAAACAAACAAAAAAAACCAAAATAGGGTCAGGCACTGTGGCTCACATCTGTAATCCCAGAACTTTGGGAGGCCAAGGTGGGAGGATTGCTTGAGCCCAAGAGTTCAAGGTTGCAGTGAGCTATGATTGCACACTGTAGCCTGCAGCCTGGGTAACAGAATGAGACCTTGTCTCAAAAACAAAAACAAAACAAAACAAACAAACAAAAGCAAAACAAAGATCCTGCTCTCTTGGAATCTGTATTTTAGTGGGAGGAAGTTTGTTAGCAAGATAAATAAGTAAAAAGGAGTCTGTTATATGATGGTTGAGTGCTATGAGGAAAATTGGGACTGAGAAAGGGAATACAGAGTAATAGTAGGAGGAACTACTTTTAATTTTAACAGCTTTGAAATGTAATTAAAATACCTTACAATTCACCCAATTGAAATGTACAATTCAATGATATTCAATATATTCAGAGTTGAGCAACCATAACCACACTCGATTTTGAAATATTTACATCACTCTATAAATAAAGCAATCACACTCCATTTTCTCCTTTCTGTCGCCCATAGTAACTACTAATCTACTTTCTGTCTCTGAATTTGTCTATTCTGGACCTTTCATATAAATTGAATCATACAATATGTTGTCCTTTGTGACAGGCTTCTTTTATGTAGCATAATCTTTTCAAGGTTACCTGCATTGTAGTTTGTACCAGGTACTTCATTCCTTTTAATTGCCAAGTAATATTTCATTGTAGGGATATACCTTATTTTGTTTATCCATTCTATCAGCCGATGGACATTATGTTGTTTCTACTTTGGCTATTATGAATAATGCTATGAACATTCATGTTAAAGTTTTTTATGTGGACATAGTTTTGTTTTTATCTTTTGGCATATATAGCTAGGACTAGACTTTCTGGGTCATATGGTAACTTTATGTTAGCCTTGTGAGGAATTGTCAGACTGTTATGCAAAGCAACTTCCCCATTTTACATTTCCATAAGAAATGTATGAGTGTTCCAGTATCTCCACATCCTCTCCAATACTTTTATTTTTGTTTATAGCCATCATAGTGGGTGTGAAGTAATATCTCATGGTGCTTTTGATTTGCAATTCCTGACAGCTAATGATGTTGAACATCTTTTCAAGTGTGTGTGTGTGTGTGTTAGCAATTTGCATACTTTGGAGAAATGTCTATTTGGATTCTTTGCCCATTTTTTAAATTGATTGTCTTTTTATTGTTAAGTTGTAAAGCTCTTTATATTTCTAGATACAAGACGCTTATCAAATAGATGACTTGCAAAAACATTTTTTTTCATTTTGTAGGTTATCTCTTCACTTGGTATCCTTTGAAGGACAAAAGGTTTTAATTTTGATGATGTCTATTTTATATCTTCTTTTGTTACTTGTTACTTTTGGTATCATCTCTAAGAAACCTAATTCAAGGTCATGAAGACTTATCCCTATGTTTTCTTCTAAGAGTTTTGTGGTTTTAGGTTTTACATTTAGGTCTTTGATCCATTTTGAGTTAATTTTTATATATGGTATGAACCAGAGGTTCAGCTTCATTCTTTTGCATGTAGATATCCAGTCGTCCCAGCACCATTTGTTGAAAAGACTACACTTTCCCCATTGAATTTTCTTGGTACCCTTGTCAAAATTCAATTGAACATAATTGTGAGGGCACTTCTATTCCATGGAGGGAGATACTACTCTATATAAGGTGATAAGGAGAGGTCTCTCTGAGGTGACATTTAAGCAGAATCCTGAATGTAGTTAGGAAGTGAAGCATACTGATATCTGGGGAACAATATTCTAGGTTATGGGAATAGTAAGTGCAAAGACCATGAGATGGGAGTGTAACTGGTATCTTTGAGGTAAGGAGGCTGGTGTAGCTTGAATGGAAGAGCAAAGATTTGAGATGAAATCAAAGAGATAAGAGAGGAGGGCTGATAGACCATGTTGGACCATGACAGGGACTTTGTCTTTTACCCTATGTATGGCTGGAAGATACTGGAGGCTTTTGAATAGAGAAGTCATGATTTGACTTACCTAAAAAAAAAAAAAAAAAAAAAAAAAATTACTCTGGCAGCTGTATGAAGAATAGATTATAGCTGCATATGGTGGCTCACACCTGCAATCCCAGCACTTTGGGAGGCCAAGGTGGGAGGATTGCTTGGGCACAGGAGTTTGAGACCAGCCTGGGCAACATAGCGAGACCCCATCTCTACCAAAAATAAATTGGCTGGGCATGGTGGCACATGCCTGTAGTCTCAGCTACTTGGGAGGCTAAGGCAGGAGATCACTTGAGTCTAGGAGGTTAAGGCTGCAGTGAGCCATGATCACACCACTGCCTGGGTAACAGAGTAAGACCCTGTCTTTTTTTTTTTTAAAAAAAGGTGGGGGGTGGAGAGACTATTTGGAAACTTATGCCAGTAATTGAGGCAAGAGGTGACAATTTAAAAGTACACTATTAGTGGTGGAGGTGGTGAGAAATGGTAGGATGCTGGATATTTTTTCAAGGTACAAATATAAGAAAAAGAAGGGTAAATGGAAATAATTGTTTTGGCCCGAGCAACTAAAATGATAGAGTTGCTACTTATGAATATGTGGAAGACTGCAGGAGGAGCAGATCTGGAGGTCTGTGTCAAGGAGTCAGGAGTTCAATTTTAGGCATGTTAAGTTTGAGGTATCAATTAGACAAAAAATATCAACAGGCGATTTGGTATGCAGATCTGGAATTGGAAGAAATTATTAGTTGTTAGTGTTAAAGCCTTGAGAGTGAATGGGGTCACCTAATAAGTTAATACCAATAGAAAGGAGAAGAGATCCTAAGTCAGCCCTGGGGCACTCTAATGAAGTTGGTGAGGTAAAAAGGAACTGGCAAAAGTGACTGAAAAAAACCTGGTATCCTCAAAACCAAGTGAAAACAGTGTTTCAGGAAGAAATGAGGGATAGTGTCAAATGCTGCTATATTGAGTAGATTGAGGACTACAAATTAACCTTGGGATTTGGCCATATAGAGATATTTGGTGGCCTGACAAGTTTCTACAGAATGAGGGAAAAAAGACTTTATATAACAGGTTCAAAGAGAATGGAAAGAACAGAAGTAGAGACAGAATACAAGCAATTCTTCAAGGAGTTTAGTTATAAGGAAGGCAAAGCAGAGAAATGTAGTGGTAGCTGGGGGATAAAGTTTTCGTTTTTATTTTTATTGATGGATATCTTAGAGCAATTCTATATTCTGATGGCAGTGATCCAATAAAATAAAAAATGTGAAATGCTGGAAAGGGGACAATTACTGGAATGTGATGTCCTTGAGAAAGCAAGAAAAAATGAGATCTAGTGCACAAGTAGAGGGAATGGACTGGGATAGGAGCAAAGATCATTCTTTCACAATAACAAAGGGAAGGCAGAATATAGGGGTATGCATGTAGGTAGGATGGACGATAAGATGTGAGCATGTGGACAGTCTGTTCTGCTTCTGTTTTCTCAGTAAAAGAGAATAATGCGTGATTGTTGTAATTGAAGTGTGAGGACAGAGATGGGAGATATTAGAAGTGTACTAGATTTTTCACTTCATTACATTTACAGTTTATTGTTTAGACAATAGATAAGCAAATAAATAATTACAAATTTTATTCAGTGCTACAGAAAGAAACAAAGTATTGTGATAAGGATAATGGAATTAAATTCATTTAAATAAGGTGACCTTTTTGAAGAGGAAAAATAAGTTCCATTAATATTTTTTTAAATGTTGCTAAATTTTAAAATTATGAAAAAGCATTAGGAATAATATAACAAACATTCATATCCCTATTGCCTGTAATTAATAGATGTAATACTGCTATTATTGTTCAAGCCTTTTTTATTTTTATTTTTTGGGACAGGGTCTTGCTCTGTTGCTGAGGCTGGAGTGCAGTGGCATAATCATGGCTCACTGCAGCCTGAATCTCCTGGGCTCAGGTGATTCTCACACCACAGCCTCTCAAGTAGCTAGAACTACAAGTGTGCACCACCACACCTACGTAATTTTTTGTATTTTTTGTGGAGATGGTGTTTTGCCATGTTACCCAGGCTGGTCTTGAACTCCTGACTCAAGCGATCCAGGCCACCTTAGCCTCCAAAAGTGCTGGGATTACAGATGTGAGCTACCATGCCTGGCTGCCATTTTTAAATTAAAAGAAATAATATAGTTTCTGGTAGATACTTACTAAGTGCTCACTAAGTCAATGTATATTAATGAGTAAGTTAATTCTATCAAATTTTAAGATTTGCAAGTATATAAACTAGCCCACATTTATCATATTTTTCTGAACTAATACTACAGCTTACAGTGACCACTGCTTTCCATTTAATTTTCTACTCTAGAATTTTTCTGTAGTTTGAAATATTGACTTTATTAAAAATCAGAACATTTGGCCGGGCGTGGTGGCTCAAGCCTGTAATCCCAGCACTTTGGGAGGCCGAGACGGGCGGATCACGAGGTCAGGAGATCGAGACCATCTTGGCTAACACAGTGAAACCCCGTCTCTACTAAAAAATACAAAAAACTAGCCGGGCGAGGTGGCGGGCGCCTGTAGTTCCAGCTACTCGGGAGGCTGAGGCAGGAGAATGGCGTAAACCCGGGAGGCGGAGCTTGCAGTGAGCTGAGATCCGGCCACTGCACTCCAGCCTGGGCGACAGAGCGAGACTTCGTCTCAAAAAAAAAAAAAAAAAAAAAAAAAAAATCAGAACATCTGATAAAATAACTTGATTATTAAATTTTTAGTGTCCTGCTGATTTATCCTAATAAGATTTAGCATCAAGGAAACAATATATTCTATGTGAAAAGAGTTATGATTTAAAAAAAAATTTAAATTGTATACCATTTAATACACATGTTAAATAGTGTTTCAATTTTGGGAACCTGAAATTTCACATACTTTATTGAGCAGAAATTGTTATTCAACTCCAGTGTTATTCTAATCCTAAATAAGATATTTTGGTCTGTTCATATCACCCTTTTTCAATATATTGATGATCCTTTAGACAGAAGAAATACACTAAAATAAAAGCACTTACTATAAGCCGGGCGTGGTGGCTCACGCCTGTAATCCCAGCACTTTGGGAGGCTGAGGCAGGTGGATCACGAGGTCAGGAGATCGAGACCATCCTGGCTAACATGGTGAAACCCTGTCTCTACTAAAAATACAAAACATTAGCCGGGCATGGTGGCGGGTGCCTGTAGTCCCAGCTACTCGGGAGGCTGAGGCAGGAGAATGGTGTGAACCCGGGAGACGGAGGTTGCAGTGAGCTGAGATTGCAGCACTGCACTCCAGCCTGGGCGAAAGAGCGAGACTCTGTCTCAAAAAAAAAAAAAAAAAAAAAAGTACGTACTATAGAAGTAGGCTGCTCTGAAAAATAGAAATAACAATTTTTTGTTTGTTTGTTTTTGAGATGGAGTCTTGCTCTGTTGCCCAGGCTGGAGTACAGTGGACCATCTCAGCTTACCGCAACCTCCGCCTCCTGGGTTTAAGTGATTCTCCTGCCTCAGCCTCCCAAGTAGCTGGGATTACAGGCATCGGCCACCCCATTTGGCTAATTTTTGTATTTTTCTTTTTCTTTTTCTTTTTTGAGACAGAGTCTCACTCTGTCGCCCAGGCTGGAGTGCAGTGGTGCAATCTATGCTCACTGTAAGCTCCGCCTCCTGGGTTTACACCATTCTCCTGCCTCAGCCTCCCGAGTAGGTGGGACTACAGGTGTCCGCCACCACGCTCGGCTAATTTTTTTGCATTTTTAGTAGAGACGGGGTTTCACTATGTTAGTCAAGATGGTCTCAATCTCCTGACCTCGTTATCTGCCCGCCTCGGCCTCCCAAAGTGCTGGGATTACAGGCATGAGCCACTGCACCCAGCCTAATTTTTGTATTTTTAGTAGAGATGGGGTTTCACCATATTGGCCAGGCTGGTCTCAAACTCCTGACCTCAGGAGATCCACCTGCCTCAGCCTCCCAAAGTGCTGGGACTACAGCCGTGAGCACGGCTTACCTGGATGACAGTTTTTAGTTATGGTGATAACAAGACAGCAACATTGTAATACACAAGTTGTATTCATGGCAATGATCAATGGTCTACTCTACATATTAAAAAAAAAAAAAAAACCCAGAATACCAAAACATTAGAAGCACATTTAAAAAACAAGGATAATTAGATAAACAGAAAACAAAAATTACATATGTAAAGTTTTTTTAAAATTCTTACCTCCTCACAACATCGCCTGCTTACAATAGCCCTATAGTCAATTCTATCCCAGAGCTGGTCCCTTAACTTTAAGAAATTAGGGAACAATTTTCTCCAGTTTTTCCCTAAAGCCCATGGAAAAATTTCATACTTGGTTTCTTCTTCATCTTCTTCAACTGTATTAGCCAGATACCTAACAAAGAAGATCACAACCCAAAAAAGAAATGGGTAAAGGACAGAAACAGGTAGTTCACACACACCAAAAGACATAAAAATGGCTTATAAACACATGAAAGGTGTTTAACGTTACTTAAAGAAATGCAGTTCAAAAATAGAGATTCAGTTAATTTTACCTTGTTGGGTTCTAGGTATTTCTTATTCCTACAAATCTTGAGCTTTGTTCTGGGATGCAGTTAAAATTACTTTGAAATAGTTTGATTCTTTCAGATGTTGCTTTTATGATTTTTTAGGTGGATCTGGAACAATGTTCAGTCTGGGGCTAGTTATTCCTCACTACTGAAGCAAGACCTTCCTGAATACTCTTCTCAAAGATCCATGAATTATGAATCTTTTCAGCCTGGCTGGTGGGAACAGCCACTATTTGCAGCCCTATGTGAATGTTAGGCAGTATTCTTCCTAACCTTTTCTTAACATCTTTCCCCAGATTCAGGTAATTTTCTTATACACATATGAAACTCAGTATTCTGCTAAATACTTGATGGGGACCAGGTAGGCACAGAAGCAGGAAAACATGACTCATCATAAGGAGAATAATCGATCAAAATCAACCCCAAACTGATACCCATGGTTGACAAGGTTGACATAAAAGATAAGGACATTGAAACAGTTATAACTATTCTGTATGTTCAAAAAGTTAAGTAGACATATTGAAAATGTACTTCTAGAGATGAAAACTACAATGTCTACAATGAAAAATATACTGATTGGGATTAATGGCAGATTAAATACCACAAAGAAAACATCTGTGAATTGAAGACACAATAGAAACTATTCAAGATGAAATACATAGAGAAAAAAGAAACAAAAATCATAAACACAGGATGAGGGCCGGGCATGGTGGCTCACGCCTGTAATCTCAGAACTTTGGGAGGCCAAGGTGGGCGGATTGCTTGAGGCCAGGAGTTGGAGACCTACCTGGTCAACACAGTAAAACCCCATCTCTACTAAAAATACAAAAATTATCTGGGCGTGGTGGCCCGCGCCTGTAATCCCAGCTACTTGGGAGGCTGAGGCAGGAGAATCACTTGAACCCGGAAGGCAGAGGTTACAGTGAGCCACTGAGATCGAAACACTGCACTCCAGCGTGGGCGACAGGGGGAGATTGTCTCAAAAAAAAAAAAAAAAAAAAAAAAGAAAGAAAGAAAGAAAAGAAAAAAATTAAAAAAAAATAAACAGAGCATCAGTTTGATGTGGCACTTCAAGGAATAGGTGGAATTGGAGACTCTAAAGGCCGGTATCAATAACAATGCAGGATTCTTTCAATGCTTTGTAATCTGAATAGGGCAGACAGAAAATCAGGTGGACAGAAGACATTTGAAGGAATAACAGCTGAAACTTTTTGAAATTTAGTAAAAACTATAAACCTACAGAGAAGTTCAATGAACCTCAAAGCACATGAAACATGAAGAAAATTAAACCAACGAACAGCATAACCAAATTGCTCAAAACCAGTGATAAAGAGTAAATCTTAAAAGTAGAGAAAAAATAACATATTAGATAACACAGGCACCACGATTAGGATGGGGTAGATTTCTCATTGGAAATAATACAAGTCTCACAGATGACTTTCCAAGAAAAACAGGCAACTTACAATAAAAATACTATAAAACACATAAGGGAACAAGGTACCAAGAGCAGAAACAGACCGTGAAATCTGAAAGTAATGGAATAGACACAAAATGTAAGAATAACTATTTCCAGTACATGTAAAAAAATTAAAAGTACCTTGATAATATGATAAATGGAAAAGTATATTTGAAAAATAAGAAAATAGAACTTTTATAAATGCAAAATTTTATAATGAAATTAATTAGCATATTAGACATAAGCTGAAGATAAAATTAGTGAACTGAGAGATAAATCTAAATAAATGATCTAAAATGCAGCCCAAAGAAACATAGATAGAAAATAGCAAAGATTGGCCAGGGTCGGCGGCTCACGCCTGTAATCCCAGCACTTTGGTAGGCTGAGGCGGGTGGATCACGAGGTCAGGAGATCGAGACCACCCTGGCTAACATGGTGAAATTCCGTCTCTACTAAAAATACAAAAAAAATTAGCCAGGCGTGGTGGCAGGCGCCAGTAGTCCCAGCTACTCGGGAGGCTGAGGCAGGAGAATGGCGTGAACCCGGAGGCAGAGCTTGCAGTGAGCTGAGATGGCACCACTGCGCTCCAGCCTGGGCGACAAGAGCGAGACTCCATCTCAAAAAAAAAAAAAAAAGAAGAAGAGAAAAAGAAAATAGCAAAGATGGGAATGGGTGCGGTGGCTCACTCCTATAATCCCAACACTTTAGAAGGCTGAGGCAGGTGAATTGCTTGAGCTGAGGAGTTCAAAACCCAGCCTGGGCAACATGGAGAAACCTCGTCTCTACAAAAAAATACAAAAAATTAGCTGGGTGTCGTGGTGAATGTCTGTGGTCCTGGCTATTTGGGAGATTGAGGTGGGTGGATCACTTGATCCCGGGAGGTGGAGATCACAGTGACCTGAGATCGCACCACTGCACTCCAACCTGGGCAACAGAGTGAGACTGTCTAAAAAAAAAAAAAAAAAAAAAAAAAAAGAGAGAGAGAGAAAGAAAGAAAGAAAAAGAAAATTTCAAAAATAAGTGATGTAGAAGACTAAGTGAGGCATAACAAGTTTAACTGGTTTCAAAAGGAGAAAAAGGACATAGCAGAGGAAGAGGAATATTTGAAGAGACAGTGGATAGAATTTTCTGAGTTGTCTGTTGAAAGGCATCAATCTTCACGTTGGGCTGATTGGCTCACGTCTGTAATCCCAGTACTTTTGGAGGCTGAGGCGGGTGGATTACCTGAGGTCAGGAGTTCGAGGCCAGCCAGGCCAATATGGTGAAATTCTGTCTCTACTAAAAATACAAAAGTTAACCAGGCATGGTGGGACCTGTAGTCCCAGCTACTTGGGAGATTGAGGTGGGAGGATCACTTAAACCTGGGAGGCGGAGGTTGCAGTGAGCCAAGATTGTGCCAATGCATTCCAGCCTGGGTGACAGAGCAAGACTCCATCTCAAAAAACAAAAAAACAAAAACAAAAAACATCAATCCTTAATCTTCAAATCCAGAAAGCTTACCATATCCCAAGTAGGTTATTAAAAAGAAACCAGTGCCAAACACCAAAGAGGTCTTAAAAGCAGCCAGAAGGCCAGGTGTGTGGCCCACGCTTGTAATTCCAGCACTTTGGGAAGGATGGCTTGAACTCTGGAGTTTGAGACCAGCCTGGGCAACATGGCAAAACTCCATCTCTACAAAAAAAAAAATTAGCCGGGTGTCACGGTGGTATGTGCCTGTGGTCTCAGCTACTCAGGAGGCTGAGGCAAGAAGATCACTTTAACCCTAGAGGTAGAGGTTGCAGTGAGCCAAGATCATGCTGCTGCACTCCAGCCTGGGTGACAGAGTGAAACTCTGTCTCAAAAAAAAAAACAAAAAAAAAAATTAAGAATCTCCTATATGTTAGTAATTGGAAGATGAAATAAAAAGTAACATGTTCCTTGACCATAAGGATAAGGAGCCTACAATTAAGTAGAGAAGGCAAGTGAGTATGAAACAAATAATTGTGAAAGGTAGTGTGGAAGAATGATAATAGAAGTTCAGAGTCTTATAAGAATAAACAGAAAGGAAACATTATAAGACTGTATAAAAATGAAAAGAACTTGAGCTTTAGAACTATGGCTGAGAAAATATTTAATGAGAACTATTGAGGCCATACAAAAAGTATGATTATACTTAAAATGGAAATTATAATTCATGTTATTTTTAATATGGAGCTTACATAATACAACATGCAATACAACCTTACAGATAATTTTATTGCATAAACTCAATAGTGCTCTACTGGTAATAACTTTATAAAACAAGTGAAACAAATTCAATTTCAGGCATCTAGTAAGATTTAAACTAAAGCTTCTTTTGGTTTGTTTTTAATTCTCAGGTGAAAAAACCCACAAAATAAATATTGCATCAAGTTACAAATACAATACAATACTGAGATATATAAACAGCAATTTAACTTAGTGGTCGATGGCTGAATTTGGTCATTGATAACCATGCCTGAGTTTGTGCCCCTGCTTTTCTGCTTACTAACTTGTTTGCTCTTAGCAAGTACTTAATCTTCCTCTCAGTTTCCTCATCTGTAAAATGGGGATAATAAAAAATTTATTTCATAGGGAAAATTAAATGAGTTAATACTACATTAAAATTTTTTGTGGTGCCTTGCACATAGTACTCAGTATTACCTAATACTATTATATTTTTCCAGTTTAGCAATCATCCCAAATTTTGAGTTCATTTTTCCCTGTGTACTGGAAAATGTATCTCCTGAATACATGTAGAAATCAGTTTCTTCAGCCAGGAGCAGTGGCTCATGCCTGTAAGCCCAGCACTTTGGGAGGCCGAGGCAGGCAGATCATGAGGTCAGGAGATCGAGACCATCCTGGCTAACACAGTGAAACCCCGTCTCTACTAAAAATACAAAAAAATTAGCTGGGCATGATGGCAGGGGCCTGTAGTCCTAGCTACTTAGGAGGCCGAGACAGGAGAATTGCTTGAACCTGGGAGGTGGAGGTTGCAGCGAGCCAAGATAACACCACTGCACTCCAGCCTGGGTGACAGAGAGAGACTCCGTCTCAAAAAAAAAAAAAAAAAAAAAAAAAGAAATCAGTTTCTTCTAGTCTTTTTTTTTTTTTTTTTTTTTTTTTTTGAGACGGAGTCTCTCTCTGTCACCCAGGCTGGAGTACAGTGGTGATCATAGCTCACTACAGCCTTGAACTCCTGGGCTCAAGTGATCCTCTTCATCTCAGCCTCCCAAGTAGTTGGCACTACAGGCACACGCCACCATGCCTGGTTAATTTTTTTATTTTTATTTTTGTAGAGACTTGCTATGTTGTCCAGGCTGGTCTTGGACTTCCAGCCTGAAGCAATCCTTCCACCCCGCCTCCCAAAGTGCTGGGATTACAGGCATAAGCCACTATACCCAGTCTAGTCCTATTTCTTTAATCACTCTTTGATTCTGAATTAAATACACTTTGAGTAAAAACTTAATCTTCAGTGCTGACAGCTATTGTGATATTCAACTTAAATATTTTTTATATGTGTTTTCTAGTTAAACACTTGAAATTATATTCATGTGGCCGGGCGTGGTGGCTCATGCCTGTAATCCTAGCACTTTGGGAGGCTGAGACAGGCAGATCACTCGAGGTCAGGAGTTCGAGACCAGCCTGGCCAACATGGTAAAACCTCGTCTCTACTAAAAATACAAAAAATTAGTCGGGCGTGGTGGCAGGTGCCTGTAATCCCAGCTACTTGGGAAGCTAAGGCAGGAGAATCTCTTGAATCCGGGAGGCGGAGGTTGCAGTGAGCCAAGATTGCACCACTGCACTCCAGCCTGGGTGACAGAGTGAGACTCCGTCTCAAAAAAAAAACCCATATATATGTACATTCATGCATTCCCAACTGCAGCATTATATCCAGCTATAGGGTAGAAAAGGATATATATGTGTGTGTGTGTGTGTGTGTGTGTGTGTATATATATATATATATATTTTTTTTTTTTTTTTTTTTCCCTGAGACGGAGTCTCGCTCTGTCTCCCAGGCTGGAGTGCAGCGGTGTGATTTCAGCTCACTGCAACCTCCACCTCCAGGGTTCAAGCAATTCTCCTGCTTCAGCCTCCCGAATAGCTGGGATTATAGGTGCCCGCCACCATGCCCAGCTAACTTTTGTATTTTTAGTAGAGATGGGGTTTTAACCATGTTGGCCAGGTTGGTATCGAACTCCTGACCTCAGATGATCCACCCGCCTCAGCCTCCCAAAGTGCTGGGATTACAGGCGTAAGCCACCGCACCTGGCTGGAAATATATTCTTAAATAATACAAAGTCTAAATGAATTCTGACCTATAGATTGGAAAATCATTTCACAGATTACAATGATAATATAAACTAATATAAAGTCAATGGAAGAATTGGAAAACAAACTGTATTCCTTTGTCACAGCTCAGTGTGTTTAGTAAAAGAGCCAGTGAATACCAGTGGTATCAAATATGAATAATGCCTATGTTAGATATATAGGTCCACAAAGATTATGTTTAGAGCATTTCTACAAGTTGTTCAATGTAAAAGGGCAATGATGATGGTGATTTTTACTATATATTAATGGAAAATTTCAGAGAATATTCTGGTTTGAAAAAATATTTAAGTCACAAAGAGGAGAATTTGGGATAATTTACATGGAAGCATTCTGAAAAATGTAAAACATGCAATACAAACTGAAGTGGAATACTCCAAGAAATCTTGGCCAGGCGCAGTGGCTCACACCTGTAATCCCAGCACTTTGGAAGGCCAAGGCGGGTGGATCACGAGGTCAGGAGATCAAGACCATCCTGGCCAACATGGTGAAACCCCGTTTCTACTAAATATACAAAAATTAGCTGAGCGTGGTGGCACGTGCCTATAATCCCAGCTACTTGGGAGGCCAAGGCAGCATAATCTCTTGAACCAGGGAGTCAGAGGTTGCAGTGAGCCAGGATCATGCCACTGCACTTCAGCCTGGCAATAGAGTGAGATTCCGTCTCAAAAAAAAAAAAAAAAAAAAAAAAAAAGGAAATCTTAGGCATATAGCGTAAGTGAAAAAAACATAAAAATATCCTATTAAAGTAAAAAATGTATAGCATTTATACAGGAAGGCCTATTCAAAGATATACATAAGGTTTTAAACAGCCTCTGTTTTAAATAAGGTGTAATATATATAACAGATAACACAAAAACGACTTAGTAGAAAGTATACTTACAGAGCAATAAAGAAATTTATCCTGGTATGCTCACTTATAGTAAATTTAGCCCTCTTGAAATAAACAAAGGTCATAGCCAAAAGATACTATAACGAAAAAAGTTAAAAATTAATATTAATATTTTGCTTTCACAAAGAAAACTGCTTTAAAATAGTTAACATTAAAATTTTCTGATGAATAAGTTAAAACAAAGTGTTACTTATTATAGAATTGTGTACTTACTTTTTGACTTTCTGTAATCCACCATGTGAACAGTGAAAAGTAATTCTTGACTATTTATTATATCATTATTTACTAGAACGGACTCCTAAATTTTATTATTGTCAATAGTTTGAGCTAAAATCCCACTTTTATCTAATTTAAACTTCAAATCTATACAGAAATTGAAGTAACAGCAAAATGAACAGCCATGCATCCTCACTTAGATGCACCAAATTTGCCATGTTTGCTATCTCTATTTATGTGTATGTATGTGTATATATAATTTTTCTAAGCCCTTTGAGTTAGTTGCAGACATCCATACTAACTTTTTAAAATAACTTGTTAAAATGATTTCCAAATGACTTCAGAAATTAGAATAACATGGTTCTATTTTCATGGGGAGAATGTGTTTTAAAGATATTATTAGAAAGATACATCTCTAGCCTGATTATTAGCACATAGGCCATGTTCTGTCTGTTCAAATTAAAAACAAGTTACAATAATGTATCAGATTATCTCTCATAAGACATTTATTCATCCTATTGTAACAGGATTTGCCACAAAGGTGATACCAAGTTTTCACAGTAACTTCCAGTAAAGTACTCTTGAGACAGTGTTAAGATACAGTAGTTACTTTTCAAACACTGCCCCCTTCTGTGCAACAACTTTAATGCACCTTAAAACCGTAAAGTTTAAAACTTCCTGACGGGCGCGGTGGCTCAAGCCTGTAATCCTAGCACTTTGGGAGGTCGAGGCCGGTGGATCACAAGGTCAGGAGTTCGAGACCAGCCTGGCCAATATAGTGAAACCCCATCTCTACTAAAAATACAGAAAAAGTAGCCAGGTGTGGTGACACATGCCTGTAATCCCAGCTATTTGGGAGGCTGAGGCAGGATAATTGCCTGAACCCGGGAGGCGGAGGTTGCAGTAAGCTGAGATCATGCTACTGCACTCCAGCCTGGATGACAGAGTGAGACTCCATCTCAAAAGAAAAAGGAAAAAAAAAAACCCATCATAACTCCACATGAATTGTATATTTGATATTACAGCATTACTGTTAATTTTTAAAAGTATTATGACATTGTAATTGTTTTAAAATAGCCCTTAACTTTTAGTGATATATTGTGAAATATTTATGGAAAAATGTTAGGATGTCTGGGATCAGCTTCAAAATAATCCAGTTTTTGGTGAGAAGCATTAGAAGAAACAAGAATGGCCACAGTTGATCTACTGTAGCTAGATGAGAGGCATATGGAGGCTGTTTGTTCTATTTACTTCAAATTGTGTATGTTTTAAATTTTCCAAAATGAAATTTTAAAAATTTTATAAACCTTCTTCTAGTGTATCCCTGTCATCTTAAGCTTAAATAAAAATGTTCACCCCAGTACTTTGTATTTAATCACAAGCTAACCTTCCATTCATTCCCTTTACTGTTGGCTAGTAGTGATGTAAAGTCACGCTTAATTTTCAAATATGACTGCTTGATACAAAATGGCATTTACAAAGCTGAAAATTCTTAGCACAAGAAATTTTTTTCTTTTTTTTTTTTTTTTTTTTGAGACGGAGTCTCGCGCTGTCACCCAGGCTGGAGTGCAGTGGCCGGATCTCAGCTCACTGCAAGCTCCGCCTCCCGGGTTCACGCCATTCTCCTGCCTCCGCCTCCCGAGTAGCTGGGACTACAGGCGTCCGCCACCTCGGCCGGCTAGTTTTTTGTATTTTTTAGTAGAGACGGGGTTTCACCGTGTTAACCAGGATGGTCTCGATCTCCTGACCTCGTGATCCGCCCGTCTCGGCCTCCCAAAGTGCTGGGATTACAGGCTTGAGCCACCGCGCCCGGCCAAGAAATTTTTTTCTAAAATAAAAAGCTGAAAATTTTATTTTATTATTATTATTTTTGAGACAGAGTCTTGCTCTGTCACCCAGGCTGAAGTGCAGTGGCTCCATCTCGGCTCACTGCAACCTCTGCCTCCTGGGATCAAGCAATTCTCCTGTCTCAGCCTCCTGAGTAGCTGGGACTATGGGTGCACGCCCCCACACCCGGCTAATTTTTGTATTTTTTAGTAGAGACGGGGTTTCTCCATGTTGGCCAGGCTAGTCTTGAACTCTTGATCTCAGGTGATCTGCCTGCCTCAGCATCCCAAAGTGCTAGAATCACAGGCATGAGTCACAAAGCTGAAATTTTAACCATTCAACAAAATCTAAAGAACATAGAAACATCGCTGCTCCCAATGTGTAAGTTAGACATTCTTTTATGAAACACTGATTCCTAAAGAACATGTTAAACTAATTTTACCTACAAAATTACTGAGATTTGTTTTCTCTGAGTTACTTACAAAATACTAAAATGCAGACTACCTCAGTAAATCTCAGAATATTTTTTCTCCACAACCTGATAAAAGGTAATAACTGATTAAAATGCATTAAGTCTATACTGATTTTTTGTTTGTGTTTTTTTTGTTTGTTTTTTTGTTTTTAAGACAGGGTCTTGTTCTGTCACCCAGGCTTGAGTGCAGTGGTGGTATCACAGCTCACTGCAGCCTTGATATCCCTGGCTCAAGCAATCCTCCTGCCTCAGCCTTCTAAGTAGCTGTGACTACAGGTATGAGTCACCATGTCCAGATAATTTTTTTTTTTTTTTAAATTAGAGACCAGGTCTCCCTGTGTTGCCAAGACTGGTCTTGGAACTCGTGGGCTTAAGTGACCCTCTGATGCCTTGGCCTTCCAAAGTGTTGGGATTACAGGCATGAGCTGCCACACCTGTTCTGCTTTCTGTTTTCAATACAAATATAAATTTAAGGTCATTTAAATGTAATCAATAATATTCTACAATTCTTCAAGTATAGACTCAATCTATGCTATATGCTAATTCCAAAAATTAATGTGTAAAGATTCTGCTTCGAAGGAGCAGCGCAGGCTAGCTCTTATTTTTTTTAATTTTTAAATTTAATTAATTTATTTAGAGACAGAGTCTTGCTCTATTGTCCAGGCTGGAATGCAGTGGCACAATTGATCATAGCTCACTGTATCCTCCAACTTCTGGGTTCAAGTGATCCTCCCACCTCAGCTGGGTGGCTGGGACTACAGGTGCATGCCACCACACCTGGCTAATTTTTAAATTTTTTAGAGATGGGGGTCTCACTATGTTGCCCAGGCTGGTCTCCAACTCCTGGCTTCAAGTGATCCGCCCACCTCAGCCTCCCAAAGTTTTGGGATTACAGGTGTGAGCCACTGCACCTGGCCGCTAGCTCTTTTCTTAATCATAACTAATAAGATAGAAAATTCTTATAAGGTCTCATTAAAGCTCTAATGGTTCAGTTACATTATAATGCTGGTTAATGGTTATACTGTTACCAAATTTACCTTGTCTGCAATTTTACAGCAGCAGTCCATCCACAAGAAATCTTGAATTAAATCGTCATCTACAACAAAAGATAGCTATAACTTGTCTTTTAAAAACAGAATGTTTCCTTTTGAAGAATTTCTATGTCAAGAGATTACACATAGTGCTTAGAAATAAAACAAAAATGAATGAACCAGTGTTGCCTAAGGTGGAATTTTCAGTTCTTTGGTGTATTTACCATTGCAAGGACTGTACAAAAAACTACTGCTTTATCCTTCATCAACCCATCTGATTTGCCTTAATATATGGCTCAGACTGGAGAATGGCAGAAGTGTTTGGTTTACTGAATATCCAATAGTATTTTTAGTTTTGCATTCTTCTCTCCTATTTATCTCTATTCCACTTTCTATTATTCAAATACATATGAAAATGTCTATATAAAGGATTCATAATTCATTAGTTATTTATAATTAACATTTGAAAAAATTATTATGATAAAAAGATCAACAAACACATTGTTAAAATAATAACATCTAGAAAGTAGGTAAAATATTAATTTCAATTCTAAAGGGCTAAAATATATAGTCTCAAAATATATTAATAGTTGTCAGGATGTAATCTAGAAAAATCTGCTTTTTTCCATTCCCTCTTTCTCTTTCTTTTCTTTCTTTTTTTTTTTTTTAAGAGACAGGGTCTCACTATGTTGCCCAGGTGGGCCTTGAACTCCTGGGCTCAAGTGATCCTCTGGCTTCAGACTCCTGAGTACCTGGAACTACAGGTGCATGCCACCATGCCAGTCTCCTCTTTCATTTTAAGTAAAAAGGCATAACTTCTTTATATCCATTTGTGTACACTAAAATATCATCAATGTAGTCACATGGAAAGTTCCAAGAATAACTACTGATTTCCTGAGAATAGTAATTTCTGACTTGCTAATTTTTTTTCCTTTTTAAAATAGGGTCTCACTTTGTCATCCAGGCTGGAGTGCAGTGGCGTGATCTCGGCTCAACTGTAGCCTTAACCTCCTGGGTTCGAGATCCTCCCACCTCAGCCCCCCAGATAGCTGGGACTACAGGTGTGTACCACCATGCCCAGATAACTTTTTTTTTTTTTTGTACTGTAGAGAGGGGATTTCACCACATTGTCCCAGGCTGGTCTTGAACTCTTGAGCTAAAGCGATCCACTTGCCTTGGGCTCCCAAAGTGCTAGGATTACAGGTATGAGCCACCATATCTGGCTTTTTTTTTTTTTTTTTTAAGACAGAGTCTTGCTCCATCGTCCAGGCTGGAGTGCAGTGGCATGATCTCGGCTCAGCTGTAGCCTCCACCTCCCAGGTTCAAGCGATTCTCCTGCCTTAGCCTCCCAAGTAGCTGGGATTACAGGCATGTGCCACCATGCCCGATGGGGTTTCACCATGTTGGCCAGGCTGGTCGCAAACTCCTGGCCTCAAGTGATCTGCTCCCTCAGCCTCCTAAAGTGCTGGGATTACAGGCATGAGCCACTGTGCCTGGCCCATTAATTCTATTTATATTTCTTTCTTTCTTTTTTTTTTTTTTGAGACAGAGTTTCACTCTTGTTGCCCAGGCTGGAGTGCAATGGTGCAATCTTGGCTCACCGCAACCTCTGCCTCCCGGGTTCAAGCGATTCTCCTGCCTCAGCCTCCTGAGTAGCTGGGATTACAGGCATGCGCCACCACACCCGGCTGATTTTGTATTTTTAGTAGAGACAGGGTTTCTCCACGTTGGTCAGGCTGGTCTTGAACTCCTAACCTCAGCTGAGCTGCCCGCCTCGGCCTCTCAAAGTGCTGGGAATACAGGCATGCGCCACCGCACCCAGCCTCTATTTATAGTTCTTAAGTTACCTAAAATGGTACAGCCAGGTATTTTCCCTTGTTTCTCATGATGAGTTTTGGTACTAAAAAAGTTTGCAGGTAATAATTTTGTTCTGCTCTTAATGAAAAGAAAGGGAACTTTTATTAACATTCTAAATCCTGATGGGGAAGCATCTTTATATCTTTTTCTACTTATATTCCTTACATTTTTTTCCTTTTTCATCTTTTCATTTTGCTTTTCTTTAAATCGTAACTAGCTTGCTTTAATGCACCTGACCTTCCTCTAGAAACAAGGAAGCTTGTTACCTAGATCTACCGGACTGTAGCCTCTACTTGACTTGATTCATTACTCCAGATATTTTTCAGAACTCATCTATTCTACCCTTTTTTCTAATCTGTTTACCTTATTACCCTACCTCAAAAAAAAAAAAAAAAAAAAAAGATTCCCTCTCTTTCCTAGTTAGGAGTACAGTACTATAAAGAAGTTTCTTTTTGCCAGTGTTAAGAAATGTATCAGCAAAGTAGCACTGTCTCATAACCTAAACAAATTTAAACTCAGTTTCATTATATGGACATGATAAAACATAGTTAATTTTTAACAATGTTCCCAAACTGTTATCCTGAAACTTCTCTAGTGGGACCAAGCTTCCTATTTTTCTTGGGTTTAGCAGAGAAAGTCCTGGGAAACCCCTTAGGCCCAGTCAAACTGGGTCAGTTAGCTCACCTGATTCTTTATGTAGTATTTAACTTTAGGTCAAACAAAACTCATGCCATGGGCTATGAAGTTGAATTGCCCAGAATTTACATTTGACATTTGGATTTAAGTACTCTAGAAGCTAGATGAGTATGAATTTTTAATCCGTAAGGAAACAAAACAAACAAAAACCCAACATTGAAAAAAAAAAAAAAAAAGACTAAGTAAAACAAAAACAAATTTGGTTGGAGATGGGAAATTTAATACAAAAATAATGATATCCTCTTTGATTAGCATGAAAACAATTAGATGTTTACATTCTAGGTTTTTAGTACTTTATAATTACCACTATTACAATATTTTAAACCTACCAAATAATTTAAAGAAAGCAGTCATATCCTGACGCTGTATAACCAGACAAGGTCCTTTGGGGCGTTTAGATTTGTTGTTATTATGTGTATTTTTTTCAAATGTTTGCCAATTATCTTTAAAAATAGGACGCTTCATAGTAATGGGCTTTTTAGGCTGATGTGATCTATTTGACCCTGATTTTACATAAACAGTGACAGTAGGTGGTGTCTCACAACACATCTGATTGTGCCTCATTTTGGTTTCCCAATATTCCTGTAAAAATAAAACATACAATTATTCATCACACACATTCATTTCATATAAAAACAACTGGATGATACTACCATATGCAGTCATATAAAATGTTACTGAACTTGTCATTAAAATGTTATTTGTGACAGTGACTCCCATTAAAAATTGCTTTTGAAATTCAGTGCTAGGAAAAGCTATGCTTCCTTTGGGTAACAAATAGACATCCTCTTCCCAAATAATAAGATACTGTATGCCATTTTGCTTTGGCTACAGAACTTGACCAAATTTGAAAGTTAATTATAGAAATGATGCTGACTTCATAATTTATTTGTGGTCTTCTTTTTTCCTGCTAATTTTTTCTATTCTGCTTGAATTGACATAATTTTATTATATGGTTGTTATATGCCACCTCAAAATTTTTATAAACAAGGAAAACTATTTCCAGAACTTATTATCAATATCAATTCAATTGTATTACAAAGCACCCCCCCCACACACCTACACACACACAAAACCCCATATCTCTTTATTGGTAAATTCCTTGATATATTATAAAATTCACTTATTCAATAAGCATTTATTGGTATTTATTGAAAAGCTTAAAGCAATTCTAGCAAAATGCAGATGAGCTTTGAAAGCCTTTCAAAAATTGGTCTAATTTTTATTTTACTTACTTTTCTGTTTTCCTTTTTTTCTCGTGTATGTGTGTGTGTTTGAGACAGGGTCTTGCTCGGTCACCCAGACTGGAGTATGCTGGCATGATTACAGCTCACTGCAGCCTCGACCTCCTGGGCTCAAGTGATCCTCCCACCTTAGCCTCCATTGTAGCTGGGACCACAGGTTTATGACACCACACCTGGCAAATTTTTTAAATTTTTGTAGAGATGCGGTCTTACTATGTTGCCCAGGCTGGTCTCAAACTGCTGAGCTCAAGCCATCCTCTTGCCTCAGCCTCCCAAAGTGCGGGAATTACAGGCTTGAGCCACCATGACTGACTGGCCTGTTCTAATTTTTAAAGTTGTAAGTGTATGACAAAGCTATTTGAGTGACTGATTATAAGTGTATATGAATGTATGTTGTTATAATCTAATAAAATCTGAGACAAAGTTAATCTATCAATATTTAATAATATATGTAATCATCACCTTCTTTGGTGGTGAATAGTTCACATAATTACTACACTTAGTATTATTTTTGTGGTCAAATATTTCTAGGGTAATGGGAAATGGAGGTATGAATAGGCAACACAGGAAACTACTCTAGGACCCTACTGAGAACCTCTGAATGCAACCTCACAGTGACTCAGGCAGCCATGCCTCCCTTGGTGTTCAAGGAGTGAGGTATAGATTCCCCTTCCTGACCCTCAGAAATTTCCCTGCTGAAGGAAGGACTGGAAAATATAGTAAGGTTAGAGCAGCACTGTCCAAAATATAATGTAAGCCGCATATGTAATTTTGTATTTTTAGAGCCACCTTACAAAACAGATAAAATAACTTTTAATAATAAAGTTTATGTAACCCAATATGTCCAAAATACCATTTTAACATGTAATCAATATAAAAACCAATGAGATAGTTCACATTCTGTCTTTGAAATCTGCTGCATGTTTTCCCCTTAAAGCATATCTCAATTCTTTTTTTTGTTGTTGTTACTTTAGATGAATATGCTTACATACAAATCCCAGTTCTGATACTAATTTTTCAACAGTAAAAGTGAAAGGCAGTCCTATTTTAAAAAATGAAGCAATTTGTAAGAGAAAAATATGCACCTTCAGTTTTTAAAGTAAAAATTAAATTATTCAGTTTCAAGTGTTTAATAGCCACAAGTGGCCAGTGGCTACCACATTAGATAGTACAGGGCTACATTTTGAAGAACTAGGCAGAGGAAATTATACTTATCAAATTGCTCCTCTCATCCCATCTTTCTTCCTAGATCCTAAAGTCCTGCCAAATTGAAGGCAATTATGTACTTGGGGTGCGGGTTATAAACTCCATAGAAAGAGGAATAGGTGATAAATTGAGTCTTGAGACTTGAGTAAGAACTTTCTGCTCTTTCCTGCCCACCTCATCTGGGAGACAGCTGGAGGCTTCATCTGCAAATTTTTTTTAAAAGTAAGAGCAGCCTTAAATCCAGATAGAAGAAACTAAACAGTAGTCAGGCTTCTCAAATTCTAGTGTGGACTTATCAGTGGTATAGTACCGTGGCTAAGAATTCTGCTTCAAATTTGAGTGTTGGGGCTAGACTTGGGTGGAATGTACCAGAACACAAAATAACTGTGGCACATGTTCCAGAAGATAAGTTTTACTCAATGCTAATAGCGTAACCTAAAATAGTGCTTTTATATTAAAACAACCATGGATATGTCATAAAATATAATCCAAATTTTCTATCAATCAAAAAGGTAAAATATGTCCGCAGTAGGTGTCTTTACACTATTCCCTTATGTATGTTATGTATGTGTTGGGATATTTCATATACAGTTTCAGAAAACTGAATGAGAAGAAAATGTCTGAAACTCCCCAAGAGGAGCTTCATTGACATTAATAAGCAAACACTGGCAGGAAAGTTGCATAGAACAAGCTGAAGGAGAGAAGCTATCAATGCTAGTCTTGGTCAGTTTCTACCTAGGGGTATCTTTTAATTTTGCTCTTCGTTTAGATATACTAAGAGAATGAGAGTTCTGATAGAGCAAGCAAGAAGAAAAGAACAAAAATCAAATTAAAATATGAGCTGGCCGGGCGCGGTGGCTCATGCCTGTAATCCCAGCACTTTGGAAGGCCGAGACGGGCGGATCACGAGGTCAGGAGATCGAGACCATCCTGGCTTAACACGGTGAATCCCCGTCTCTACTAAAAAATACAAAAAAACTAGCTGGGCGAGGTGGCGGGCGCCTGTAGTCCCAGCTACTCGGGAGGCTGAGGCAGGAGAATGGCATAAACCCGGGAGGCGGAGCTTGCAGTGAGCCGAGATCCGGCCACTGCACTCCAGCCTGGGCGATAGAGCGAGACTCCCGTCTCAAAAAAAAAAAAAAAAAAAAAAAAATGAACCATGAGCCATTTTAGGAAGGGCAAGAGATGGGGAAAGAAGGAGAAGTAGGAGAAACTATGCTCATCAGGTAAAATCTTTTAATGATTTTAATTTTACTATGATTATTATTATTTTGAGACAGAGTTTCACTCTTGTCGCCCAGGCTGGAGTGCAATAACTCGATCTCGCCTCACTGCCACCTCTGCTTCCTGGGTTCAAGCGATTCTCCAGCCTCAGCCTCCTAAGTAGTTGGGATTACAGGCGCCCGCCACCATGCCCCGCTAATTTCTGTATATTTAGTAGAGACGGGGTTTCACCATGTTGGCCAGGCTGGTCTCCAACTCCTGACCTGAGGTGATCGGCCCGCCTTGGCCTCCCAAAGCGCTGAGATTACAGGCGTGAGCCACCACACTTGGCCTCCTTCAATTAATTTTTGTATGGGCTCCATGGACATTAAAAAAATCATACCAGAATTCATACTTGAATAGGATGTCTGGGATTTTTTTCTTCGTTTTTCTTTTTTTTTGGTAAGTATATCACAAAAATTCGAGAGGCATCTGAAATAACCTCTTCTTCGGGCGGGGGGGTAATATAAAGGGTGGTGGTTCACAGCCATAAAATGAAACAAGCAGAAGTTGTTTGGGTATTCATTTGCCTATATGGAAAACCTAATAGCAATATCCATTGGCAACTCAGTTGGGACAGGCAAGTAAGCCTTAACTTCCTTATGAGTGCAGTCACACACACAGAATATGTGCCAGACACTGATGAATGTGTTATATGCATTATCTCATTTAACTCTCAAAACATCTCTATGTGGTAGGTATTATTTTATCCTTATTTTCTAGATAAGAAATTTGAGGCTTAGAGAAGTTAAATTTCCCAAAGGCTTATAATTAGTAAGTGATAAAGCTAGAATTTGAATGCAGAACTGACATCAAAGTCCCATATTCTTTAACCAGTAAATCACTGTTTTAAATATTAAATACCATCATGTATAAAACACTTGACACATAGCACTCCAGTATTACTTACCGTCACCTTGCCAAGAAAACAAAACCAGCTAACCCCAGCTATAAGGCGATCTCGGCTCACTGCCGCCTCTGCCTCCCGGGTTCAAGCGATTCTCCCACCTCAGCCTCCCGAGTAGCTGGGATTACAGGCGCCCGCCACCATGCCTGGCTAATTGTTTAAAAAATTATTTTTTGTAGAAACGGGTTTTATCTCAGCTCACTGCAACCTCTGCCTCCCGGGTTCATGCGATTCTCCCGCCTCAGCCTGCCAAGTAGCTGGGACTACAGGTGCCGCCACCTCGCCCGGCTAATTTTTTTTTTTTTTTTTTGTAGAGACGGGGTTTTCGCTGCGGGCTGCTCTCGAATCCTGGCCTCAAGGATCCGCCCAACTCGGCATAAGGCTTTTTAAAAGGTTGAGACTAGGGGGCCTCCAGTCCTACTGGATGTCATGTAAGAGAATCTTCGTGAATTCTGAGACATGGGCTAAGGGCCTGGTACTGAGGCACAGCACCTCAGATCTCAAGATTCTGGGGCAGACGATCTTGGGGGCAAAAAGAGGTGTTTAATGGGACATAAAGAGGCAGGATTTATTAAAAAGACCCCCAAATCTCCATTCCCCCCACAATAAAGGCGGCGGGCACACGTGGAGACGGGAGCTCCTGCCCAGGGCCCTCCCTCTGAGCAGGCGGCCGAGCTTCAGGAGCAGCCTCCGGTCTCGGCCCTGCCCGTCCTCCCCCTGGAACCTCTACACGCTACGCCGCCGGGCGGAGGGCGCCCAACGCCCCAACCTGCGCGGCCACTGCTTCCCTCGACAGGCCCCGCAGCCCAGGACCCGCTGTGGGGAGCGCGTGTGTCGTCGCCGCGAAGGCAGCTGAGGGCGCCCACGGGAGGCGGCGTGAGGACCAGGCTGGAGCACCGCCTTCTCATCTAAGGCGGGCGGTGGGGTCGCCGGCGAGAGAACCCAGGGACCAGGCATACTCGAAACTGGAGATTCGCCTGCGAGGCCCTTCCCGGGGGCGAGCACAGGTACCTGCGGAAGCCCGGGGCTGCGCGGGAGAGGGCAGGGCAGCGGCGGTCAAGCCTCGGCCGCAGCGCTCCGGGCCTCAGACGGTTACTCGCCGGTAGCTCGCCAGCAGCGATACCCGCTCGAAGGTCTCCCGCCAACCCCGAGCGAGGGAGCGCGAGGCCGGCAGGGGCCAATCAACGCGCAGAGCTGGCCGACGGGGCGGGGCCTGCCTGGGAGTGCGCGCCGGCGAACCCCGCCCCTACCCGCCCCCCGCCCGCCCGAGCCTCGGCCGCGGGCCTCCCTCCTCCGTTATCCCGCTCGCCCGCGCAACTCACACAACCCTCCTCATTCGACCTACCCCCGTTGGGCACGTCTCGCAGGCAGGCTTGCGTTGGGGCCGTTTACTTCCCTTCGACTAGACAACCAGGCCCCGCGGGGCTGGGGCTGCGGGCTCTCCTCCCCACCCGGCACACGCGGGCACAGCGCGGTTACCCGGGTTACTCAAAAGGAAGAGGCCGCTTGAACTGAGAAAAGCACAACGTGTGAATGCGGTGGCTTCTGGGGAGAAGGGGCCATTGTATTGTAACTGTGAATCTGCAGCAGTAATCTTTCTGGCTTTGTCCTAGCTTTTGGCCAACTGGGTGCTTAATACATGCATGTCAAATGAACAAATAAAAAGAAGTCTTCACAGCTGTTTGATCCCCGTATCCTTATGTCTCTAAGGTAAAACCGGCTTTTTTTTCTTTTGAGACGGAGTCTCGCTCTGTCGCCCAGGCTGGAGCAGTGGCACGATCTCGGCTCACTGCAACATCTGCCTCCCGGGTTCAAGCGATTCTCCCGCCTCAGCCTCCTGAGTAGCTGGGACCACAGGTGCCGCCACGCCCGCCTAATTTTTAAACATTCCTTGTAGAGCGGAGTCCTTCTATGTGGCCCGGGCTGGCCTTGAACTCCTGGACTCAGGCGATCCTCCCACTGGGATTACAGTCCTAAGTCACCACACCCAGTGTAACCTTTTTATTTTTGTCTCTATACCTCGGCTTTTTTCATGTTGCTAGTCTTTCTAAACATTTTCAATGACTGCATAATATTCCAGAGTGGATGGACCATTTAAGTCATTTCAATATTTGGATTGCTTCCAGATTTTTTGGCTAATACAATGATTACTCTTAAAAGGCAACCTGGCTCTGCCTACCTGTGGTACTTCCAGCAAATAGCTCCTCAATCAGCAGTTCTGAAGAACGAGTTAATTCCTTCCTTCTTGTGCTTCCACACACAGCACAATAATGGCAAATTCACCTACAAGTACGAGGAGGGGGCCAACTGGGAACTTACTTTTCCTTACATATGCCTTTGACTATTTCTCCCTGGCCTATAAATGGGAGAATGGGCCAAGCAGCATCAACTGGTTGTGAAAATCTTGAGGAAAATGGGTGCTTCCAGCTTCATTCTTCTGGCTTTTCCCTAAGGATCCTTCCTGACTTCTCCCTGTTCCTACCCTTGTTTTTGCAAGGTACGGGTGCTGTGATGATTAATTTCCAGCCTCGAGTATAAAATATCTACTGAACAATGAATGTCCACTCCATGAGAAACACAGAGGCATGGTGAGTACCACAATCATGAAGACAACACGGCCTTATCTTTCTAAAGCTTCCAAGCTAGACAGATATGGACACGACTAAAATACAAGGCACAGTGAGTTGTGCCATGAGGGAAATGCATGTGGCTGTATAATGCACAAAGTACAGTTATGAGAAGGTTCTTTAGGATCCTAAAATCTTCACAAAGGAAACATGTAAAATTTGCATATAAAAGCCAGCAAATACACATAAATGTTCATTGAGCTATCAGGGAAGCAGCTTATTAAGTTTTGACATCAAGTAAAGGGTGACTACCAACTAAGCCTTCTTCAGTGTTCTCATTCCTGAGTTTTTGTTTTTTAAACTATGTTGGTGTGTGGAGAAAAGTGAATATACTTTAGAATCATATACACTTGGTTTGAATTCAGGTACTACCATTTTACTAGCTGTGTGAACATGGTCAAATCATTTAACCCCAGCACCTCTCATTAAATGTAAAAGTAGGGTGATACCACCTACTCTGTAAAAGCGTCTGGGACAAATTTGATAGTGAGCAAACTAGCAGTGCACTGGTCCACAGTAGGTGTTGTTAGCTAGCTTCCTTCTTGCCTCTTCTCATTTGACCTGGGATTGGATGAGGAGAACTCAAACATTTAACTGAACTATTTATTCCTTTGTCTCTAAGCATGGCTTTTCCCCACTAAAAAAGCATTGATTGTCCATAACTTGATCATCTCCTGCACTGTGTCCTGCAGTGCCTCCAGGCTGTCCCCGTTCTACTTTCCTAACTCTCCTTTCCTAAATGTATCTCCTCACTATTATCCAATAAAAATGAAACACTCATACTTGTGTTTCTCTGAATGTTTTGAACTTTCCCACTTCTTTGACCTTGCATATACTGTGGTGTGCTCTCTTCACTTTCATTTAAAATTTCTGTCTGGTATCCATCCTTTGAGACCCAGCTTAAATTAAACAGATCATCATTTGAGTGCTTAATAAGTGCAGGCGTGTGCCGCTCTTGAATTCCTGTAGCATTTCCTGAAATTCTCATTTATGTAATCTTATTAACCAGCTTTTAAAAATAAAAATGTTTGTGTATACAGATACAATTATATATAAATCGGATCATATACATACTTAAAAAATGTACAAAACAATACATGTAGCCTATGTGGAGGCTGAGACATAATAAAAACTTGTAAAACCACCACCTACCAAAACACATGAACCTAACATGCAAGAGACAGGACATCAACAATACTGTTGAGATTCTGTATGCTCCTCCTTCTCCCATTAGGATTCCCAGGAGGCGACTGTTTCCCATTCTCTTTTCTTTGCTCATCCTAAAATACAAGTTTTATTTGTGAACTCTTCAACCTCAGTATTCCTCATAGGTTTAGCCATGCTAATCTGTAATACTGTGAATCATTTTCATTGTTGCCTTCTGTTCTAGAAATACACCATAATATTCCAATGCTCCTGTCAATGGGCATTTGGGTCATTTTTTGGGGGGCATTTGGATCCTTTTGCTACTGTGAATGCCATGAGCAATGCCTCTGTAAGGCCGTATTGTTTAAGTTCTGATTAACTGCTGGTCTGATTGGTGAATGTCTCTGACTTAAAATCAAATTATTTTGACTACTTTCCTTGTTTATGCACCATGGTGCACTTTTTCTATAAATGCTTTAAAGTGAAGTTGATGGGTTGTAGGGCATGCACATGTTCAACTTTAAAAGGTTATAGAGGCCGGGCGCGGTGGCTCAAGTCTGTAATCCCAGCACTTTGGGAGGCCGAGATGGGCGGATCACGAGGTCAGGAGATCGAGACCATCCTGGCTAACACGGTGAAACCCCGTCTCTACTAAAAAATACAAAAAACTAGCCGGGCGAGGTGGCGGGCGCCTGTAATCCCAACTACTCGGGAGGCTGAGGCAGGAGAATGGCGTAGACCCGGGAGGCGGAGCTTGCAGTGAGCTGAGATCCGGCCACTGCACTCCAGCCTGGGCGACAGAGCGAGACTCTGTCTCAAAAATAAAAAAATAAAAAATATAAAAAAATAAAAGGTTATAAATGCTAAATTCATTTTCCAAGCAGTGTTACCAATTTTAAGAGTTCCCATTAGTTTACATCTTGCCAACTTATTTTCAGGCTTTCTGTGACTAGATGATCTTTTAAAGTGTAACAGAGAAGACAACTCCAGATTTTCTCTTCAGCACCCTTTTCTAGTAAATGGTTCTACCCAACCTCCTAAACCACTTGAATGCAGGGATAGTTGCTATGTTCATGCAATATCCCTTCCCTCTCTTACTTGATGGAGTTGTAAGGGCCTTTGAGATAAATTGGGCCAAATTTCTTTCATGTAATTCTGCACTGAGACCACGTATTCAGCCTGGGTGACTGTTCTTCTAAGTTAAAGAAATTAAAATCTCTGAGAAGTACTAAAAATAGAACAATTGGCAGGGCACGGTGGCTCACGCCTGTAATCTCAGCAAACTTTGGGAGGCCGAAGTGGGTGGATCACCTGACGTCAAGTGAAACCCCATCTCTACTAAAAATGCAAAAATTAGCCGGGCGCGCTGGCGCGCTTGTTATCCCAGCTACTCGGGAGACTGAGGTGGGAGAATTGCTTGGACCCAGGAGGCGGAGGCTGCAGTGAGCAGAGATGGCGCCACTGCACTCCAGCCTGGGTGACAGAGCGAGACCTTTTCTCAAAAAACAAAACAAAAGCAACAATAACAAAAAAGAACAATCATTCTAACAAGAAAACTGTATTCAATTTCTGTCTAGAATAGTTTTCTCCACTGTATCAGACTTTTTTGTTCCTTACAGAAAAGATAGTTGATCTTTCTCCATACTGCGTACGACATAACACTTGTGCTAGATGAGGCAACAGCCTCTCCAAGTTTGATTCCTAGTTTTAAGTGCTCATACTTACTGGATGAATTCTGAAAGACAAAATATTACACAAATTATACAACTTTCCTAAAATATGTGAGGTGGCTCACTACAAAGGTGACATTAAGATCAATAAAACAGGAGACTACAGAAAAGGGGAGGCAAGAAAGTAATCATAAGGATCTTGCAATGTTTGTTCTCAGTAACAGGCAACTTCTCCACTATGCCTGTCAGGTGCTAGCTGCAAAATGCTCCTTCAAGTATCTGAATACTTAGGGCTTTTTTTTTTTTTTTCTGAGATACAGTCTCGCTCTGTCACCCACGCTGGAGTGCAGTGGCGTGATCTTGGCTCACTGCAACCTCCACCTCCCAGGTTCAAGCAATTCTCCTGCCTCAGCCTCCCGAGTAGCTGGGATTACAGGTGTGTGCCACCACGCCTGGATAATTTTTGTATTTTTAGTAGAGACAGAGTTTCACCATGTTGGCCAAGCTGATCTCGAACTCCTGATCTCTAGTGATCTGCCAGCCAAGGCCTTCCAAAGTGTTGGAATTACAGGCGTGAGCCACTGTGTCTGGCCGAGTTCTTGTATTTACCAATATTTTACAAAGTAGGGGCCAGAGTTTTGATAAACCACTTATTTTGGCCAAACAGACTCAAATCAATTTTCTCCTTGAGACTTCAGCATTCTTGTCATAAGAGACAAAAGCAGCATTCTTGTCGTAAGAGACAAGAGACATGAGGATAAAGAAAAACTGGAATTCTATTATTTGTGGTTAATTTCTTCAGGTCAAGGTGTCAAAATAGTAATACGAGTACAGATTTTTGACACCCACTTGCCATTCATTAAGCAAATATCTGCAGGCCTTCTATGTGGCAGGCACCACTCTACGATGAGGAGATACGAATCACTGAACAAAAGAGGAAACAAATACCTGCCTGGGTGCAATGGCTCATGCCTGTAATCCCAACACTTTGGGAGGCTGAGGTGGGAGGATCACTTGAGCTCAGGAGTTGGAGACTAGCCTAGGCAACATGGTAAAACACCCCACTCTACAAAAATTAGCAGGTGTGGGGGCACATGCCTGTAGTCCCAGCTATTAGGCAGGCTAAGGTGGAAGGATGGCTTGAGCCCAGGAGGTTGCAGTGAGCTGAGATTGTGCCACTGTGCTCCAGCCTGGGCACTATAGCAAGACCCTGTCTCAAACAAACAAACAAAAAACAACAACAACAAACTCTGCCCATAGGAGCTACATTCTAGTCACATATAAGACTGATCTAGGCCTTACGGCTTTTAAAAAATATAACAAAGTTTTGCTTTTTTTTTTTTTTGAGATGGAGTTTCCCTCTTGTTGCCCAGGCTGGAGTGCAATGGTGCCATCTTGGATCACTGCAATCTCCAGGTTCAAGTGATTCTCCTGCCTCAGCCTACCAAGTAGCTGGGACTACAGGTGTGCGCCACCATATCCAGTTAATTTTTGTATTTTTTTTTAGTAGAGACGGGGTTTCACCATGTTGGCCAGGATGGTCTCGATCTCTTAACCTTGTGATCGGCCCACCTTGGCCTCCCAAAGCGCTGGGATTCCAGGCGTGAGCCACCGCGCCCAGCCGACAAATACAACAAAGTTTTAAAGAAGCATTCAACATCCTAATGGATCTGTATAACAAATAATTGGTATGCTAAAATTAAAATGGGCTGGGCATGGTGGCTCATGCCTGTAATTCTCCCAGCACTTTGGAAGGCCAAGGGGGCAGGATCACTTGAGCCTGGGAGGCTGAGGCTTCAGTGAGCTGTGATTGGGCTACTGCACTCCAGCCTGGGTGACAGAGTGAGACCCTGTCTCAAAAAAGGATTACAACTTGTGTTGTCAGTGAGCATACCCAGAGTTTGGGGAATTCGCTAAAAGCAGATCAGGGTCTTCCACGCAAAACAGGCTTTACAGTACAGCAATAAAGACTTTTTAACCTAGTTCTTTAATATGACCAATAGAATTAATTTCAGGGGAATTATCAAGCTCCAGTTAAGAGATGTGCTACAAAATCTGAGGCAATTACACTGGGAGGCAGACTTGTGTTTCTAAAATTTCTTATTGAAGTCAGGTAACAGTAATATATGCTGGGCCCAGTTATATGTTGGATCCTGAGCCTCACACAAGACTTCCTGATAATCTCAGTTCCTTATTAAATGTGACAAGCTACATTTCCTAATGTGTAGCTAATTTTTAAGTTGGTAAATTGAGTAGTTATGAGTTTCTACAAGACATAAGTTTTCTCCAGCAACTCCACCCTGCACATCCTCCTTCTCAGGGATTTTTATTAAACTAAGAGCTAGAGAGACAAAGTTTATATTTATTCAAGAATGGAAAAAGTGTCAGTCTGTCAATAATCTGCTGGCAAGCAGCAGCACTGTCAGAAACTATGCCAATTGTCAGTTTGAGTTATATATATATATTTGAGGTAGCATTTCAACACTCTGGTTTTGTTCCCTTGGCTTTTTCTTTTTTTTCCAAAAAACATACTAGGAGATATAAGACTTACTTCAGATTAAACTTGTTACATTAATAAAACACTCCTGGCCAGGTGAGGTGGCTCATGGCTGTAATCCCAGCACGTTGGGAGGCCAAGGCAGGTAGATCATGAGGTCAGGAGTTGGAGACCAGCCTGACCAACATGGTGAAACCCCGTCTCTACTAAAAATACAAAATTTAGCTGGACGTGGTAGTGGATGCCTGTAATCCCAGCTACTCGGGAGGCTGAGGCAGGAAAATCACTTGAACCCAGGAGGTGGAGGTTGCAGTGAGCCAAGATCGTGCCACTGCACTACAGCCTGGGTGACAAGAGCAAGACTCTGTCTCAAAAAAAAAAAAGAAGAAAGGAAAGAAAGAAAGAAAAAAAAGAAAAGAAAAGAAAAAAGAAAAGAAAGAAAGAAAGAAAGACTCCTCTGGACTGCTTTTTTCTGTTGCACTGTATTACTTGCCTTTGTGGCTTTGTCGAGAATCAGTGTTTACATGATAGACCATAAATTAGTGTGCCTTTTAATAAATTTGTACAATAATCTATGAAAGTTCTAGATATTTAGCTGTGATGTCACTGCTTTTGGAGGAAAAATTTGTCCTGTAAATCTGCTGAATCATTCTGATTAGGCAGCTGTAAAAATTAATACATACTTTAACTTGCCGATCCTATGCCAGGCTTGATTGAAAAGCCTCCAGGAACAGACCTTGGGTTCCCACCTTTTTGCATGTAATATCTGAAAGGAATGCTGAACCTATTAGCCTCAGGCAGTTAGTTTGTTCTCTCTTTTACACACACACAGACACACACACACACACACACACCCCTTCCCCACCCACACCCCCTGTTCACTTGCCATCTTCCACCCTGTATACCCCACACAATGTGGTGTTATAAGTAAGATTTCACAACCACATAAGCTAGCAAAGATCCCTAAGAGGAAAGAAGCAAAGATTTATGGTCATTTTTGTAAAAATAAGGTTTAATAAAACATCAGCAATCTGCATGAGAAGGTAAATTACAATGAGAAACTTAAAAAGCTTATGGTCTAAGTCAACCAATGTAGAAGGTACTGGTTGAAGAAAACAAGCTTTGACTTTTAAAATTTCCTAACCAGGGGATTTATTTAGAAATTCTGGCATTCAAATGTACATGTAAAATCCAATTTAACAGATCAAAATTGTTACACTAAGTTTCACTTAGTATCTAAGTATCCAATCACAATTGTATCTAAGTTTCACTTTTGTTGAAGAAACATTATAAAGGTAATTAAAACTCTAGGCCTATACTTATATGGAACTAATTTATTTCCTATTTAACTACTGTTCATTGCGTAAAGTATGTTGTCCCAATTTTCAGCTGTTTTAAGAAATTATAAAACATTGAGATCTACTAGGAAGAGGGACAGCCTATTTCTAAGTGATGCCACTAGTACAATCAGGCTTGGATTAAGTCTCTTCTCAGGGGCATCTTTGATTTAGCCATTGACTCACAGGGAAAACAGGAGGTGGATTTGGTTAGGGAGCAACAGCAAATTCAGCCTGACCATATTCCTAAACACATTTTCAGCATAAAGATGTAAAAAAAATTTTTTTTGGTTCAAAAGTTATGGTTGCCATGGAGACAAAAAGAATATACCTGAATTTATAAACTGAGACATATTTCAGTTCCTTGGCTTAAAATAATACATCTTTATATTCTTAGGAGACATATCTCAAGATGTTCCTTGCTTTGCCTTGAATACAAATTTTTTTGAAAAGCGTATGTTTCTCCTGAACACACTCATATTTCAAATTTACCACCTATTTTAAGCTTTAAAATTCTTCTTGCCAGCATTTTTCAGCAAAAAAAAATAATAATAATTTCATGAATGTTTAGGTACTTTTTACAATGAAGGGACATGGCAGCATGGATACTGGGTAGTTGGCTAGGCTCTAAATACCTGATGACTCAATGCTTTGCACAAACTAGTCTTGCTGATTATTAAAATTTGTCCCTGGACAAAATTAAAGCAGCGCATGTTAAGGCTTCAAATGCAAAGGATTCACTGTAGTTGATTCTTTCAAGAATAGAAATCAACCATAACTTTGCTTTATAATTCATGTGATACACCACATTATAACAGATATCTACTGTGTTTCAATGATTTCTGAATGTCATAACATTTGGATTAAATTGTATACAAAAAAATCACTAACCTGAAAAAAATCAGAGGGAAGACCAATATAAATTAGTGACACTGGAATTACAGAATAATTTTCTCCTAAGAAACAAAGTTTTATTTATTTCAAGTAGTGTTGCCAAGCAAATATTTGTAAAGAACACATTTTTATGACTGGAGGCTGTTTAAGTGGTTTTAAGAGTGCCTGAATAATTTTTAAACATGATAAATTTCTATCCTTTAAATTTAATGACCAATATTAATTAGCTCAGTGATTATTTTTTCACATTTAGTCTTTAAAAAAAAAAAAAGATTCCTATTAACCAACATACTTAGTCTTGAACTGGATGAATTTACAAAAGCCAGACAATGGGATACAGATTAATGTGGTTTAACTAATACTGAGATTAATCAACATTGCCCTTTTTCCCTGCCAAAGGCTTATTTTCTAGACCTGCTTCACTATGACTATTAAAAGAGTACAACTAAAATTTTATTAGAAATCGCTCAGCTTACACACTCCAATCAGGAAGTTAATTAAATCACCTCAGATAAAAGCTTTGTGACCTAATACATCATATGTAGATCATAAACACTTTCAGAAAAGAATCATTTCAATATGTCAAGGACATAGTACCTATGTGAATAAAATGTGTGCTTCAATGTCTCACTGTAAGGAAAAAAATAATCAGTCAGGCTTCATATCAATTAGACAACTTTTACTAAATGAGAAAACTACATTTAAAATGTGCTTTAAAACAAAACGGAATTAGAAAAAAAGACATATGCATTTTAAAGAACTTTTGCACTGTGCTGAAAATGAAATATCTCTTGCAGTAAGTAATACAATGTGCCAATTCATAAAATATAAGTTAACAGGTTTCTCAATTTAACATTTTCAAAGACGATATTAAGGTCAAAAATGTCACATCTATGGTAGCACATATAGAAGGGCATTATAGATATGATGTCCATCCCTATGAAGCTTACAAATTTGACAATGCTCAATAAAAGCTTTTAGAATCACATCCAATAGTGTCACAGCCAAAGAATCACAAATCTGTGTCCTGTAAGTTCTCTCCTTCTAAAATCTTCATGTTAACTTTTCTACGCGTTGCCATTTGTTAATACTAACCCTTAAAAAAAAAAGAATAGGAAAAGAAAGGCTGCAATAAACTCTTGATCAGGTACAGAAATTATTGCTACTATAGTTCACTACAAAGCATGTCTATACAATATCATATGACCTTTGATTATGAAAAAATCAGAATAAAAATCTTTAGTGACATAAGCCTTACAATCGTATACAACATTCACATGGCAATATTAGACAGTTAAGCACCCAATACCCATAGTTGACAAAATGTCCCACTGACCAGCATTCATTTAAATACATCCTTCGTATAGAGGGAGGAAAAAGAGATAGTGTCAGCTTTCCAAGGCTTGTCAAAAAAGGATTCTCATGTACTGTTGATCTAAAAACAAACAACAACAACAACAAAAACTCAAAAAAAAAAAAAAAAAAAAAAAGAAAAAAAGAAAAAAAAAAAGAAAGAAAACCAATGCAGGTGAAGGTGTTATCAGAAGTTAAGCATGCCAAAAGGTGTTCCGTGCGAATGAAAACCTAAAGCCAAGGTACCACATAATCACATTACCAACTAGTTGGGTAATACTATATGAGCCTTATCTTAAAGTTAAATGAAATGCTACTGCACAATAGAGCATCAATAAGTTAAAAATTAGAGTGCACAAATCCCAATCAGTGGCAATTCCTGTATAAAGCAAAATATTCACTATCAGCTGTAAAGTTTGCCCAGTCAAAATGTATGATTAAAATCACTGGATTGGACAATGTGCGTTTTTTAAAACAATCAATCTCTAAAATACCTTTTTAATGTAATGAGGCGTAAGTTTTCTTAGTAAGATTAAACAGATATCTAAGTAGATAAGCAAGGGAAAATAATAGTTGGTGAATGTCTGTAAAGCTCTTCCCATATTTCACTTTTAAAAATGTTTAGGGAAAAAAATTAGAAGTATTTGCCATTATTCTAGCGAAAACAAACAAACAAAAACAAAACAAGCTCAAAATAATTAAACAACCAAGCAACACTAAAACCACATTACACAGATGGATCATCATGCTTTCATCTGGTTTAACTATCACATCTAGTTTAACTGGGATGCTCTTCAACTTTAAAAATTGTGATACATGAAGATGTAACTTTAATGGATAATTTTGAATTTGGATTTAACTTTGTTGACTATAACAGAGTATACTTATTACAATACAGTGTAGCACATCTTTCTATTAGAAAAAAATTTAAGATCCTTTACCCGTCTCCTTAAGTTAAAGGTGTGACATCATAAAGGGTGTCAAATGGCTGGATGGTTTTACAGTGCACACTTATATATTATGAAGATGTCCTTAACAAATCTGACGGTTTCTTTACAGAATTCCTTTCTTCACCTTTTCTTCGGTGGATTAGCTGTTCGAGGTGGAGTGACAGGACGCCCAGAATTCAGTCCACCATACTGGTACTTAGCTTTCTTTTCAGATGGTTTCAATATCTTAAAGTAAATTATTAACAAATAATGTTATTCTTTCATATACAGTAAGTTAAGAAAATTGTTACAATTGCGAGTTTTTTAAATAAATGGCATAAACTGCAAAAGTGCGATAAAAATGTAGAATAGCAAAGCTCCATAAACATTTCTTACATTTAAAGTGTGCAAATGTCTGAACTTTCTCATTCCACTCATATTTTAATAACAAAAGTACACTAACTCTATCAACTATCCAATCCTTAGATTTAAGTAAAAAACTTTTTAAAATTAGTGTATCTGTGCTGTGAGGAAAAGAACACTGGTTTAAGAGTCAGAAGATCTATGTTGTCATCATAATTCTGATATAGTAACTTAGGAGGGTAACTAACTTACAAGTCACAAACTCTTCAGATCTTATTATTTACATATAAATAGATCTTTTTACTTAAAAAACAGCTTTATTGATATAAATCTAATTTTAGAACATTTCTGTCACCCCTAAAAGAAAGCCTGTTCCCATCAGCAGTCACTCCCCATTCCTGCTCTCCACTCTCCAACTAACTTTTAGAGTTAGTTGCTCTAACTCTAAGCAATTACTAATTTATTATCTGTCTCTACAGAATTGCCTATTCTGAAGATTTCATGTAACTGGCATCATATAATATGTGGTCTTTTATGACTGGCTTCTTTCACTTAGGTTTTCAAAACCAGTTTTGAAGTATCAGTCCTTCATTCCTTTTTATTGCTGAGTTGTACATTGTACAGTCCATTGTATGGATGTACCACATTTATCCATTCAGTAGCTGATGGACATCTGAATTGTGTGAATTTTTCAGCTATAAGGAATAATGCTGTTGTGTACATTTATGTAACAGTTTTTGTGTGAACATGTTTTCATAATCTTGGGTATACACCTAGAAGTAAAACTGCTGCATCATATGAGAACTCTATCCCTACCATTAATGTATGAAGATTCTAATGCCTCCAAATCCTTGCCAAAACTAGTTACTGTCTGGCTTTTTTATTATACTAATTCTGGTGGATGTAAATAGAGATTTAACTTACATTATACATCAAAAAGTCATGATTTTCCAAAAATAAAACAGTATAGAAAGACAAAGTATTTTTTAAAAAACTATTTAGAACATAATAGTGCCTCAGTGAAAAGAAGATATTAATCCAACACCACTATGACAACTGCTGGAAGGATAAGCTATGGTTACTATATTTAATTTGTAAATGAGCAACCATTTACCATTCAATTGTACTAATTGATGGAAACAGTATAATATGATAAAGAGAAAGAGGAATGGGAAAGCCCCAATGCATTTTAAGAGAAATATAGTGTGTGTACATCATAGACATAGAATAACCTTTGCAAGAGCAAAGTACTGAAGCCGTTTTACTCAGTGAACAAGAATGATCTGTAGTAGCACACTAAAGCTAAAACTGGCTTCTTTTTAAAATGTAAATGTTGAAACCAAAAGTTGGTTCTTCAAAAGAATAAACAAGATAGACTGCTAACTAGATTAAGAAAAGATCCAAATAAGCGCAATCTGAAATGACAAAGGTGACATTACAACCAACCCCACAGACATGTAAAATATCTTGAGATTATAAACATCTGTGCACACAAACTAGAAAACCTAGAAGAAATGAATAAATTCACAGAAACACGCACCCTCCAAAGAAATGAATAAATTCATAGAAACACACGACCTCCCAAGACATGAATAAATTCAAGAAACACAACCTCCCAAAAAAATGAATAAATTCATAGAAACACACACAAACTCCAAGATTGAACCAGGAGGAAATTAAAATCCTGAACAGAACAATAACAAGTTCCAAAATTGAATCAGTAATAAAAAAATCTATAAACCAAAAAAGCCCTGGCCCAGAAAGATTCACAGCTGAATTATATCAGATGTACAAAGAGCTAGTACCAAACCTACTGAAGCTATTCCAAACAATCCAGGAAAAGGACCTCCTCCCTAACTCAGTCTACAAAGCCAGCATCATTGTAATACCAAAACCCAGCAGAGGCACAGTGAAAAAAGAAAACCTCAGGCCGATGTCCCTGATGAACACAGATGCAAAATCGCCAACAAAATACTGAAACCGAATCCAGCAACACATCAAAAAGTTAACTCACCACAATCAAGAAGGGTTTATTCCTGGGGTGCAAGGTTTCAACATATGCAAATCAATGTGATTCACCTCATAAACAAAATTAAAAACAAACACCATATGATCATCTCAATAGATGCAGAAAGGCTTTCAATACAATTCAACATCCTTTCATGTTAAAAACCCTCAACAAATTAGACATCGAAAAATTAGAAACATACCTCAAAATAGTAAGAGCCATCTGACAAACCCACAGCCAATATCGTACTAAAAAGGGAAACGCTGGAAGCATTCCCTTTGAGAACTGGAACAAAAGACAAGAATGACCATTCTCACCACTCTCATTCAACAGAGTACTGAAAGTCCCTGCCAGAGTAATCAGGCAAGATAAAGAAATAAAAGGCATCCAAATAAGAAGAGAGGAAGATAAACTATCTTTACTGATGATAATGATTCTATACATAGAAAACCCCAGACTCTGCCAAAACGTGCCTAGAACTGATAAACAATTTTGATAAAGTTTCAGGATACAAAATCAATGTATAAAAACGAGTAGCATTTCCATACACCAAAAACATCCAAGCTGAGAGCCAAATCAAGAACTGCATTTACAATAGCCACAAAAAGAATACCAAGGAATACAGCTAACCGAGGAGGTGAAAGATCTCTACAACTATAAAGCACTGCTCAAAGAAATCAGATATGATGCAAACAAATGGAAAAACATTCCATGCTCATGGATAGAAGAATCAATATTGTTAAAATGTCCATACTGCCGAAAGTAGTTTACAGATTCAATGCTCTTCCTATCAAACTACCAACGTCATTTTTCACAGCATTAGAAAAAAACTTTTCTAAAATTCGTATGAAATTGAAAAAGAGCCTGAATAGTCAAAGCATCCTAAGCAAAAAGAACAAAGCCAGAAGCATCACACTACCCAACTTCAAGGTATACTGTAAGGCTACAGTAACCAAAACAGCATACTGGTACCAAAACAGACATATAAACCAATGGAATAGGATGGAGGCAGTCAGAAATAAAGCTGTACTCCTGCAAACATCTGATCTTGAACAAAGTCAACAATAACAAGCAACGGGGAAGAGACTATTTGATAAATGGTGCTAGGATAACTGGCTAGCCATATGCAGAAGACTGAAACTGGACCCCTTTCACCATATACAAAAATTAACTCAAGATGGATTAAAGATTTAAATATAAGACCTCAAACTATAAAAATCCCAGAAGAAAACCTAGGAAATACCATTCTGGACACTGGCCTTGGGAAATAATTTGTGACCAAGTCCCCCAAAGCAACTGCAACCAAAACAATGATTGACAAGTGGGACCAAAATAAACTAAAAAGCTTCTGCACAGCAAAATAAATTATCAACAGAATAAACAGACAACCTATAGAATGAGAGAAAATACAAACTATGCATCCAACAAAAGTCTAATATCCAGACTCTATAAGGAACTTAATTCAACAAGCAAAACACAACCGCATTAAAAATGGGCAAAGGACAAGAACAGACACTTCTCAAGAAACAAACATGCAGCCAACCAACGTATGAAAAAATGCTCATCACTAATCATTAGATAAATGTAAATCAAACCACATGATATTGTCTCACACCAGTCAGAATGGCCATTAATAAAAAGTTAAAAGATAACAGATGTCAGCAAGCTTGCGGAGAAAAAGGAATATTCAAACATTACTGGTGGGAGTGTAATTAGTTCAGCCACTGTGGAAAGCAGTGTGTAGATTTCTCAAGGAACTTGAAACAACCACAATTCAACCCAACAATCCCACTACTTTGGGTAGGTACAAAAAAAGACAAGCACTTGTATGTTAGTCACAGCACTATTCACAATAGCAAAGACATGTAATCAACCTAGATGTCCATCAACAGTGAACTGGATAAAGAAAATGTGGTACATATACACTATGGAATACTATGTGACCATAAAAAGGAAGGAAATCAGGTCCTTTGCAGCAACAAGGATGCAGCTGGAGGCCTTTATCCTAAGCCAATTAATGCAGGAAGAGAAAAATCAAATACCACATTTTCTCACTCATAAGCAGGAGCTAAACACTGGGTAAACATGGACATAAAGACAGCAACTGGGTACTACTAGAGTGGAAAGGGTGAGGAGGGGGGGTGTGAAATGAAAAACTCTATGCTCACTACCTGGAAGATCATTCATATACCAAACCTCAGCAATATGTAATTTACACATGGAACAAACCTGCACATGTACCCCCTGAACCTAGTAGCATATATAAATTACAACAAAAGTGAGCAAAGAACCCCTGTACATGGTATACAATGTGCTTCCTCAAAAACAAAAAACTCTAGATTGTTCTTAATTTAGAATGTTTTTAAGCACAATGTCTTTAAACACAATTTGTCCAATACCGAAAAAGAAAAATATTAAGTGATAGATTATGATTATGGCCAAAAGCTCTCTAATTCAAACTCCAGTAAATTAGTAAAAATGCTGGAAAAAGTTGATGTGACTGTGGGTGACTCTGGATTTGACTGATACCATGTCATGTATCAAAAAAAAAAAAAAAGGAATCTGAGTATTATCAAAAAAAAAATGTTCCTATGACATAAATGGGGAGTTTAATATTATTTTGAAAGTTTTTTTCCTTAGGAAACTTTTTTTTTTTTTGAGGCCACGTCTTGCTCTGTTGCCCAGGCTGGAGTGCAGTGGCGTGATCTCGGCTCACTGCAACCTCCGCCTCGTGGGTTCACACCATCCTCCTGCCTCAGCCTCCCAAGTAGCTGGGACTACAGGTGTGTGCCACCACACCCGGCTAGTTTTTTTGTATTTTTAGTAGAGATGGGGTTTCACAGTGTTAGCCAGGATGGTCTTGATCTCCTGACCTCATGATCCGCCCACCTCAGCCTCCCAAAGTGCTGGGATTATAGGCATGAGCCACAGCACCCAGCCAGAGAACTATTTTACTTTATTTTCATCAAGAGAATTATAAACATCGAGAGAGTTTGTAATTCTCTTTTCCCAGTGTCTGTTCTACCCATTTACTTTGCAAAAGAAAACAAAAGCCTAAACTATTCATTACATTCACATTCTTTTAGTAAGCCACTATTCAACAGGTCATACAGGAATTTTAACAATTTAAACATCTGAATCAAGAATGACTGACATAACTTAGGTTCCCTAAAACGGTATTTGATATACACCACAAATGCTGGAAACTTTGTGACTGAAAACAGAACTATCTAATGAGTTTGAGTGGTAATCACTTCTGAATTAAATAGACTTTCAACACTTGCTCAAGGAAAGTTCCTAAATTTAAAAGGAATTCTGATAATAGTTTTTATTAGATTTCTAGTTTTTATATATTTATGTTTACATCATACCTGAAATGAACACATCAAAGTTTCATCCACACTCATCATTCCACCAGCATTATCAAACTCGCCACAGTAATTTGGGGCTGAAAATAAGGTTACCAACTGTCGTTTAGCAAAAAATTCATATCCATCTTCCACCACCTGTTAAAGGAAATGTCAGAAGAAAAAACATCTATTGGTAAGTAATTCTGAACCATCTATACTAATTAAGATTAAGGTGGCAAAGACTGTGCCCCACCTTACCCTCAAACCACCCTGTTTTGTTTTGGAAGTTGTGATTTTTATTCTAAAACTTTGCTTAGAACATTAAAATTGGTGTGCCTTTTCTATAATGGCAACAATTTAGCTTAATTGGAATACTAAATTCATCACTCCTGAAAGCTTAAAAATCATGCCATTTGCAAGGCTCCCCACAAAACAAAATATACTAATAGGTATCATGACTACAGGGAGCTGGGACACTAAGTACTTTTATTTAAGTTTTAATTTAATTTTATTTTAATTAATCTACATGTGTTTTGGAGGGACACCAATTACTACTTTGATGAGGGCATTATAATCCAACTACAGAATCCTTCATTAAATGAGCAACAACCAGACAATGAAAGACTTTGCAAAGAGCTTACTTCTTGCTTTGCTTTTAAAATATCTATTATTATTTATTATATGGCTACATACTGAAAACATTACTGGCTACACACTGAAAATATTGCTAAGTTGAGTTTAATTTACACAGATCATGCTCCTTAAATTAACTGCCAACAGACTGTATTTTTATTTTTATTTTTAATTTTTTGAGATGGAATCTTGCTCTGTCACCCAGGCTGGAGTGCAGTGGTATGATCTCGGCTCACTGCAACCTCTGCCTCCCAGATTCAAGCCATTCTCCCGCCTCAGCCTCCCAAATAGCTGGGATTACAGGCACCCACCACCAAGCCCGACGAATTTTCGTATTTTTAGTAGAGATGAGGTTTCGTCATGTTGGCCAGGCTGGTTTTGAACTCCTGACCTCAGGTGATCTGCCCGCCTCAGCCTCCCAAACTGCTGGGATTACAGGCATGAGCCACCGTGCCTGGCCTTGATGAGTTAACATTTCTAGAACCAGTTGTCAATTTCTGAGTAATTTAAACAACTTTTCTCTCAGTCTACAAATTTGAGGTACGCAATAATATGTAAATATTTTATGTTTGTTTATGGTGGGCAAGATTATTTTTAAATTTATTTTAGAGATCCTTTAATTAGCAAAACTATCCTACACCACTTGCTAACACAAAAAAGCAATTACAAAGGCATTTACTTATTAAAATAACTCCTACCTCCGTACTAGAAACATGCTTCTGTTGAAATTACCTTATGGTACAATTTAGATGAACCTTTTCTCCTAAGACCACAGCCACATTATCTAATCCCTGTGACTCCTGACCGACAGAGCGCATGGTACTCATATTTTTAGTTGCTTCTGTGTGTTTTTGTGTGGAGACAGGGTCTCGCTCTGCTGCCTAGGCTGGAGTGCAGTGGCACAATCTTCGCTCACTGCAGTCACGACTTCCTGGGGCTCAAGAAATCTTCCCATCTCAGCCTCCTGAGTAGCTGAGACCACAAGTGTGTAGCACCATGCCTGGCTAATTTTTTTGTTATTTATTTATTTATTTATTTTTGAGACAGAGTTTCACTCTTGTTGCCCAGGCTGGAGTGCTACCGTGCAATCTCGGCTCACCGCAACCTCCACCTCTTAGGTTCAGGCCATTCTGCTGCCTCATCCTCCCATGTAGCTGGGATTACAGGCATGTGCCACCATGCCTGGCTAAGTTTGTATTTTTAGTAGAGATGGGGTTTCTCCATGTTTGTCAGGCTGGCCTCGAACTCCTGACCTCAGGTGATCCACCCGCCTCAGCCTCCCAAAACGCTGAGATTTCATGTGTCAGCCACTGCGCCCGGCCAATTTTTTGTATTTTTTGTAGAGACAGGGTTTCGTGTTTCACTGTGCTGCCCAGGCTGGTCACGCACTCCATGTTTTTAGTTCTTGGTTTGTTAGTTTGCTTACTTGTTCATTCTTTCAAATTTTCTTTTTTAAAGGCAATATTTGTAGAATTTGAGAGACAATATTTGAAAATAAGCACAATAGGAGGATTTTGGCAGTTTCTGGAAAACAGAAGACCAGCAAGCTAGTGTAGTTCAGAAACCTGATTTTTAAAAATCATCATTTATTTCTGAAAAGAGCAGTGAATAAAGATCTATGGCTGAAAAAAACTGATTATCAGGGGTCATTTTAGTTATGAAACTTAGCAATTCTGCCTTGTTATCTAATAAATAGAAGGCATATTTATCAAAATCATAAACACAGTTTTACTGATTTAAAAAACTGTTTGCTGGGCTGGGCGCGGTGGCTCACGCCTGTAATCTCAGCACTTTGGGAGGCCGAGGTAGGCAGATCACGAGGTCAGGAGTTCAAGATCAGCCTGGTCAACACAGTGAAACCCTGTCTCTACTGAAAATACAAAAACTAGCCAGGTGGGGTGGCGTGCGCCTGTAGTCCCAGATACTCAGGAGCTGAGGCAGGAGAATCACTTGAACCCGGGAGGCGGAGGTTGCAGCGAGCCAAGATGGTGCCACTGCACGCCAGCCTGGGCGACAGTGTGAGACTGTCTCACAAAACACCACCACCACCACCACCAACAAAATACTACTTTGCCAAACAACAACAACAAAATACTACTTTGTCAAAAGCAAAGGATGTGGGAACATGACCTCATTTCAACGGAACCACAAAAAAATCCTGCTAAATAAAAGTGGCATGTAATATACAATATGCAAAGAATGAAAAGCCAGGCACTTGTATCACTTAGGATCAAAGAAAGAGGCAGCAGCAGTGTGTGTCACGGGGAGTAAAGCTCCAGAAAAAAAGGGAAGTACTGTGGGACAGCATATACTTAATTAAATATGCTTTTATTAGTTAATTTATTCAACACTATGTGTGCATGATACAATATGCTACAATGTCAGCAACTGTACAAATCAACAGAGATTCAAAAACAAGTCGTAATCCCTTCCTTAGAGAGTATGCAACCTAGTGGTGGAGGACATAAAAGATAACCAAAAACCCTAAACTGTATAAATGTTTTTATAATGAAAAATTTCAAATATACACAAAAGTAGATCAAGAAGACTTGAATTAACTCCCATTAACTCATCAGCCTAATTCAATACCTTTCATGATTTTGCAACATTTGTTTCATTTATCTTCCCCCTCCCCCTTTCTCTCTGCTGATATTATTTTAAAGCAAATCTCAGGCATGTCATTTTACCTCTACACATTTGAGTATGCATTCCTGGAAAAACACAGACATTCTTCTTACATAACAATTAATGATTATGACACAGCTAAAATAATTGATACCGGCCAGGAGCAGTGGCTCACACCCATAATCCCAGCACTTTGGGAGGCTGAGGTGGGCAGATAACCTGAGGTCAGGAGTTTGACACCAACCTGGCCAGCATAGTGAAACCCTGTCTGTACTAAAAATACAAAAATTAGCTGGGTGTGGTGGCAGGCACCTGTAGTCTTAGCTAGTTGGGAGGCTGAGGCAGGAGAATCACTTCAACCCGGGAGGCAGAAGTTGCAGTGAGCAGAGATCGCGCCACTGCACTTCAGCCTGGGTGACAGACTGAGACTCGGCCTCAAACAAAAATAAACAATTAAAAGATTAAATAATTGATACCTATTACCGAGTCTACAATCAAATTTTCTTTTTTGAGACTGGGTTTCACACCCATTGCACGAGCTGGAGTGAAATGGTGCAATCTACACTCACTGCAACCTCCGCCTCCCGAGCTCAAGCGATTCTCCTGCCACAGCCTCCCAAGTAAGCTGGGACTACAGGTGCACACCACCACACCTGGCTAAGTTTTGTATCTTCTGTAGAGACGGGGTTTTGTCACGTTGCTCAGACTGGTCTCCAACTCCTGGGGCTCAAAGGATCCACCCACCTCAGCCTCCCAAAGTGCTGGAATTACAGGCATGAGCCACTGCACCCAGCCACAATCAAATTCTTCAATGGTCTAAAAAATGCTTTTTTAAAGTGTGGTTTGTTCTTATCAAAATCGCCATTATGCACAAAGACCATACAAAAATGAGGCTGGGCACAGTGTGCTCAGGCCTGTAATCTCAGCACTTTGGGAGGCCGAGACGGGCAGATCACTTGAGCTCAGGAGTTCAAGGCCAGCCTGGCCAACATAGTGAAACCGTGTTTCTACTAAAAATACAAAAATGAGCCAGGCGTGGTGGTGTGCGCCTGTAATCCCAGCTGTTCCGGAGGCTGAGGCAGGATTGAGCCTGGGAGGTGGAGGTTACAGTGAGCAGAGATCGTGCCAGTGCACTCCAGCCTGGGCAACAGACTGAGACTCTATCTCAAAAAAAAAAAAAAAAAAAAAGAAAAAAAAATCTAAATCATGTCTACAAAGCTTCAAAGCCTCACTGAAAATTTTGTTAGATTTGCTGTATACTACAAAAACACATTTTTTTTTTTTTTGAGACTGGGTCTGGCTCTTTCACAAGGGCTGGAGAGCAGTGGCATAAACATGGCTCACTGCAGCCTTGATCTCCTAGGCTCAAGCGATCCTCCCACCTCAGCCTCCCATGTAGCTGAGACCACAGGTATGCACCACCACACCCAACTAAATTTTTTATTTTTTTGTAGAGATGGGATCTCATTTTGTTGCCCAGGCTGGTCTCAAACTCCTGTGCTTAAGCAATCCATCTACCTCAGCTTGCCAAAGTGCTGGGATTATAGATGTGAGCCACCACGCCCAGTCCCCAAATATTTCTAAACATTTCCTCTTTTAGGGTGATAAAAGGTTAACAAATCATTAGATCGTTAAGTGTGAGATGCAGGAACTGGCTCTGCCGCCTCTCCTACTGCTTTCCTTGTACAACTCATTTAGGTTTCTTGGATATGTTTCCTCAAAACAAAATGAGAGGACTTATGTGAAGTTAACAAATAATAAACGTTTAAGAGTCCAGGTGTGGTGGCACACACCTATAGTCCCAGCTACTTGTGAGGCTGAGGCACGAGAATTGCTTGAACCCAGGAGGCACAGGTTGCAGTGAGCAGAGATTGCGCCATTGCACTCCAGTCTGGGTGACAGAACAAGATGCTGTCTGCCCTCCCCGTCTGCCCCCAAAAAAAGAAAGAAAAAAGAAAACACTTAAGAGTCTTATCTTTCATACCTGATGAGCTCGACAAATCAAATCTAAATCATGACGATTCAGAAATTTACTGACTACATCAGCTCCAAAAGTAAAGGAAACACCACGATCATTTTCTCCCCAGCCTTGCACATCCTTATCTGGATCAGACCATAGCAGATCACAGAGCAAACCTTTAAAGGACAGAAATACAGCAATTAAGAACAAAATTTACAGATTTATAGCACATCTACATCAAATTTCAGTTCCTCTCTGACCCTCTTACTTTTAACTAAACAATGACAATCACTTGCCCAGCCTATGTAACTCATATTTTTGTTAAAGCAACCATACAAATATAATCTTCCAGGGCCTCTTAAGGTAGTGCTTTCCAACCCTTTCCACATATAGGAAATATGTGTATGGCACTTATAGCACAATAATATATGGAAAACACTGTTCATCTTTTGTGTAGTTTCTCCATATGAATAACCAAAGAACCCAGCAGCATTTCCTCAATAGTTCATCCTTTCCTTACAGTTCCACTGTTTCTGAGCACCAGTCTATTCCGTTAGTCTATTTGATTCATCCCTGAGCCAGTAACAGACTAGAGCTTTTAAACAAGTCTTTATATTCGGCAGGGCTAGTATCCTCCATTTTTTTTTCTCTCAAGATTGTCTCAGTTACTTTTTGATCTTTTGTTCTTCCACATAAACATTAAAAACAATTTGCCTAATTCCATAAAAAACTCAATTGTGATTTCATTGGAATTGTATTTGATCTATAGATCACTTGAGGGGGAAAAAAAACCATTTTCTACTGAGGGCCTGAGGATTTTTTTTTAAATGTGGAAGAACAAAATCAGATCAGATCCTTCACTTTGGTAATGTCTGGAGCCTTGGAAAAGAGGTCACGGTTAAAAATATTTACCTGAGTATTGTTATCATATTAATGGTAATGGAAATCTTAAGAGGCACTCAGACCACCTTGGGAATACAAAGTGAGAAGACCAGTAAATGAATTCTGAGGACTCCAAACATTTAACAGGCAGGCAGGTGAGGGAGAATGAGCATAAGTATTGAGAAGGAATGATCAAGACAAAAGGCTTAGTAAAGGTATCCTGAAAGGGGAAACAACTGTCCTAAAGTAGGACATGTGCCATGAACAAGGGCAGTAGGACAAAGACCAAAAATGTGCCACTTACAATTAAATCATCAGAACTTAATGCAAGTTTCTTGGTGATTGAGGGTAACAGAGTGGGTAAAAGTCCAACTGTAGTGATATTAAAAGAAGGGTGGATGTTGAGATGATAGTGATTTTCTAAGAATTATAGTGGCTAAGATATATATATATATGTGTGTGTGTGTGTGTGTGTATATATATTTATTTGAGACGGAGTCTCAGGCTGGAGTGCAGTGGCGCAATCTCGGCTCACTGCAAACTCCACCCCCGGGTTCATCCCATTCTCCTGCCTCAGCCTCTTGAGTAGCTGGGACTACAGGCGCACACCCCACACCCAGCTAATTTTTTGTATTTTTAGTACAGACAGGGTTTCACTGTGTTAGCCAGGATGGTCTCAATCTCCTAACCTCATGATCCGCCTGCCTCAGTCTCCCAAAGTGCTGGGATTACAGATGTGAGCCACCGCGCGCGGCCGAGAATATATTTTTTAAAAAGTAAGTCAGTTTTAAGAATTTTAAAGAATCCATAAACATCACAGTATGGTTTAGGAGGGAAGGACATCTTCATTTTCAGTTACAGTACATCGTATCTTGACAGAGGCATTATAAAACCATCTGTAGAATTAGTGGCAATGTACTCAGTTTCTATCGTTGATATATCCCAAGCTTCCTGTATGATGTTTTAAGAAATTCACTAGCACACAAAATCCACTGGAACAGTCAGTCTCAAATCGTAAGCCCTTTCTGGTTGAAGCTGACTCTTTGAAAATATACACACACCCAGTGCTTAATAAAGCTCTCATACTTTCCAGCCTGTTTCCAGTAGAAAGCTAAGGTATTAAGAATCTATAATTTCAGTGTGACAATAACTGTATAAAATTAGAATACAGTTTAAGGTTTAGGAAATATGACAGTGTGGATGCATTAAAAAAATCAAATAATGGTAGCAACAACAATCTGGAATTCTTTAACCTTAACAGGGTCAAGATAAGAATTTCAGGCCGGGTACGGTAGCTAATGCCTGTAATCCTAGCACTTTGGGAGGCCAAGGTGGGCGGATCACCTGAGGTCAGGAGTTCCAGAGCAGCCTGGCCAACATGGTGAAACCCCATCTCTATTAAAAATACAAAAATTAGCTGGGCAGTGGCAGGTGCCTGTTATTCCAGCTACTCGGGAGGCTGAGGCAAGAGAACTGCTTGAAACTGGGAGGCGGAGGTTGCAGTGAGCTAAGATCGCGCCACTGCACTCCAGTCTGGGCAACAAGAGTGAAATTCCGTCTCAAAAAAAAAAAAAAAAAAAAAAAAGGTTTTCAGTCAAGGTTCATTGTTTAATGAGCTAGCATCGCAATCAACTAGACTGTTTCAAATAATGTATTAATTTATAAATTAAATTTCTGAATGTTGCAGACGCTATCAGAGATTAAAATAATCGTTTTCAGCATCTCAAAAACTTCTCATTAAAATATGCTAAAATAAAATATGCTAAAAATAGAAGCCTAGCATATCACACTTGAAATTTACATCTGAACTATAAACAAATTCTGAAGAATGACTAATACATATTTATATTATACCTTATTTTAAAAAAAGCACTTTGGGTGTTTTTTGAAAGACAGGGTCTCACTCTGTCACCCAGGCTAGAGTGCAGGAGCACAATCACAGGTCACTGCAGCCTCAACTTCCTGGGCTCAAGTGATCCTCCTGCCTCAGCCTCCTGAGTAGCTGGGGCACCACCACAGGTGGCTAATTAAATTTTTTTTTTCTCTCTCTCTGTAGAGGTGGGTGTTATGTTGCCCAGGTTGGTCTCGACTCCTGGCCTCAAGTGATCTTCCTGCCTTGGCCTCCCAAAGTGCTGGAATTACAAGCACGAACTAGTGCACAAGGCCTAAAAACAGCATTTTAAATAAAATACTATTTAAATACTAGTTTCTATTATATCAAGTCAAATGTATTCTATAATGACAATAAAAAACTGTGATAAAATGCATACTTTTAAAAATAATCAACACAAGTCGTGTTATGTAAAAAAGCTCAACGCAGGCCAGAGCAGTGGCTCACGCCTGTAATCCCAGCACTTTGGGAGGCCAAGGCGGATGGATCACGAGGTCGAGAGATCAAGACTATTCTGGCCAACATGGTGAAACCTCGTCTCTACTAAAAATACAAAAAATTAGCCGGGCGCAGTGGTGGGTGCCTATAGTCCCAGCTACTCAGGAGGCTGAGACATAAGAATCACTTGAATCCAGGAGGCAAAGCTTGCAGTGAGCTGAGATTGCGCCATTGCTCCCCAGCCTGGTGACACAGAAAGACTCTGTCTCAAAAAAAAAAAAAAAAGCTTATAACACAATTTATTACAACATACAGTGTATTACATGGCTACTGACATCAGAGGATCTATACCATTTATAATGGTTGATGTGTAGTGCTGAGTAGCATTTTTTGTGGTGGTTGTTTCTTTTTTTTTTTTTTTTTTTTGAGATAGTTTCACTCTGTCACCCAGGCTGGAGTGTAGTGGTGTGATCTCGGCTCACTGCAACCTCTTGTCTCCCGGGTTCAAGTGATTCTCGTGCCTCAGCCTCTTGAATAGCTAGGATTACAGGTACGCACCGCCATGCCCAGCTAATTTTTGTTATTTTTAGTAGATATGGGGTTTCGTCTTGTCTGGTCAGGCTGGTGTTAAACTCCTGACCTCAAGTGATCCTGACCACCTCAGCCTTCCAAAGTGCTGGGATTACAGGCGTGAGCGCCACTGCTCCCAGTCTTCCCACAGATTTCCAATGTAATTTTCACAAAACTGACCACAGGTCTCTAGAGCCTTAAGAGCTCTAAAAATTTAAGCCAGGTACAGCCCATGCCTGGAGTCCTAGCTACTCAGAAGCTGAGGCAGGAGGATTGCTTGAGCCTAGGAATTCGAGTCCAGCCTGGGCAACAAAAAGAAATCCCTCCCACATCCCCTTGAAAAAAAGCTCTAAAAATTTGAAATAGAGGATGCAGAAAATAACAAAAAACTACTAGACAATTCAAAAGAAGGTAGTTGTATCCTTGCCTAAGAAGCAAAGAACAGATTATTTTAGTTAAAAAACTTTTGGCTAATTTAACAAGTTTTTGAAAAACAACCAATGCCAGGATGAACGAGGGAATTTAGAAAAATAGATGAGGACTCAATAGCAAAATATTTTTTTGTGATCAAATAAGGGTGACAGAACCATATTATGACTATAAATAAAAAGGTTCCACATTTTGAGGATCAGTGCAAAGTGAAAAATTTTGTATTACTGCAAATAAAGTAATCTGCAGCTGGCTTACTGACTATAAAAAAAACTCTTTTATTTATTACATAAACCAATCCTACTTCCGCTAAATGTAATCAGGTTCAAATATGACAACACTTTACACGAAATAATTAAACTATAGAGAGCTATACTTACCTGTATCAGGGACATCAGTAGGTCTCATAATTCTCCGAATCTGCTCCATAGATTGCAGGTCTGGTGACAATCCTAAAAATAAAAAGATGAGACATAGTACTGATAGCTAAAAATTTCAATATTTTAGTAGTCACTGAATAAAAAGCATACAATCAAAATAGATTCACCATGTGAAATCAAAGATACTGAAAAGTGTCCCATTTAATGTCTTTTTTGTTGGGGACAGAGTCTTACTCCATCACCCAGGCTAGAGTGCAGTAGCGTGATCTCAGCTCACTGCAACCTACACCTTCTGGGTTCAAGCGATTCTCCTGCCTCAGCCTCCCAAGTAGCTGGGACTATAGGCGCACGCCACCACACCCAGCTAATTTTTTGTATTTTTAGTAAAGACGGGGTTTCACCATGTTGGCCAGGCTGGTCTCGATCTCTTGACCTCATGATCCGCCTGCCTCGGCCACCCAAAGTGCTGGGATTACAGGCATGAGCCACCGCGCCTGGCTCCTTTTAACGTCTTAAAGGGCAACATAGTGTTATTAGGAATCCCACTCTGATACAATAAAGCATTATAATTTTTTTTTCCATTTTTCCCTACTAGGGAAAAGAAATTCCTTTGTATTTCAAAAGACTTCCTAAGGAAAAAAAAACCCACCATTCTTTTTTCCAATCATTCCCTGGCCTTCATAGAAACATAATCAACTGCAACCCTTCCTACCACTTTTGCCAGTTCTTACCACTAATCTTAAACATTTCAACTTCTAAGTGAAAGTGCCCCACTTGGTTCCCTAAGACTAAGACCTTCTTCTCACATCCCACTCCAACATGTTCATTATCTTCATGAAGTCACAAACTACTGATTAGAAGGATTAACAGGAAAAGCTCATAAAAATACTTTGCAATCTTTAAAGTGGTATATAAGCTACTATTCCTCTCTGGTAGGCAATCCAAGTATCATCACAAGGAATGAAGCTAAACATTCATATCCATACTGCTACACTTCTATCCTTAGCTAGACTAATGTACACAAACTACAATTCATTACGTGTTTAGTATCTACTGGAAAACATATTTCAATTAATACAGTGAATTATGTTCTGCCAGAGAATAAACCATTTATTACCTCAGACCTAGGCAAGTGCATCTAGCTTTTCAGCGTTTTTCCAGTTTAATTCTTCCCATATACTGATGAAAAACTAATTTTCTTAACACTATTTCCATTAAATTACTTCCCTGTACAAAAACCCAATATGGTTATTAAATCATTCATCAAACTCCTTTGCTCAATATTCAAATCTCCACAATCTGATCCCATCATTTCCCAGCATGTACTTGACCTTCTATCTAGTCAGGCCAGTTCTTACACACTCCCTAAACTAGCAACAAAGAGTGTCTCAAGTCCTTTTAACTTCTCCAAAGTCTATTTATCCTCTAAAACCCATGCCTCCATATACGTATGTGCTCACTCTTTCTTCCTCCTGACTTCTCATAATTAGTGTCTTAGTAAGTTCTGACATATTAAGTACCTTTTATTATTCAATTATGTTCCATAAATATCTTAGCAACAGGTTTTTAACTCTTCAAGATCGTCAGATCATACATTATCTACATATTTTCATGGCATCTAGCCAGGTGTTAGACATATACATTAATTTTTCAAATAAACTTTCAAAATAAACTTCAAGCTTATTTCATAAGCCATACAGAGTAACTTACCAATCTACCAAAAATTATTTTATTTTATTGTTAACACTAAAGCAAACATACTATATGAAGCCTAGAATTCTTGATATATGTTAATATTAAACTCAATTTTATTTGGATTCTGATGAAAGATTTCAATATGGGCAGAAAGATAACGATCCTCTCATTTTCTTTTTTTTCTTTTTTTTTTTTTTCCTTTTTGTGGAGAACGGGGTCTCGCTATATTACCCAGGCAGGTCTCGAACTCCTGGGCTCAAGCTATCCTCCCGCCTCTGCCTCCCTGAGAGCTGGGATTACAGGCGTGAGCCACCGCGCCCGGCGATCCTCTCATTTTCACTAACAAATAGCAGGGGTGTCTTTCTGTTAAAACTTGAGGCAAAGGAGACTTTCTCAAACAACTCTAGTTATCCTCTTTATATGTGAAACTGTATTTAAAGAAGTATTACATTTTCATTTATAAATAAATTTCTAATTATTAAAAGAGGTTTAGCCATGCTTAAAACGGTTTTAATCACTTGAGTTTTCACACCAGCACTGCTTTGTTTTCCACAGTCTCTTAATTATTATAGGTATTCTCCGAATAATAGAAGAATACAAAAAATCTGTAAGGTAAATTTACTAGTCTACCTCCATGACAACAGAAGATCTTCTCATCCACAATGGCTGCTATAGGCAGACAGTTAAAACAATCAGTGAAGGTCTTCCACAATTTAATATTAAATCTTCGTTTGCCTATAAAAAGAACAGATAGAATGAATTTAAAAATCTAAAACTGTTCTCATCAGTTATCTCAAAGCCACAGGATTATGAATGATTTCAATTTTCTTCTTCATGTTTATCTATAAAGAACTTTTTCTATAATGCATAAATATTATTTACATACTTTTAAAAAGGCAACAACTATAATAAACATTCAATACCTTCAGTAAAGTTACCAAGACTTCAAAGATTGTGCTGGGGGGTAGGGGTGGGATGGGAAGATGTTGGTCAAAGAATACAAAGTATCAGTTGGGTAGTAGGAATAAACAGAAGATCTATTGTATAACATAGTGACTACAGTTAACACTATATTGTATCCTTGTAAAACACTAAATTTTAAGTGTTGTTTTCTCTCAAAATGCTAACTTTTTGAGGTAATGCATATGTTAAATCAGCTAGATTTAACCATTCTGCAATGTATATATACTTTAAGATATCATGCTGTACATTATAAATACATACAATTTCTGACAACTTAAAATAAACCTAATCAAATTTAACACTTAAAAAACAAAACCCAAAGACTGTGCTAGGTGTTTTATGAAATACATCAAACAATTTTTGTCTTTTAAGATCACTATAATACAGCAATTTTTAAACAGTCTAATAGGCTCTTGGCTCATTTTTTTCCCTTCAATATGTGGACTAAATACCTAGCCAAACAAGCAAGCAGAAGTGAAAGGGTGCCTCTGGAAACTGTCCATTTTAACACTAATGCATTGAGTAACACAGTATAAACTTACTGCCAAGGAAGGAAAATTTCCAAGTGTTTAACTGGTATTCTCTCTTGTGTGAATTACAACTTGGCATTATAGGAAGTATAAATAGAGGCACAAAGGCTATAATTTTCCTATAGCCTAGCATAAAAAGCTACGACAAAGACAACCTCAAGTGTATGTTCACCTTTTTAGAGTTACTCAATTTTTCTGAATTTGGTAATAAGGTACAACTACTAAGCTAGGGAAGGGATGAAAGACACAAGTACTAACTTCCTGTGCTTTTATGCCGCCACCTGCCCCTTAATGAGTAAGTACATAACTCAAAGCACTGTTTACAAGTTGCTCTCCCATACATTATTTCATTTGATGTCATTTCTACCCCCAAGGACATTCTTGCCCATCTTTTATCCTTTAAAAATATACCTCCATTTCTGATGTAGCTTTAGGAAGAATGTTGTAGTTTGATGTACTCCAACCCATTTCCTCTGTTAGTCTAAGTAATTCAAACCACACACTACACCTCAGAAATAAAATACAATATAAAATCAAACACATAATAATTTCTATTAGAATGTAAGCTCATGGCCGGGCGCAGTGGCTCACGCCTGTAATCCCAGCACTCTGGGAGGCCGAGGTGGGTGGATCACCTGAGGTTGGGAGTTCAAGACCAGCCTGACCAACACAGAGAAACCCCATCTCTACTAAAAATACACAATTAGCCAGGCAAGGTGGTGCGTGCCTGTAATCCCAGCTAACCAGAAGGCTGAGGCAGGAGAATCGCCTGAACCCGGGAGGTGGAGGTTGCAGTGAGCTGAGATCGCGCCATTACACTCTAGCCCAGGTGATAAGAGCGAAACTTCGTCTCAAAAAAAAGAAAAGAAAAAAGAAAGGCTATTTTCATTAAGCACTGGAAGCCTGATAGAGCCTTTTTTCACTACAAGGACATACAATCCCAGCTAGGCTGATGACCTGCTATTTGGGTGGACAGGTAAGGCCAATCAGTGCTGGATAAACACTTGGGGGGAAAAAAAAAAAGAATATAAGCTCCATGAGAACAGAGATAATCTGTATTGTGTCTTGCTTCATGCACTGTGTTCACAATCGTGCCTGGCACATATAACACACCCTCAAACTTCGTCAAATCATTATGTAAATCAAGGAGATATGAGTTTGAATAGGTCTCTAACATAATTAAGGACTGAAAAAAAGCAAAAATAGATTCTAATAGGGAAGACAGCAATAAAAAAAAGAATTCAATTTGAAAATTATAATTGATTCTAATTAACCAAACATATACTTACTCCCGTACTCTAATAAAACCAAAAGACCAAATTTGAATCTAGTAGGGTATTTTAATAATAACACTTGGAAACATACAATACCAAACCGGTGATTTCCTACTAATGAAAAAGAGAGTAAAATAAGGATACCCCAGAGTATTCAGTATCTTTGTCTTCCAAGGTTTATAGACACATATTTAAATTCTAATAATATTAAACTGACTTTTAAAGAGTTTCACAGAATTTCTCAATAATTCTGATGACACAGGACTAATAGAGCTTCTGTCATACCACAAGAATGCTGAGAGCTAAAACCTTAATGGACACTAGAAAACCAAGGGCCACTGTCTACGGTGACTTCTGTTTCACCTGAATAGTTTCTAAATAAACTAATTTTAAAAGAGCCTCTTCAGCCAGGTAAGCTGCAGCCAGTCAATCTGAAACATGACCAAGGAGATCTCAAGGAACCAATTTAATTAGTAACATGTTTCCCAGTTTCAGGTTCCTCTTCCTGGCCTATGCCTGATAGATCTTATTTTGAAAAAACTCTGAATCAAAGGAATTCTTTTGAACCGGAAAATAATTAGGCAATATTTCCATAAATTACTTTTCTACGTCTTTATTTTCACTTACACTCATCATAGAATCCATAAATGCGATTGATGCTAGCACACTCATGGTTTCCTCTTAAGAGAAAGAAGTTCTCTGGATATTTGATTTTATAAGCCAATAGCAAACAAATGGTTTCCAAAGACTGCTTTCCTCTGTCCACATAATCTCCTAAGAAAAGATAGTTGGCTTCTGGTGGGAAACCTCCATATTCAAATAATCTCAGTAAATCCGTATATTGTCCATGAATATCTCCTAAAAAGAGAAAAAGTCAGTTTTAGAAAAACTGGTTACTGTTATAAGCAGCTTCTATGAAATGATTCCCAATGTTCACATCCTGTGTAATCCTCCCCTGCCCTTGAGTATGGGCTATATTTAGTGACTTCTAACAAGCAAAAGTGAGATGGGCTGTAACTTCCAAGATTAAGTTACAAAAGACTGTGACTTTCATCTTGCTTGCACTCTCTCACCTTCTTCCATGCTCGCTGATGAAACCAGCTGTCTAATGAAGCATCCCACGTAGCAAAGAACTGAGGGAGGCCTCTGACCAACAGCTCATTTGGAACTGAGGCTCTTAGTCCATCAGCCTATAAGGAACTGAATCCTTTCACAGTTCAACCTTCAGATGACTGCAGCCCGAGATCACGCCTTAATTGGAGCCTTGTGAGAGACCCAGAGCCAGAGGACCCACTAAGCTGTTCCTGAATTCCTGACCCACAGAAATTGTGAGATGGTAAATTAATGTTGCTGTAAGCCACAAAGTTTTGGAATGATTTATTATACAACAATAGATAACTAAAACAATCTTATTATCTGGTAGTTTAACTTACGTCACTTTTTAACGCCAAATATGGAGACAAATAGTAAAACTTTAGAAATACGTAGTACAAATAACTTCTATTACCTTCAAGTTATTTCTATATTACATTTTAAAGAAACCTTCAAAGAATACTTTAATACTTAATTCTAATTTTAAGATCACCTCTATGACTACATTTGCTTCATTTAAGTTTATACAGGGGACTGATTACTTTCCCCAAATTCTGAACTACTACCTCTTACTTAAAGGTATGATATTCTAAGTTCATTGATCCATTCAACAAACATTTACTGGCTCATGCCTATAATCCCAGCACTCTGGCTCATGCCTATAATCCCAGCACTCTGGGAGGTCGAGGTGGGTGGATCACCTGAGGTCAGGAGTTCGAGACCAGCCTGGCCAACATGAAGAAACCCTGTCTCTACTAAAAATACAAAAAATCAGCTGGGCATGGTGGCACACGCCTGTAATCCCAGCTACTCAGGAGGCTGAGGCAGAAGAATCACCTGAATCCGGGAGCTGGAGGTTGCAATGAGCCGAGATCATGCCATTGCACTCCAGCCTGGGCAACAAAAGTGAAACTCTGTCTCAAAGAAAAACCAACCAACCAACCAATCAACCAACCAAAAAACAAACATTTGCTTAGCTAGTATTTCTTATTTGCTGGGCACTGTAAAAAAGCCACTGTAAAACTTAAAAGAATACAAGTTATAAAGTAGCATAATCTTCAAAACAAATTTAAATAACATAAAAGTTAGAAGACACAGATGTTGCCATACTGACCCTCTAAATTATACACCTATTTTTCTCTAACCAGTGTAGTAAAATGCCCTTTTCTTGACATCCTTGACAACATTAAACATCAATCTTTGGTTTTCTTTTGTAATCTGACTAGAGTTGGAGACTTGTTTTAAATTGCACATCACTGATTACTAAAGAGGCTGAGGTCCTTATGCTTACTGGCCATTTGAATTTCTTCTAACATCTTCCTCTTCCTATGTTACTTTTATATACTACTGTCTTTCTCTTATTTATTTCTAAGAACTCTTTATATATTATAAATAGAACTCCTTTTATCTCTTGTATATATAGCAAGTACTTTCATCTTGTCTGTAACTTGTCATTTTTATAAGTTTCAATTTTTATACACTTTTATTTAGTAAAGCCTACTGATCGGTTTTATACAAAATTTTCAGAAAATGTTTTCTCTATATCATCCTCAATGTAAACATGGGAGGAAAAACATGATTCGAAAGAGTTGTTTCCAACTTTACCCATTTACATACCACAAATTTTCAGCGGTGCTTCCAATTCCAAAAGAATAGGCTGGCTGAGAAAGATCTCCCGAGACTTGATACATAAGCCCCGAACTTCTGCTTCAGTCATCTGCACAATCTTTCCTGGACGACATCCTCGTACTGACAAACAATAAATAAAACAGTCAGTTTTCTAAAATTTACTCATATAATAATCTTTTACAAAGAGTCATGCCCATATTTTAAAAATCAGAAAACTCACACAGGCAGCAAACGACCCTATTTGGCCCCATGGTTTAAAATAATGTTATTCTATGATCTTTGACTTCTATTTTCAATGTTACTGGCTCCTGATGATGCTCCTTAAGTCTGCTGTTGATGAAATGCAGTCCTGTTTTTTGCTGTACTGTGGCCATCCTGGGGCCTAGTAGCCAAAGAGACCTAAAAGATTTCAAGGCCGAGCGCAGTAGCTCACACCTGTAATCCTAGCACCTTGGGAGGCTGAGGCGGGCAGATCACCTGAGGTTGGGAGTTCAAGACCAGCCTGATCAACATGGAGAAACCCCATCTCTCCAAAATACAAAATTAGCCAGGTGTGATGGTGCATGCCTGTAATCCCAGCTAATCGGGAGGCTGAGTCAGGAGAATCGCTTGAACCTGGAAGGCGAGGCTGCAATTAGCTGAGATTGCCCCATTGCACTTCAGCCTGGGCAAGAAGAGCGAGACTCCGTCTCAAAAAAAAAAAAAAAAAAAAAAAAGGTTTCGGAGCCCGCACCCTTTAAAGTGTGGCCTGTTTTCTTATCCTGCATCTAGTAGGATGTCAGAATAGCATCATTAAGAACAACGTGCTATGAAGAAAAGGAGATTAAATTGTAATTTTTAGTAGGTGATTTAGCTTCACACTTTCTTGGAATGTTACCAGCAGTCCCCAAAATTTTAGCTACTGCTATCTCCACTTTCTGATCAAAACAAATACAAAAAAGATATCAGCTATGTATTAAAATTTAACATATTGTTAATATTCCCAATAGAGCATTATATTAAAACCTCTAAAGGCTATTTAGATGGACTGAGGCATTTTTGCATTACTGAACCATAAGATAATATGGTTTCCAGTAACTTGTGGGATGAAAGGGAGTGGAATGGTGCATGGAGAAAGAGAGGAGTTCCTTACTTGCTCCACTGAACTCAACTTGTAATCATTTTCTCTCATCACCATCTCCCCGACTCCCTTTAACCTTAAATTTACTGCTGAGCTCTCATTTAATCTTAAGTGAAAGGGCATTTAAGAAAAGAAAATAGGCTGGGAGCAATAGCTTGCACCTGTAATCCCAGTACTTTGGGGGGTCAAAGCGGGAGGACTGCTTGAAGCCAGGAGTTCGAAACCAGCCTGGGCAGCAAAGCAAGGCCCTGTGTCAACAAAAGACTTTTTTAAAAAACAGAATTAGCCTAGCATAGTAGCAGAGTTGCTTGAGGCCAGGAGGTTGAGGCTGCAGTGAGCTATGATGGCACTAGGGCATTTCAGTTTTGGTGACAGAGCAAGACCCTGTCTCTGCAAAATAAAAATAAAGGCTGGGCATGGTGGCTCACGCCTGTAATTCCAACACACTGGGAGGCCAAGGTGGGCAGATCACTTGAGCTCAGGAGTGAAAGGTCGCCCTGGGCAACATGATGAAACCCCATCTCTACCAAAATACAAAAAAATTAACTGGGCATGATGGTGCATGCTTGTGGTCCCAGCTACTCAGAGGCTGAGGTGGTTCACTTGACCCCAGGAGGCGGAGGCTGCAGAGAGCTGAGATTGTGCCACTGCACTTCAGCCTGGGTGAGTGAGACCCCATTTCAAAAGTAAAGTAAAATAAAATAAAAGTCCATATATTTCCTGCTAAAAATTGCTGATTCCTTTGTCAGGTCAATAAGAGGCTTAAAAAAAAAAAAAAAAAAAAGGCCTCCACATGCAAAAGTTATATATTCCATTAATATGTTAATATAAAAGCAAAAAGGAGGCAATAAAGAGGAGACACAGATAACATTCAAATGTGCTTTAGCAAATATGCTAGTTTATAAGACCATCCCTGAAATTCAAAACAATGATCCAGCAGAACTGCTTTTATTATGAGAACTGACGTCGTTTCTTTAGTGCTCATTCTCAAATATCAATTACCTACTTCTGATGCACATTTGGGGTTTTCTAACACCAAAAAGACATCTCAGCTTTAGTTTTAAATGTGGAAGATTTTAGTTTAAGAAAAAAAAAAAAATGTGGCCGGGCGCGGTGGCTCACACCTGTAATCCCAGCACTTTGGGAGGCCGAGGTGCATGGATCACCTGAGGTCAGGAGTTTGAGACCAGCCTGGCCAACATGGTGAAGCCTTGTCTTTACTAAAAATACAAGAATTAGCCGGGAGTGGTGGCGGGTGACTGTAATCTCAGCTACTTGGGAGGCTGAGGCAGGAGAATTGCTTGAACCCAGGGGGTGGAGGTTGCAGGGAGCTGAGATCGTGCCATTGCACTCCAGTCTGGGAGACAGAGCAAAACTCTGTCTCAAAAAAAAAAAAAAAAAAAGTATTTGCCTTGGAAGAATTAAAGGTCTCAGACTGCTTTCAGACAACAAACACACAGCTAAAAGTACTTACAAACTGTATTAACTCATTCAACAAATGCTTGAGAGCCTACTACGTATCAGTTGTTCATAGAGATAATAGCAATGAACAAGAAAAACAGTAAATTATCAAAACTTAGTTGTAACTTGACTACTAAGTCAAAAGACTAATGTGAGTCACTTCAGTATGTCAATTTAAAACATTCAAATGACAGTGGTGAATATTTTACCTAGTATTTATTTTACTCCCTCTGTATAATTTTGACTTCTCAAGTAATTGTGTAACTAACATTTTTACAGAGCTATAAAGTGCTTCAACTCGTAAGTCATGCAAATCCACAGAAACTAAAAATTTACCAAAACAAAAAACAAAAACACACTGCACAGAAACTTTGACTGTAGGATGCACATTTCTCCCTTAATTAATATTTCTGAAGTTGTGAGACTCTTGCAATTAAAAGCTTCTTACAATTATAATTGGCAGTCCCCCCCCAACTTAGTGGCACATAAAAGTGTATTTAATAATCAGTCACATCTGAAGAATTGATGAATGCAGTTAGAGAAGCTAAACGTTTTCCCAATGTTTAAAACTCTGATGAGTTTTAGAAATTAGAAATAAATTAGCCAAAGGTTGGACAGAATAAGGCAGATGTCTCAGGGCAATCCCAGCTGTCTTCCAATTCAAAAGTCCTGCTCCTTTATGTACTCTCAAGAGTTCTGAAAAAAGGAAGAAATCATCCAGGCAACCTGTTACATAGGGCAACTAGACTGCTATCGCAGCATCCATGAGGGATTCCAGTGTTTGGATATCTGAACTTTGCTGGATTTTAAGACACTATAAATCGGCATACTTCATTAGGTACAAAGCACCTTCACATCAATCATTTCATTCAATCCTTTTCACACTCCAGGATCTGAAAAGGGAAGCGATTATCTCCACTGCACAATGACAGAGATTAAATAACTCGCATAAGATCACAGTGCCCAGGTTTTATAAGACTGATGGGAGTGAGAAGCAGCAGAGAAGGATTCAGAATCAGTCTTCTAACTCAAAGGCCAGTACTTTTTCCACTTCACCACGTAACATTTTTGGATCAAAAATTTCCTAGAAATTTTCAGCATGTTGTAATTTCAGACCAGATAAAATCCCATTATAGCAAATATCTACCATACTTATTACTGTTTAGAAAATATTTTAACATTTTACATACATATAGTATACTAACTTTACGGGTGTAACTCAATGAATTTTAAACTATCTATATACCTGAGTAACCACCATCCAGATCAAGATACAGAATGCTTCCTGCAACCCTGAAGATTCCCTTGTGCCCTAACCATGACAGTAATGCCTAAGGTTACTATCCTTACTGCTACCAGTATATATTGATTTGATATATTTATGAATTAGACTTTTAGACAAAAAGAAACATGAGAATGCTCTTTTGCTCATTATTGCATCTGTGACACACACCCATATAATTGTGTTTAACAGTCACTTGAAATACAAGCTGAGAATCCCTAATCTGAAATCCAAAATGCTCCAAAACCCAAAACTTTTCTAGTGCTAATATGATGCTCAAACAAAATGCTCACTGGAGCATTTCAGATTTCAGATTATCCAATTAGGGATGCTTAACTGGTAAGTATAATGCAAATATTCAAAAATCTGAAAAAATCCAAAATCCAAACACTTGGGGTCCCAAGCATTTTGGATAAAAAATATTCAATCTGTATTCCATTGTATGAATATATGACAGTATCTTTACTACTCTATTTGGATTATTTCAAGTTTGGGGCTATTACAAATGCTATGAATAGCCATGGACATATTTATCTTAGGCATGTATATAACAAAGCAGTAGAACTTCTCAGGTCACAGAGAAGGCTTATTTTATTAAGTAGCAGACACCATCAGTTTCCCAAAGTGGCTATACCAATTCATAATCCTCCTAACACCATTGCTCCACATCTTTACCGATACTGCAAATTATCAGTATTTTAAATTTTAGTCATTTTGTTGGGTGTATGGTGGTATTTGTTGGATTTAATTTGATATCCCCAAGGACGAAAGTTGTTGAGTACCCTTTTTCTTTTTCCTTTTTGAGATGGAGTCTCACTCTGTCACCCAGGCTGGAGTGTAGTGGCATGATCATGGCTCACTGCAACCTCCTCCTCCCCGGTTCAAGGATTCTCCTGCCTCCTGAGCAGCTGGAATTACAGGTGCACACCACCACGCTCAGCTAATTTTTGTAGAGACAGGGTTTCACTATGTTGCTCAGGCTCATCTCGAACTCCTGACCTCAAATAATCTGCCCACCTCGGCCTCCCAAAGTGCTGGGATTACAGGCGTGAGCCACCGCGCCTGGCCATTGAGTATCTTGTTCATGTGCTTAATAGACCATTTAGGTTATCCTTTTCTTTTTTTTCTTTTTTTTTTTGACAAGTCCATTTTAAGTCTTTTGTTCATTCTTTAAAACTGGACTTTTTCCATCTCTTAACGCTATCTTTTGATGAACAGAAGTTCTTTAATGAATTTAAATCTTACAACATCTTAATTTACTCAATCTTTTTTTGGTTAAGGCTTTTTGCATCTTATTCAATAAATGTTTGCCTCCTCTAAAGATATTTCCTTATGTTTCCTTCCAGATATTTTATTGTTATAGCCCACTTCATTCTATAACCCATCTCAAATTAATTTTGTGCATGGTTTGATGTAAAGGTCAAGGTTTTTATCCAAGCAGCTATCCAGTTGATTCAGCACCATTTATCATAAAGATCATCCTTTTCCCCAGTGAACTGCAATGGCAGCTTTGTAGAAAAATCAGGTGACCATACAGGAACAGGTCTGTTTCTAGCCACTTATATAGCTCATTACCCCATTTGTCTATTTTTTCATCAATACCACAATGTCTTAATTACTATAGCTTTTTACAAAGTCTCGGTATCTAGTAATACAAACATCCCAATTTTGTTATTTAGATTTTCCTTTTGAACTTTCAAATATGTTTTAAAATTGGCTTGTGTCTATCCCCTCCACCCCCAAACTTGTGAGGTTTTAAATTGGGAATAAGGCTGGGTGAGGTGGCTCATGCCTGTAATCCCAGCACTTTGGGAGGCCGAGGTGGGTGATTCACCTGAGGTCAGGAAGAGACCAGCCCGGCCAACATGGTGAAACCCCCCTCTACTAAAAATACAAAAATTGGTCAGGCGTGATGGCGGGCGCCTGTAATCCCGGCTACTCAGGAGGCTGAGGCAGGAGAATCGCTTGAACCCACAAGGCGGAGGTTGCAGCAAGCCCAGATCACACCATTGCACGGCAGCCTGGGCAACAAGAGTGAAACTCCGTCTCAAGAAAAAAAAGAAAAGGAATAAATAGGTTAAATCTAGAGAGAATTGACATGTTCACAATTTCAAGTCTTCCAATCCACGAATATGGTATCTCTCCATTTATTTATTTCTCTCAACAATGTTGTACACTCTAGTATGGCAGTTTTTCAGTTTTTCATTAAACTGATTTTGGCTGACATCTGTGATGTCATTTCTTTCAAATGTACTGAGGTCTGCTTTATGGTATAGTATATGGTATATTTCAGTAAATGTTTCATACATATTTGAAAAGCATATATATCCTGCAATTATTGAGTGAAGTGTTCGATGTCTGCCAAGTAGGTCAGGGTGGCTGTGTTGTTGAAACCTTTATCCTTGCTGATTTTTTCCTGTTTGTTCTACTAGTTACTGAAAGAGGGGCACTGATCTACTACAGTTGTGGTTTTATTTTAACTTTTTATAACAGTTGTCAACCTTTCCTTTTAGTTTTAGACCTATATTATTACATACATAAAAATTTAAGATATTTTTCCATTAAATTTATCCTTTTAGCATTATACAATGCCCTTCTTTGCCTCTAGTGTTACTTCCGGTTTTAGCTTTTTCCAACATAAATATAGCCAACTCAGATTTCATTTGATTAATGTGTGCATGATATTCCCTCCCCCTGCCCCCCCTTTTTTTTACTTTCTCATTTGTGTCCTTAGATTTAAAATATATCCCTTGTAAACAGTATCTATAATAGTTAGTGGTCTTCTGATCTTTGCATTAATTTCAATGTTTGCTCCTTTTTTTTTTTGAAATGGAATCTCACTCTGTCACCAAGGCTGGAGTGCAGTGGTATGATCTCGGCTCACTGAAACCTTTGCCTCCCAGATTTCAAGCAATTCTCCTGCCTCAGCCTCCCAAGTAGCTGGGATTACAAGTGCCCACGCCCAGCCAATTTTTGTATTTTTAGTAGAGACGGGGTTTCACTATGTTGGCCAGGCTCGTCTTGAACTCCTGACTTCAGGCGATCCGCCCGCCTTGGCCTCCCAAAGTGCTGGGACTACAGGTGTGAGCCACTGCACCCGGCCAATGTTTGCTCCTTTCACACTCAATATAATGACCGACGAAGTTGGGTTTAAGTCTACCATTCTGTCATTTGTTCTGTTTGTCCCATCTATTCATTCCTTTCTCCTTTCCTGCATTTCTTTAGAGTAATCAACTATTTTTTTACTATTCCATTTTCTCCTCTACTAGCTTTTCATTATACATTCTTTTTTCATTCAGAGGCTGCTCTAGAGATTACAAATACTTTTGACTGATTACCACCCTCCAATCTTTTGTTCTACAGTTGTATTTCTGTTTCCACGTTTTAAATCCCACAAGCCACAACTATTATTTTAAACAGAATTTGTACTTACTCACATTCATCCTTACCATTGTCCATTTCTTTCTGTAGTTCTTTGCTTTTATGTTATTTTCTTTCAACATGAAGAACTTGCTTTAATATTCTCTAGTGCCAGCATATCAGCAATATATTTTCTCAGTTTTAGTTTGCCTTTATTTTACTTTACTACTGAAGAATATGCTCACTAGATTTAGAATTCTGGCCCAGCCTGACCAACATGGAGAAACCCTGTCTCTACTAAAAATACAAAATTAGCCAGACGTAGTGGCACAAGTCTGTAATCCCAGCTACTCAGGAGGCTGGAGGCAGGAGAATTGCTTGAACTCGGGAGGTAGAGAGGTTGCAGTGAGCCAAGATCACGCCATTAGCCTCGGCCACGAGAGCAAAACTCCATCTCAAAATAAAGAATTCTACGTTGTCGTTTTTTTCTTTCACTACTTTAAAGAGAATGCCATTCTATTGTCTTCTGTCTTCCACAGTTTCAGGTGATAGATCAGCCATCATTCGTATTATTGTTCCCTGAAGCTAATGACTTTTTTCTTCTGACAGCATTTAAGATTTTCTTTCTCTTGGATTTTTAGCAGTTGTGTTCACCATGATTTTCTTTCTATTTACCCTGCTCGGAATCACACAGCTTCTTTAATACAGGCTGATACCTCTGTTTTGGAAAATTATTAGTCAATATTCCCATCCCATTGTATGTCTATCTCCTCTCTTTCTAGGATTCCTATTATACCTGATAGACCTTTCCACTGTCTATCAGAAATATATTAGTCTCTCACGCTCTCTTCTCTACTTTGTTTTTTTTCTGTCAGCACTAGATAATTTCTGTTGGTTTTTTGGACAATTCAGTTTCATTAGCTTGTCCAAAATAGCATATCTATTTTGGTGAATGAAATACTGAATTATGGGTACAAAATTGTAGAAATTTTAGATAAGACCTTTCTCCAAAGAAGGTTGTTTCCTTTTAGCAGCAGCATAGCAGTAACTCATTTTCCTGAGGGCTGGTCTGTTTTAGTTTTGCCTTCAATCTTAAGGAGTGGTCATGATCGGGTCACAATGGACAACTCACGGTGTAATAAGGCCTCTCTAACTTGGCAGGATTTGAACTTCCATTTTTGCCTCTCTGGCATTAGATAGATACTGAAATGTCTGTTCAGATCTTTAGCTTCTCAGCTACTGTTTTCTGCTGGGTTTCTTCTCTTGCTTATGTGTACCTCTGAAGTCAATGACTTTAGAGGGATCTGACTGCAGACTTGAGGTTAGATTCTATGTGGTTCTCTCCTCTCCTGGACTTAAGCTTCAACTGCTTTAGTGGTCCCAAACTTCCACCTTTCTTCCTTAGCCCAGTGAGACTGTCACTTTTTATTTGGGATCATTTTCCCTATGCCACAAACTAGGAAATGCCTCCAGGGAAAGAAGCCAGGATGACTGGTGAGCTCACACTACATGCTTCCCTTGTCAAAGATCAAAACGTCTCAACAATTTTCCGTGTTGGTTGCCTCTTCAACAATGGAATGGCTGCTGAGAAGCACAAAAATGTGATTATGCATACACTAGAAATTCAGGTGATTACATTAAAAAATTTGAGGAATGACTTGTCAAGGACTAGACACCATGGCTCCTAACTCCAATTTATTTCACCTGACTTAATCAGTCACACAACTTTGGTGGGAGCACCAAGGTTTCCTGACTTCCAGTAAGGTAATCTTTCTACAATCATGTTCACGTTAGGAAAGGCAGAAAAACAACACCAGTGTTCAGCAAACTAAGGCCAAGGGGTCAAATCTAGCACAATGCCAGTGTTTGCATGGCTTGGGGCCTACGAATATTTTTTTACATTTTTTAAATGATTGCAAAAAGCAAAACAAAAGAATCCTTTGTGACATATAAAAATTATATGAAACTCAAATTTTAGTGGCCATAAAGTTTTATTGGAGCATAGTCATTTATTTATCACTCGACACATTCATGCTATAATGGCAGAGCTGAGCAGCTGTGATAGACCACATATGGTATTCTCATCACTTCACACTGCTTTTTGGTACGTCACAAATTATAGAGATGAGGTTACAACCTGGCAGCGTCATAGGTGTCACGATTATTGCTGCACAGCAACATTTTACTTACTTTTACTACCAGTGCATACTCATCAAGTCAAAGCAAGAAAAGTGGACTTTGAATGTTGTGTTTTGTAAGACACAATAAAGTGTTGATTATTTTATTATTTAATTGGGTGCTAAGGCATTGCAGTCATTATGTAGCTGTGCTAAAAAAACCACAACATATACTGATGTTATCAGATGGAGCACTCACCACAGCATTCCTAATTCATAGTAAAGCAATGGTGAGGGAGGTTTTTAAAAAATTAAAACGAAATCTCATCACAGCAGGATTTCTTCACAAAAATGAAAATGAGTCCGCAACTCAAGTTTCCAAGTGGCCCATTTGTTAGCCAAGTTAAGTCATTTATCAATGGTGGGTTAATTAAATTGTGTCCGATTGGAAAAGCTGAAGAATTATGTATGTCTTGAGACAATAAACTTTTAAAGGCCATCAACCTTTCTGTAAAAAGGGTGTAAAAAAGAGTTGAAGACATTGTGAGCAAAATTAGTAAACAATTAAAAAACAAGACAAATGGTTCTGAGTGGTGTTCCCTGCCTCTTGATGACAGGTGTTAGCAATACTTGTTATTTGGGGAGCCAATCCTGATTTGAAGTGACTGAAAAGTTACCCTCTATAAATAATCTATGTGGAACCAACTACAGGCAAGAATATTCTCAAAGCAGCTGAGAAAAACTATTTTAGTACAACCTGAAGTGGAATCTGCTAAAATATGTCACAACTGATGATGGTAAAGTAGAAAAATACTTAGTTGGACTATTTTACAAAATCTCAGAAAATGTAGGATGTTTGAAGTCTGATGCAGTTTTTTTGTGGAAAAATATCTTAATCAGGTATTACTGAACCAGAAGCATCAAGGATCAACTTCATTTGTTCTCATGAACTTAACCACTGTCAGTTTCATGAGTATTTGCAAGTAATAAAAGCTGTATATCCTCATTTGGCCAACCATACAGGATTTTGATGGCTTAGCAGTGACAGCTTTATTGCAATTTATTTGCATTCAGGGCTGATACTGAATTTTTTCTGAACAAGAAGAACCACCCTCAATCACTATTACCAAACACAGAAGAGTTTTAGAAATTAGATTTTGCAGCAAATCTAGTAATTTCTCACCCTTTTAATTTCAGGTAGCCTCCATTCTACAAAATAGAATGAAAGCTCCCCTGAATGTTTTAAAATAAATTCAGCCTAAAATTATAAGGCAAAAAATATATATATGAGAAAGTTTTATTGTGGTAAGTCATTCTGACAACTAATACTGTCTGAATTAAAGAAGTTGTTTAATTTTTTACTTTTTGAGATGGGGTCTTGCTCTACTGCCCAGGCCAGAGTGCAGTGGTGTAATCAGGCTCACTGCAGCCTACTGGCTCAAGACATTCTCCTGCCTCAGCCTCCCAAGTAGTTGGGACTATAGGCACATGCCACCACACCTGGCTAATTTAATTTGCTGTAAAGACAAGTCTCACTATGTTGCCCAGGCAGGTCTCAAACTCCTGAGCTCAAGTGATCGTCCTGCCTCAGCCTCCCAAAGTGCTGGGATTAAAGGTGCGAGCCACCACACCCGGTCAGCAAACTGCTTTATATATATAACCCGTGCTGTCAAGTTAAAACAAGTCAGATCTTCATTCCCACACAATTTTGCAGCAGACACATTTTTCAAACTCAAACTAGCATTCTTCAAACCTTGACTCAAGTGCAAAAAAATTTCCATATATCAAAATCCATTTAACTGTGCAGCTGAGGAGCTTCCACCTAACCCTCTATTGGAAGTGAATAATCTGCAATGTAATGACATGCTAAAAGGCAAATATCAGGAGAATTCCATAAATGCTTTCCAAGTGATGAATATGCAGTTTGTTCCTATCTGTGTAAAAAGACATCTTCTAACATGAAATAAATAGAATCTCACTACAGATCAGCATCAAGAGATGACCACTTGCAATCGATTTTGATGACAGAGAACATTAACTTTGAATCTTAATTAAGCAAAATGTTTATCCTCTCCCAAAAGAATTCTGTCCTTTACTCAACCATTATATTTCACATTTTGTATCAGTGTAAAAATTTTTCCATTGCAGGTTTGTCTTTCCAATGCACATATCCAAGGGATGTGATATATACGTGTCTGTGTGTTGTGTGTATACTAAATTTTTCACTAACCTTCTGCTACTTTCCCCAGCAAGTTCTTATCTAAAACAGAAAGGATGGCAAGAAAAAAGCACTAATTCCAACACCTATGCATGGTGTCTCATAAAATTTTTTTTTTTTTGAGACAGAGTCTCACGCTGTCGCCCAGGCTGGAGTATAATGGCATGATCTTGGCTCACTGAAACCTCCACCTCCTGGTTTCAGGTGAATCTCCTACCTCGACCTACTGGGTAGGTGGGATTACAGGTGTGTGCCAACATGCCCAGATAATTTTTTGTATTTTTAGTAGAGACGGGGTTTTGTCTTGTGCCCAGGCTGGTCTCGAACTCCTGACCTCAAGTGATCTGCCCACCTTGGCCTCAAAAAATCTTAGTAATCTTCACTGACCACTGGCATTCTAACTCTCACTCAACCCCCACCCCTAAGATTACCTACTAATTAATGGCAGTTAAATCTAGACATCCTAATTTTTTCCTAGCATTTTCGCCATATTTAGCACAAAAGCTTGCTTTTAAGTAACAAAAAGGCAGAAAAATAAAAATTCTACCATTGGCTAAAATGTGGAGTCTTGTTTTTTTTTTTTTTTTGAGATGGAGTCTCGCTCTGTTGCCCAGGCTGGAGTGCAGTGGCGCAATCTTGGCTCACTGCAAGCTCTGCCTCCCGGGTTCACACCATTCTCCTTCCTCAGCCTCCCAAGTAGCTGGGACTATAGGTGCATGCTACCATGCCTGGCTAATTTTTTTGTATTTTAAGTAGAGACGGGGTTTCACTGTGTTAGCCAGGATGGTCTCGATCTCCTGACCTCCTGATCTGTCTGCCTCGGCCTCCCAAAGTGCTGGGATTACAGGCGTGAGCCACCGCACCCGGCCCCCTTTGTTTTTTCATTCTTTCTCTCTCGCTTTCCTTCTCCCTCTCCCACTCTGTCTTCCTTTCCTCCTCCTCTTTCTCTATGCACACAACACACACATGGTTTTAAGTGAAAAAAAATTAGGCAGCTGCCATACTTCCCTCTCATTTTAGGCCTGCCTGTTAAGAATAATTAATGTGGGCCTGGCGCGGTGGCTCACACCTGTAATCCCAGCATTTCGGCAGGCTGACGTGGGCGGATCATGAGGTCAGGAGTTCAAGACCAGCCTGACCAACATGGTGAAACCCCTTCTCTACTAAAAATACAAAAATAAGCCAGGTGTGGTGGCGGGCACCTGTAATCCCAGCTACTCGGAAGGCTGAGGCAGAAGAATCACTTGAACCTGGGAGGCAAAGGTTGCAGTGAGCTGAGATGGTGCCACTGCACTCCAGCCTGGGTGACAGTGAGACTCCGCCTCAAAACAAAAGAATAACTAACGTGGATTCAGAGCCCAAAATGGCCTTTAGCAGCTCTGTATAATACCACAAATTGTCTGTAACATTGTGTATATATAAAAATATTTTTCTGAGAAGGCCCATGGCTTTCATGAATTCACAAAGCATAAGTTAAAAATCAGTTCAGGTACACTGGTAAACAAATACCAAATATAACGAGAAAAGAGTGAAGAAGAAAAGTGACAGATATAGGTGAGGGCTAGACATTTCAGGAATAAAGGACTTTTTTTTTTTTTAACTGCACTGACATCTGCTTTGATAGTACAAAAGCAAGGATGGGTAAAACTGTTAGTGTCTCAATACACACCAAGTCAGTGGCACCAAACCCCACTGGTAGTCACTGTGTTGTTCATTGCAACACACAAAAGTGAAACACGAAAAAGGCAGCTTCATGTATGCCCTTCGGTAAAGCAGTAAAAATGATCAACTTGATTAAACTTCGATCTTTGAATACACCTATTTAACAATCTACATGATAAAAGGGAAATGCCCACAAAGCACTCCCACTGCATCCCAAAGTACAATGGTTGTCGCAAAGGAAAGCACTCCTGTGACTGTTTTAGTTCCAAGCTGACCTAGACACTTTTTTTCACTAAACACTTTTACTGGAAAGTATAACTGACAAACTATGGTTATTCAGACTTATTCAACAGATACGCGTGAAAATGAACAAAGTGACCCTGTCATTTCAAGGAAAACAACTGACAGTACTTGTTGCCAACAGTAAAATTCAAGCTTTCAAGTTACAAACCAAAATTCTAGAAATCAGCACCATGAATCTGACAGCCTCCCCGTAGTTAAGGACTCTTCTGATGAGATCTTGTAACATCAACAAATGTCATTTCTGTATACTGTATTACGTAACAAGCTGTTTCAACATCTGGACATCTGCATAACTCAGCTGAATCAGTATTATCCAAATGAACAATGCATATTATAAAGTCATGTGTAAGATCCATTTAAAGTACAAGATCGATCAATGGATTTTAATGTAAGAGAACAAAAAAAATTCATGGATATAATTTCAGATTCCACATCTCTTTTAAAATTAACCTTTAAAAAACCACCACTTGCTGATTGTTGGTAAAAACATCAGAGAATACCCACAATCATCTAAAAGAGCTATTAAACTACTACTCCTTTTTCTAACTACGTATCTGTAGGAATACAGATTTTCTTCATATTCAACTAAAACAAGGTATCAAAAGACTGAAACAAAACAGAGATGTGAATTCAGCTGTCTTCTGTTTAAAAGACTAAATTAGATTTGTGTAAAATGATGGCACTCTTCTCACATTTTTGCTTTAGAAAAGTTATCTTCATAAAAAACATTTATGCTAAAATGTAATAAGTTGCTACTTAAAGAACAGATATTTATTTATTTAGAGACAGAGTCTCGCTCTGTCGCCCAGGCTGGAGTGCAGTGGCGCAATCTCAGCTCACTGCCACCTCTGCCCCCTGGGTTCAAGCACTTCTTGTGCCTCAGTCTCCCAAGCAGCTGGGATTACAGGCATGTGACACCATGCCCAACTAACTTTTTTATATTTTTAGAAGAGATGGGATTTCACCATGTTGCACCAGGCTGGTCTTGAACTCCTGGCCTCAAGCAATTCTACCCGCTTCTGCCTCCCGAAAAGTGCTGGGATTACACGTGTGAGCTACCACACCCAGCCAAGAACAGAAAGTTTTAAATTATCAGTTTTAACTTCTTTTTTTTTTTTTTTTTTTTTTTTGAGATGGAGTCTGGCTCTGTCGCCCGGGCTGGAGTGCAGTGGCCGGATCTCAGCTCACTGCAAGCTCCGCCCCCCGGGTTTACGCCATTCTCCTGCCTCAGCCTACCGAGTAGCTGGGACTACAGGCGCCCGCCACCTCGCCCGGCTAGTTTTTTGTATTTTTTAGTAGAGATGGGGTTTCACCGTGTTCGCCAGGATGGTCTCGATCTCCTGACCTCGTGATCCGCCCGTTAAATACCTCACATAAATAAAAGCTCGTTTTCAATTCTTTATACATATGGAGAATTTGAGAGTAAGGGGGTCTCAAGACTCAAAGTTTAAGAAACACTGCCCTATAGTTCTTGGCCAAAAGCAAGCACACAAGAGCACAAAATCACTTTTCACCATTTTAACCTACCTAGAAATACCTGTCCCTCTCAGCACCAACACTGATATGTCAAACCAGATTATAAACGCTGAATAACGGGAATAGTAACGAAACTGTTATACATACTTACATACTAGAATGATGGTCATATGCAATAAACAGAAAGTGCAGGAAACAGTATCTGTCACATACTTACAAGAAAGCCTTCTCGAAATTAGTATAGGGAAGTTCCAGGACTCAGTGGCACAAAGAGCTCTCTGTTACATATTTCCTAGCTCAGGTTTGTACTAAGCAATAAGGACGGCTAACATTTTCTGACCTTTAATGTGTCAAGAATTGTTTGAAGGCACTATCATATATGCAGAAGAAACTGGGGCAGGGCTGAAATACACCCAGAATCTGTGTCCTTAATCATTATATAAGATGGCATCCCAATGTATCAATATTTACTAATATTTCTTGAGTAAACACTTAACTGAGTAAACATCTGATTATCATTCAGGATTCACATAATTCTAGTAGTTGGGGGTCCGAAATTCACAAAAGCGATTCCTGTCATCTAAAATTAGACCTCACTCTTTCTCACTGACAGGTTTGCAAGTTTCTCCCCCTCAGAGGCGCGATGGCTCATGCCAGTAATCCTAGCACTTTGGAAGGCCAAGGTGGGTGAATCATCAGGTCAGGAGTTCAAGACCAGCCTGGCCAACATAGTGAAATCCCATCTCTACTAAAAATACAAAAAATGAGCTGGGCCCACTGGTGGCAGGCGCCTGTAATCCCAGCTACTCATGAGGCTGAGGCAGGAGAATCACTAGAACCCAGGAGGCAGAGGCTGCAGTGAGCCAAGATTGCGCCACTACACTCCAGCCTGGGCGACGGTGTGAGAGTCTGTCTCAGAAAAAAAAAAAAAAAAAAAAAAAAAAAGTCTGGTCTTTTTGTCTCGCTAGTTTGGCTCAAGTATCGATAGTAATTCAAATAAAAGGCTCGATGCAAACCACATTGAGGAAACATACAAGTACCTATAAAGATTCCTTCTTAATTTACTATTTAAAGTTTTAAAATAAGTGATTACAACTGCTAGATATGACATTAGTGAAAGTTATGTAATATCCAACATCCCTAACCTTTGATATGAAAACTTAGATTTTGATTTCTCCAAATCTTGAGAATGAGAGGTAGGACTAGGGGAAAGGTTAAAATGGTGTCAGACAAATACAGTTATACGTTTACCAAAGGGATACTTCCTGAGAGATGCAGTTAGGTGATTTTGTTGTTGTGCAAACATCATAGAGCGGACTCACACAAACCTAGATGGTATAGTCTATTGCTCTTAGGCTACAAAGCATGATGCACACTATGTTACTGTACTGAATACTGTAGGCTGCTGTAACACAATGAGTGCTTGTGTATCTAAACACAGAAAAGGCACAATATATATACAGTAATAAAGATAAAAATATTTCTTTCTTCCAGAATTAAGCTTTGCTTACTGTTAACATTTTTTACTTTAGAAACTTAAAAATTTTCTTAAACGTTTTGAATTTTACAGTAACGATTAGCTTAAAACAAAAACATATCATACAGCTGTACAATATTTTCTTTATATCCTTATCCTATAAAAGCCTTTTCCTATTTTTAAAAATATTTTTTACTTTTTAAACGTTTGTTAAAAACTAAGACATACACACACACATTAGCCTAGGCCTACAGAGTCAGGATCATCAATATTCCACCTCCACATCTTCATTGGAAGGTCTTCAGGGGAAGTAACACACGTGGAGCCATCACCTCCCAGGATAACATCGCTTTTTTTCCTGGAATGCCACCTGAAGGACATGCCTGAGGTGGTTTTAAGTTAACTAGTTTTTAAGAATAAGAATACACTCCAGAGCCCAGGGCCCGGTGTGGTGGCTCCCACCTGTAATCCCAACACTTTGGGAGGCGAAGGTGGGCGGATCACCTGAGGTCAGGAGATCAATACCATCCTGGCTAACACGGTGAAACCCTACCTCTACTAAAAATACAAAAAATTAGCCAGGTGTGGTGGCGCACGCCTATAATCCCAGCTTCTCAGGAGGATGAGGCAGGAGAATCACTTGAACCCGGGAGGCGGAGGTTGTGGTGAGCTGAGATCGTGTCATTGCACTCCAGTCTGGGCAACAAGAGCAAAACTCCGTCTCAAAAAAAAAAAAAAGTAAATATATAACATAGCTGTTTATTACCACTATCAAACATTATGTACTCTATATAATTGTGTTATACTTTTTTCTTTTTTTGGAAATGCAGTCTCACTCTTTCACCCAGGCTGGAGAGTAGTGGTGCAATCTTCACTCTTGGCAACCTCCACCTCCCAGATTCAAGCGATTCTCCTGCCTCAGCCTCTGAGTAACTGGGATTACAGGCATATGCATGCCACCAAGCCCAGCTAATTTTTGTATTTTTAGTAGACATGGAGTGTCACCATGTTGGCCAGGCTGGTCTCGAACTCCTGACCTCAAGTGGTTCACCTGCCTTGGCCTCCCAAAGTGCTGGCATTACAGGCATGAGCCACCACGCCTGGCCTGTGTTATACTTTTACACAACTGGCAGTGCAACAGGTTTATACCAGCACTACCACAAACATGAGTAATGCGTTGCACTATGACATTATACCTATGATGTCACTAAGTGACAGGAATTTTTCAGTTCCATTCTAATCTTACAGGACCACTAACTATCTTACATGAAGTCCATTGATGACCACAACATCATTTGATGGAGCATATGACTATACTCAAAGCAAGAAAGTGTTTTGGTCACCCTGCAACTGACCAGATGGGAACTTCTGTTACTTAGGGATATTCTGATTAACATTCTTAGAACAAAATTCCTTTATGGTGAAATATGCTATGTTAAAACCTCCCAATTATGCAAGTGTGGTTATGCATCAAAAACCAAAGGCTATTCCCTCTAGGATATGCACATATCATTAATATCTCCATTTGTCTTTGCACAGATGCAGGTAAATTTGGCAAGGGAGGGTTCTGAGGCCAGTGATATTCATGAGGGTTATACATACTCTCATAAATCACTGTGCTCTACATGAATAGTTCAGAGGCAGAATAAAGGACAACAGCCCCCGCCCTTTTCCCTCCTGTATGACAAGTACCCATCTAGACCAAAGACTGACTTCCTCTATCAAACCAGGAAAAAAATGGCTACTGGTTATTTACACTTGAATAAGCCTTGAAATGGCTATTTAAAGCTGCTAGAAGCAGTGGTTGCTGCCTAAGGGTATAAATTTGTATCCAATCACAAATCCTAGAAGACTCGACTGGGAATCCCTATCCACCACACCACTGCTAAACTTAATGACATTTATGAACTATTTCTTCCCCTTGCCTCCCTATATGCCACCAAGATTCCAGAATAACCTTTCAGAAATATATAACAGAATTTTAGTCAGTATTTCTAAACAGCTTAACATTCCTTCATACCTGTATTATTTTACCTCTGTTAGAAATGTTTGAAAATGGGGCTGGGTGCCTGTAATCCCAGAACTTTGGGAGGCCAAGGTGGGAGGACTGCTTGGGCCCAGGAGTTTGAGACCAGCCTGGGCAACAAAGTGAGATTCTGTGTCTACCAATTTTTTTAAATTAGTGGTGCATGCCTGTGGTCCCAGCTACTTGTGAGGCTGAGGTAGAAGGATCACTTGAGCCCAGAAGGTTGAGGCTGCAGGTGAGCCGTGTTCATGCCACTGCACTCCAACCTGGTGACAGAGCCAGATCCTGCCACCAAAAAAAAAACAAAATAAATAAAAAATGCATGGCATTGGAATGTATACTCTTTTAAAAGTAATAAACCTGGAGAGTAAGAAAGAAAAAGACCTACTAGATGCAACTATCTTCCCCATTAATCCTGAATCTTAATATAGTTCTGTCTCTAGACTCAATTTAAATAATGTATAAATTCCAACGAATTTTCATCTTGGATTTAGATATTGACCAGAAAAGCTCCAGGTCTGCCTTCAGATAGCAAAATAAAAACACCCTTGGGCTACTTCTTCAAACTGTCAGTTTCCCTTACTCGCTGAACTAATTCAGAGAAAACAAACACCTAATCTCTGAATCAGTTAAAAAATAAACCACGACCTTTATGTCTCCTCGAGTATCTCATCCAGAAGAATCAACGAGATAAAATATTCCTCCGGTGATCTCCCCCACTCCCCAACGTGCTCTTTTTTTCTAACAAGTCTAGCTGTACATCCACACACAACACTTTCCCTACAGAAGTGGAGGTTGTCAGGAACAACTGACACTTCTTTCAAACTGCCTAACCTTTAGACTGCTGGTCGGAATTAAACAATTTAATCAGTAAAGTGGCCTTAAACAATCTGGCAGTTCCTCAAAAAGTTAAACACAGGGTTACCATATGACCTAGAAATTTCACTCCCAGCTATATACCCAAGTGAACTGAAAGTATATGCCCACAAAAAAAACTTATACACAAATGTTGACAGCAGCACTACAAGTATTCACGACAGCCAAAAGAAAACAAAATGTCCATCAACTGATGAATGAATTAAAAATATGATATATACATACAATGGAATATTATTCAGTCATAAAAAAATAAAGTACTGATACATACTACAACAAAGATGAATGCTAAAAACATTAAAAGCAACCAGTCACAAAAGACAACATATTGTATGATTTCATTTGTATGAAACATCCAGAATAGGCAAACCTAAGAGACAAAAAAAGTAGATTAGTGGGGGCCAGGAGGGAATGGAGAGAAATGGGAAGTGTCTGCTACTGGAAACAGGGTTTTTTGGGGGGTATTTGCGTATGAAAATGTTATAAAGTTCACTGTGGTGATGGCTGCACAACTCTGTAGTATACTAAAAATCGTATACTGTAAATAGGCAAACTGTATGGTATGTGAATTATATCTGGATAAAGCTGTCATCTTAAAACAGAGGGCTTTAATACGCTTTCATTAATCTATTTCACTTTTCGGCCAGGTGCGGTGGCTCACGCCTGTAATCCCAGCACTTTGGGAGGCCGAGGCAGACAGATCACGAGGTCAGGAGATCGAGACCATTCTGGCTAACACCGTGAAACCCCATCTCTACTAAAAATACAAAAAATTAACCGGGCGTGGTGGCAGGCGCCTGTAGTCCCAGCTACTAGGGAGGCTGAGGCAGGAGAATGGCCTGAATCCGGGAGGCGGAGCTTGCAGTGAGCCGAGATCGTGCCACTGCACTCCAGCCTGGGCGACAAAGTGAGACTCCGTTTCAAAAAAAAAAAAAATCTATTTCACTTTTCAAATCCATTCATTTATTTTTTTTAGCCTTCAAAAGGACACTAAAAGCTGGGTGCAGCAGCTCGCACCTGTAATCCCAACACTTCGGGAAGCCAAGGCTGGAGGATTGCTTGAGCACAGGGGTTCAAGACCAGACTGGGCAAGCAACATAGGGAGATGCCATCTCTACCAAAATAAAAAAAATTAGCCAGGCGAGGTGTCATGTGCCTGTGGTCCCACCCACTAAGGAGGTTGAGGCAGGAGGACTGATTGAGACCAGGAAGTAGAGGCCGCAGTGAGTCATGATCAAGCCACTGCACTCCAGCCTGTCTTGAAAAGGAAAAGTTAAAAGTGTAGCCTGTCAGCCTAACTAAATCTTAAGAGTACTATACATGTTTCACAAGAAAGAAAAGACACTAAAAGATCACAAGCAGTGTCACAAATTCAGACATCTGACAGGTCAAAGTTAAATGAAAAATGAATTTAAAAAACAAAACAGGTACACACATATCCCAAGATTTTCATAAAACTGTTAAGTGGGCCAAAAATGTAACACAATCACATTTTGCTATGGAACTTTACACAGTGCTAATATTCTACAACTCATATTGTAATAGTCAAGTTCGGCTTCGTGGTAATATGTTAAAAAACACTTTAAGAAAAACTTTTCTATCACACAGCAAATCGCTTTTGGGTATTTCTGAAGACAATTCAATGACAAGGGAGAATGTTCATGATGTAACACTACATGAAAAATTAACTCATAAAGCTATGTAAGAAATATTCTAATGACGTAAAGCACATGAATTTTACAAAGTACACTTTAAACAAAAACATATCAAAATTTCAACAAGTTAGCTCTTGATTGTGGAATTACAGGGGACTTCTTGAAAGAATGCTGCCCTTTCATAATCAGAAAAAAGCAAATTCTAAACAGTTTCATATTATAACATATATGATACATAATAGACATACTATATGAACTAGCACATTCCAGTTTTTAAATACCTGGATCAAGACTGTGGTTGGGAACAGAGCTGGCACTATCTTATTCACCCAGCAGCAGTTTTCCATACTAACTTCCTCCCAAATGCATTAGATTCTACTCATTTCACTTCACTTCCTCCAAAACAAACTTAGCACTAGTAGTTTGAACGAAGTTCCCCCAGGTGATTCTGCTATACTCTCATTTCCCACCCCTCTTTGAGAACCACTCATCTAAGAAAGAAGCTTTTACGGGATTTTCCAGAATAGTCTACAAACTAGCTTCAATTTAAATGATCAAAACACTATGATAAGCCACAAGAATGTGGCCAACAGGGTCACTACAGGGGATAAAGTAGAAGTCTTTGGTTTTTAGTTCCAAGCAAAACTTAATCCAAGAAAACATACTGAAAGAATATGCACCATCCAAATAATAAAATCAGTATTTGTTTTCCATTAAATGGCATGTATGTATTAAAATGACCTAAAGGACTCTTTGAAAATATCATATCAAGGTCGGGCATGGTAGCACACTCCTGTAATCCCAGCACTTTGGGAGGCCGAGGCGGGTGGATCACTTGAGGACGGAAGTTCGACACCAGCCAGGCCAGCACGGTGAAACTCTACTAAAAATACAAACTTAGCCGCAGTGTGGTGGCACGCGATTGTAGTCCCAGTTACTGGGGAGGCTGAGGCAGAAGAATCACTTGGACCTGGGGGGGTGGAGGTTGCAGTGAGCTGAGATCACCCCACCGCACTCCAGCCTGGCTGACAAGAGCAAAACTCTCTCTCAAAAAAAAAAAAAAAAAACCTTATCAATAATACGTCCACCTAAAAAAGAAAAACAAAAAGCAACTCATAAAATGTAGTCACCAGAAGTGTGTACAACTGATCGGCGATTTTATATAGTAAAAAAGAAAAAACAATCAGGAATATGTTGTGGGGCTACAATCAGCATTTTAAAATGAGATCAGATCCTGCTGAATGTTCTCCCCAATGCAGAGAAATTATTGCCAAATTTTTACTTACACGTTCATGTGACACTAAAAACACTAACCACAGTTACTCTTGCTAGGCAGCTTTATGAAATATCATGAACTAGAGTGTAATATCATTGAAAATCCAGGTGGACAAAATTTTCTTTGAAGATTAAAAATAATTATTTACTAGAAAATTCAAGTCTGCTCTGGACAAGTCTTTCCATAGGCCTCGATTTGGGAAGGAGGTGAAAAACCCAGAATATTTAAGAATCCCTGGGTAGCACTGTCAAACTAAATATGCTTCTGTAGGATGAAGAAGTACTGAAATCTACTGATAGAATGTGTGCTGAACACAGGACAGAGAGAAGGCTGAAAAAGCCTGAAAGCCACTTGTTTAGACTCGGAGCTCCTTGAGTGAAGAGACTGTGTCTTGTTTTAGGATTGCTGGTGCCTGGCAAGGAGGAGGTCAGCATGTTAACGCTTGCTAAATTGAGAGAAATGTGTCTGGACTACAATTCTTACCCCCGCCCCCCAAAAAGGAAAAAAGATTGTACAAAACCAAATATTTAATTTGAATTCACAAAAACAAATTGAATCACTTAGACTATTTTTCCCCCAATGTCTTTTCCAGTAACCTTCCACAACCCACTCGTGAAGTTTAAGTACCTGTAATCATAAAAAGGTGCATCTAATTTGAAAGGATACAAACATTTTAAAACATAAATCTGTTTTATGCCTATAAAATAGATGGAAAATGAAATAAAATATAAAGTTGAGATACAAACATATTTTTAAAATATTTAAATTTACAAGCAAAGTTTAAAATATATAAAATTGGGTCCGGCGCGATGGCTCACGCTGGTAATCCCAGCACTTTGGGAGGCTGAGGCGGGTGGATCACGAGGTCAAGAGTTCAAGACCAGCCTGGCCAAGATGGTGAAACCTCCGTCTCTACAAAAATACAAAAAAAAAATTAGCCGGGCATGATGGCGGAGTGCCTGTAATCCCAGCTACTCGGGAGGCTGAGGCGGAAGAATCGCTCAAACCCGGGAGGCGGAGGTTGCAGTGAGCCGAGACCGTGCCATTGCACTCCAGCCTGGAAGACACAGTGAGACTCCGTGGGGGGGGGGGGGGGGGAGAGTAGGCCTCTACTTTCCCAAATGTAAACAAGACATATACATTTTTAAATTAACTGTATTTCTCTCATAGAACAGTTACAAAATACAATTTTTCTTCAAAGCAAATTTCTCAAAGACCCAGCAAGACGTTCACATCTGAAACAAAGTCTTAGGTAGTGAACACTGACTGCAGGCACCAGGGGGCCTCCCAGGAATAACTTGATAGTAAAGGAAAAGGTAAATAAGAGTTCCTGGTAAAACTTTTGCTTCCTATTCAGTCTTAAGACTGCTGGATGGCTTTCACTTCTGGAGCAAATATACAGTATTTAGTTACAGAACGGCTACACACAGAACTTGGGTTTTAGATACCGACACATTCGTTGAAAAAAACGAGTTACCCCTCCCCCATTAAAATATTCTTTGATGATTTTCCAAATATAAGTACATGTTGCTTTACTGTAGCAAACAATTATCTTAAGGTAATTTGAAAGCAAACAGTACATATGCAATCCTTCGATGGCGGCTAACAAAGAGGCCTCTAAATTGTTTAAAAGGGATTAATGGCTTTTCTACACACTCACAAAACAACTAGTGATGACGAAAATTTTAGGGTAGAAGGACTGTTTGGCATTTAACTTTGAATAATATCCTGCAATGAATCAATACATTTAACTCCTGGCTTTCCCCCCCCTTGCCTTCCCACCAACATAAAACTATTCGATAAGAACACCAGGGCCCGGAAAGTTCAAATGCTGCGTAGACTTGCAAATACCTTTCGAACACAAGACAGGCTTTAAAAATAGATCTTCACTAAGTTGTGCAGAAATTAAGCTCTGCTCAAATCAAACGCAAAAGCCAACATCTACATACATCACATTTCTTACGTGCATCTTCAACCTGATCAAATATTTTGTCTTACAATTTTTTTAGGCCGAATAACAAATGGTAGATAAATTCCCGCTAATTTTATCCTCTCTAAGAAGAATCCATTCTATGGCATCGTGTAAAAATGCAGAGCAGACGAAGCATTCCTGTTACGGACAGGTTTTTATATATATACATAAAATTCACTCGCGGAACGACAATCGGAGGCAGCCAAGGGCAATGCACAAAGAGAGAAGAAACACTGATTCCACGGACACACAAAGCCCGGTGGCAGGCATCCTCTCCCCCTCCTCGGAGGAGTCACCGGAGGCGAGCACGACGGCGCGCGGAGCCCGGCGGCCTTTCCGAAAGGCTGTCTCCCGCAGACCCGCTCCGCACAGCTGCCGGCCGGCGGGCCTGGCCACCAAGGGTCCGCGGGGACGGCCCCCTCTCCCCCGATTTCCCCTGACCGCGCTCCCGGAGGCCGCTCCCCGGCGCCCAGCAGCCTCCTCGCCCCCTCCTCGGCTGGTCTGCCGCGCCGCGCTCCCAGAGACAGCCTCGGGGCGGGAAAGAGGTCCCCTCGCGTTTCGGCGGCGGAGGTGGACGCAGGGGTCGGCGGCGGCGCCCGACCTCCCTCCGTCCCACGGCCCGGCGCGCACTCACCCTCCAGCAGCCGGGTGATGAGGCTGTCCACGTTCAGCTCCCCGTCCGCCATCTTGTCGGCACAGACTCTCCTTCCCAGCAGCGGGAACAAGGGCTTCTCGGCGGCGGAGGCTGCGGCGACGGCTCGGCGTTCTCTCACCTACAAGTCACGCGGCGTTTCGACCCCGGCTCCAACTCCCCCTTTTCCCGGGCCCTCCCCCCACCCCCTCCCCGCTGGGTAGCGAGAGCGCGCGCACACTCGGAGGCACCCACGGAAAATAAATAAATAAACAAGAGGGGCCCCCACAAACAGGGCCGCGTCAGACCAAGGCCGCCACCTCCTCGTCCTCGGCACCGCCCAGCTCCGCAAAGCTCACCAGCGCCGCCGACGGCCCCACCCGCAGCGCCACTCACTCCGCACGTCCCTTGCGCGCCACCGCGTCACGCAGTTCTCCGCGCAGGCGCCCGGCGCGCTCCCCGCCGAGGTTCCCCTCGACGCCTGGGCCTCCGCGCAGCCGCACTGGAGCGGCTTCTGCCGCCGCCGTCTTCGCGCAGGTGCGTCGCCCTCTCTCTCCACGTCCACGGCGCCGAGTTTCGCCGCCGCGGCGCAGGCGCCAAGGAGGTGCCCGGCTCTGCCGCTCGGAGGAAGCCCCGGTTACGCAGAGCGGGCTGGGGCAGGGCTCACCTTCCTCCTCCTCTGCTTCACTGGCGTTTTCCAGACGTGGTGGTTGCACCCTTTTGGCCTCGCTTTCCTTTTCATGGCTTCATACCTTAGATCTGCAAGCAGTTCCTCGTGTTTCTTCCTAGCCGGGAAACGCGAACTGCAGCGTTTGGAACCCGGGTTTGCGCTTGTGAAAAGCAAGAAGGGGTTAACTCTGCTGGAGTTCGACATTGCAAATAAAGGTCTTTACCCCCAGTGGTTCTACAAAATTAGTTCCGCAGGGATTCTGTTTGAAAGAAGAGTTAAAGTGGGCCCTGTAGGAGTCAGCAATAATACAATTTTACATGGGTGCATATGGCTGCCTGTGTTTAGCGCTTTCACACATCTTGTATCTCCATCCACGCCGTGGGTATCTTTTTTCCACAGTGTGTTTCTGTTGCTGCTTCCAGTATATTGCTTAATCATCCTACCTGGTAATTATTTATGCATTTTTCTCCCACTCTCGACTCAGCTCCTAGGGGATAAAAACACACTAACTTATCTTTGTGCGCACAGCACCCACCAAATATTTCCATCACGTAATACTGCTTCTAGAAAGGCAGGAGGAGAGGCAGTCACGCTAAGGATCTAGGCAAGCCAGATCTTTTGTCCTGTTTTAGGAGGTGGCCAACCCTTACTTATTCCACAGGTGTTTTTCCAGAAACTCAGATCTGATATTGCCCCAAGTCCAAGGCAGTACTTCCCCCACTCACATATCACTAATAGTAGCTAACATTTGTTCATATCCCTGTTATGTGCTGTGCCACTGTTTTAAATGTTACACCCGCGTTACCTCATTTAATCCTTATAACAGCCCTGTGAGGTAGGTACTATTATTATCTCTGCTTTGTAGATGGGATTTACCGAGGCACAGATGGTTAAAAAACCTAGCCCAAATCACACAAATAAGCAGCAGAGCTGGGATTCAAACCCAGGCATGTAGTGCTAGAGTCTGCATTCTTAACAATTGCGATATTCTCCCTCTCCGTGAATGTGGGCTGAGATGCTGAAACAGGCATGTGCTGTGGGGGAGAAGCAGCTTTGTCCAACCAAGTGCTTTCCAATGTCCAGATGACATAGAGCTAGGATTTCCTAATGCTTTTTTCCCCCTAGTTTTCTCTCCATTTCAGGACTGAGTTTGTGCATCGATTGTGAACACAACAGGCAGCAAGCTATAATGGTGGTCCTCGCTGGAGCAGTTTTCACAGACTCTGCAGTAATCTGTGGAGATGAACTGGCAGTTCTCTGTGGTTTTCACAGATCACTGCCAGTTCATTTTGAGGCCTTCAGGAGTGAAGACCTGGCTCATCATCGCTCTTTGTTGTTTTATTAAATTTATTACACCCTACTTTATTCCAGAGGAAAGGATTTAACGTAGTTTACATAAATGTGTACAGCAGGGTAAATTAAAAATGAGTACAGAGAAAAATAGGACGAAAGAAAACTGTGAGTGGGAAAGATAAGATTAAGCCAGCAGTTTCGTATGCAAAATGCATGGTGTAAGGTCCTATTGGTTTGCTGGAGATAGGCCACACATATGACTCCCAGTTTTCTAGCAACCAAGAAAAAGATCAGTTGCAAGTAGAGTAGGTGTTTTGGCTAAGCTGGAACTAGGACTTGAATATAGCAGCTTGTGGAGTTATGCCGCTTGCCCAGATCTCTTCCATGAGCCTCTTTAAGTGTAACAGAATGCCTGGGAGCATGTAAATAGATGCCTACTTGGCCTCTAATTTTCATGGGGCCAATGAATCCCATGAAAAAGAACTTCGAACCCTGTCCACGTTAGAGTTCAAGTGTATGCAGACATGTTTAAAGGACAAAGGACACCCAAAGGAAACGGTTGCACATTGAGAAAGCGAGCATCCGAGAGAAGATCACAAGTGAGGCAGAGGGAGGCGGGTCTCAGCAGAGTTTTGGAGGTTGTGAGAAGAAGAGATAGGAGATAGGAGAGTGGTTCTGAAGACATAGGAGAGTGGTTCTGAGTACTTACCTGCTGATGTTACCTTCTCCACCCCCACCAGGTTTTCCAGTGCGTGGAGTCTTGGGCAGGAATGGGCCACTGTAAGAAAGAGCTTTATCCCTAGGGGCTCAGCCAACTTTTCTGTGGGATTTCCCTCCAAAATAATTATCTAAGAGTTCAGAATGCTTCAGATTTTGAAGTGAAACTGGTACATAAATTAAATGTTACTTAATAACCCAATAGTTTCTGGGGCAGCTCACCATAACCCCAAACATTATCTGCCACCCTAACCCCCTTCAAAGTAAAATGTGTTTACTGAAGGAAGTTGGGAAAGTGAAGAAAAAAAATTTAAAAATCACCTGTAATCTTACCAGGCATAGATGGCAGTTTTCCTGTCTTATTTCTGAACGATGGTTGTTAAACATTTATCAGCACACCATTAGGCTTAGGGAGGCATCTGGGTCATGCATGTTAATATACTTGGGTAATTCCAGAAATGTCTATGAAAGGAAACTCCTATTCTTTATCTAGACTTCCTGATTGTAAGGGGTTTGGGCATCATGACTTTGGGGTCTTAATAAAGTTATTATTATAAGGCAAATATAAATAAATGCTTCCTTCCCTGCCCTTGGTCAATAACCTCTCCTGTGGTCCCAACCCACTCTCTCTTCTCTCTCTCTCTGTTTGTATTAAGCTAACTCCATAGTATATCCGTATCTTTCAAGATAAACTGGTTGAAAAATAAATGTCTAGTAATTGAAGGAGTTAACTGACTATTTAGAACTGTTAACTATAAGGCAATTAAAGCTAGATGAACAGCTACCACAAGTAATGACTATTTAATTGATGAAGAGTTGATCTGTGGCCTTTTTTTCTCCTAATTAGATTACAGGGCCAGTTGCCTTTGTTACAATAAAAGCAAGTCATCTACACAGGTAAGAATGTTTCTCTTTTATTGCCTCCCCCCCACCCCCATCGTGCTCACTGAAACGGATACCAGGAAATAACTGTTTGGTGAAGGAAAGTATACAATACGTGAATCTTTGTTACAAATAAAACAATGTACTGTAAATATTTTGTTTCTTTTTTTTTTTTGAGACAGAGTCTCACTCTGTAGCCGAGGCTGGAGCGCAGTGGCGGGATCTCAGCTCACTGCAAGCTCCGCCTTCCGGGTTTACGCCATTCTCCTGCCTCAGCTTCCCAAGTAGCTGGGACTATAGGCGCCCGCCACCTCGCCTGGCTAGTTTTTTGCATTTTTTAGTAGAGACGGGGTTTCACCGAGTTAGCCAGGATGGTCTCGATCTCCTGACCTCATGATCTACCCGTCTCAGCCTCCCAAAGTGCTGGGATTACAGGCTTGAGCCACCGCGCCTGGCCAATATTTTGTTTCTTGTTGCTCTGTTTCTCCTGTAGTATATCCAAATCACATATAATTCACCTTTTCAGTTGGAGGTTTACTGCTAAATGGCTTAAATTTTTTTTTCGAGATAGAGCCTCACTCTGTCACCCAGGCTGGAATACAGTGGCTCATTCACAGCTAACTGCAGCTTTGACCTCGCAGGCTCAAGCAATCCTTCTACCTCAGCCTCCCTAGTAGCTGAGACCATAGGCATGTGCCACCACGCCTGGCTATTTTTTTATTTTTAGTAGAGACAGGGTCTCGCTGTGTTGCCCAGGCTGGTCTCGAACTCGTGGGCTGAAGCAATCCTCCCACCTTGGCCTCCCAAAGTGCTGGGATTACAGGCGTAAGGCACCGTACCTGGCCCTAAATGGTTTTTATAAGTCTCTGTTTCAATTGGATTTTGGTAGATAAGACAAGGAAGGCATTAATTTTTTTATGTAGTTATAAAATGAGTAGCTTCTCATAATATATGAGACCACATTAAAATTAATAGCATATGTCTGTTAAAACTAAAGCCAGACTATTTGTGAGCTGTGAAATATATTCATCAGGGTTACATCCAACACCAATAGGTCTTTGATGTAGGAAACACTGGTTAAATAGAATATTTATTAATTATTATTTAAATCTTGATTTAAACCAGATCCAGTCTATCATAATAAATTATTAATTGAAATGCCCTATGGTACTTGTTATTTAAGAAAACCTTACAGTGAATAGAACTCTGAAGCAAAAAGAATAATGAACCAATTAAGTATTTATGAAACACTTAGTGAGTCTGAGTCTGTGTTGAAGAAGAAATGACTTCCCAACTTTCAAGTTGTTTAATGACTATGTGGAAAAATGACCACAAAATGATTTGGATAGTGGGAAAAGCATTGGCTTGGAGGTGGGAGACCAAAGCAGCTGAATAACCTTAGACAATTCTATCTTTCTGAACCTTGGATTCATTACCTACAAAATGTGCCCATTAATAAATGATCTCCAAAGCTTCTTCCAGCTCAAACAAGTCTATGATTCTAAGACATACAAATAAAACCCAAAATGTAACATAATATTGTACATGCCGTCCCCAGCTCAGGAACTGGATCAACTCCAAAGGGTCAATTGTTTGGAACATGGAATATATTTTCCCACAGAGACTGTGGTACAAATGGTGGTTAAACTCTCAGATCAGTCTGCAAAATCAATTTAGTCCTTAATGTAACTATAGAAGAGGGTCCATGGCAATATGGACTCTAGCCACCAATTATAACAGACTTGATGGGGAAAATCTATTGAGGATTCCTATTTGGCATGTCAGAAAACATCTCTCAGTGTTTTCTACTACCTTGAGCAATAGGCGTGAAGACAATTCTAGTTCCAATTTACAGACAGACCTGGACCCTATATGGGAGACAAAGGCTGGGCTGGCAGCATGGAGGGCAAGGGATGCTCTGATACCTTTGAATCCTTGGGGGGGCGGGGGGGGGTGAGGGCAGGGCGAGTGGGGGGGTGAGGGCAGGGCGTGGTGGGCTGAGCACAGTTCTTGACGTCTTGGGGTTTGGTTGCCAGGAAGGAACTGGCTCCCAAACCAAAGGATAGGGAATGTGAAGGAAGAAGGAAGAAAGGCAGTGAACATATTGTGCTGGGAACTTTTAAAAAAATTATACAATTACTTTTAATCTCACTCACTTTGCAATTGAGGAAGTTGTGATCTAGAAAGGTTAAATTATAGCTGGGCGTGGTGGCTTATGTGTGTAATCCAAGCACTTTGGGAATCCTAGGCAGAAGGCTCCCGTGAGCCCGGGAGTTCGAGACCAGTCTGGGCAACATAGCAAGACCTCATCTCTACTAAAAAATTTCAAACTTGGCCAGGTCCTGTGGCATGCACCTGTAGTCCTAGATACTCTGGAGACTGAGGCAGGAGGATCCCTTGAGCATATGAGGTTGAGGATGCAGTGAGCAATGATCATGCTGCTGTACTCCAGCCTGGGTGACAGCAATACCTGTCTCTAGAAAACAAAAAGAAAGTTAAATTGCATTGATTTGCTGAGAAAACTAGGACTTGAATCTCAGTCTCTCCATCTCAAGATTTTACTCGAAAGCTTTCATACTGTGCAAGAGCCTACTCTTTTTGTCCCCTCTCCTTCCTGCACAAGAACACCTTAGAACCTCGGGTCCCCATGCCCACCCTTATTCTTATTTTTCATTCTGTGCTTTTCAGGCCAACCTGGTCAGCGATTAGCACAGCATTTTTCTGTTTTGCCCCTGTGTGTTTTAATGGTGCCATCAGCTCAAAGAATGACTTTATTGTTGTTAAAAAGAGGTTGCTCTCGCCCCTAATATGCCAGTCCAGGTTTTAACAAACCACCTAGAGAATGTGATTGAGTGATCCCAAGCTCTAGGAACATTTGGGTACTTCTAGTAGTGCCATTCCTATTAAGACAGAGCCCAACCTGGCTGGGAGAGCCTATGTCCCAATGCCCAGGTGACAGGCATTGCTCCTTTGTCAGAAAGGTTCCTGGCTGGAGGTTCGTAAGTGTACCATGTGCTGGGAATTTTTATTGACATGATCACGATTAATCCCTCAGAAAATCCTGCGAAGTAAGTTGTTTCCCTTTTATAGATGTGGTAATGAATCAAGGCTCAGAGGCTTTGACTTGTCTTTAGGCACCAGGTCAGTCCAATTCTAAAGCCCTGTCTGGAATACCCACGCAGTGTGATTTAGAGATGCTGGGCTAGTTAGGTGGACTAGCTCTGGGACTCTGTTGTGAGAAAAAGTGAGTGGCAGGGAGTAGAACTGGGACTCTGTTGTGAGAAAAAGTGAGTGGCGGTGGGATGGGGCAGCGGATGTAACTTGATGGCAAGGATTGTTAACTTACAGCAGGAAAATGGGTGAGGCGGAGCAGAATACGGGTGGTTCTGGCAGTGGGACAGAGTCTTCAGAAATGAGAAGGAGAGGTCATCCCCAGCTACCTCAGGGGAAAAGTAGGGAATGCCTTCCCTGCACATCTGAGGGGGCTTCTTGGCCAGACAAACATTCACAATAAGCAACTCTCTTTTGTCCACATTCCTTTTTTAAAAATTTTTATTTTCAGTTTGGTGGTACACGTGAAGGTTTGTTACATAGATAAACACATGTCATCAGGGTTTGTTGTACATATATTACATCACCCAGGTATTAAGCTCAGTACTCAATAGTCCTCTTTTCTGCTCCTCTCCCTCCTCTCACCCTCCCGTCTCAAGTAGACCGTAGTGCTTGTTGTTTTCTTTTTTGTGTTCATAAGTTCTTAGCATTTAGCTCCCACTTATAAGTGAGAACATGTGATATTTGGTTTTCTGTTCCTGAATTAGTTTGCTAAGTATGATAGCCTCCAGCTCTGTCCATACATCCATGTTCCCTCAAAAGACATGATCTTGTTTTTCTGTTGTAGTTGTTAGTTTGTTTTTGAGACAGAGTCTCACTCTGTTGTTTAGGCTGGAGTGCAGTGCCATGATCTCAGCTTACTGCAACCCCTGCCTCCTGGGTTCAAGTGATTCTCCTGCCTCAGCCTCCTGAGTAGCTGGGATTACAGGTGTCTGCCACCATGACCAGCTAATTTTTGTATTTTTAGTAGAGACAAGGTTTTGCCGTGTTGGCCAGGCTGGTCTCGAACTCCTGATTTAAGATAATCCACCTGTCTTGGCCTCCCAAAGTGCTGGGATTACAGTCATGAACCACCACACCTGGCTTGATCTTCTTGTTCTTTTATTGCTGCATAATATTCCATGGTGTATATGTACCACATTTTGTTTATCCAGTCTGTCATCGATGGGCATTTAGGTTGATTCCATGTCTTTGCTATTGTGAACAGTGCTGCAATAAACATTCACATGCATGTGTCTTTATCTTAGAATGCTTTATATTCCTCTTGGTACATACTCAGTAATGGTATTGCTGGGTCGAATGGTAGTTCTGCTTTTAACTCTTTGAAGAATCACCATACTGCTTTCCACAGTGGTTGAATAAATTTACACTCCCACCAACAGTGTATAAGGGTCCCCTTTTCTGCGCAACCTCACCAGCATCTGTTATTTTTTGACTTTTTAGTAGTAGCCATTCTGACGGGTGTGTGGTGGTATCTCATTGTGGTTTTGATTCGCATTTCCCCAATGATTGAGCTTTTTCTCTTATGCTTCTTGGCCACATGTATGTCTTCTTTTGAGAAGTGTCTAGATGTTCATGTCCTTTGCACACTTTTTAATGGGGTTGTTTTTCTCTTGTAAATTTAAGTTCCTTATAGATGCTGGATATTAGATCTTTATCAGATGCATAGTTTGCAAATATTTTCTCCCATTCTGTAGGTTGTCTGTTTACTCTGTTAATAGTTTCTTTTGCTGTGCAGAAGCTCTTAAGTTTAATTAGCTCTCATTTGTCAACTTTTGCTTTTGTTGCAATTGCTTTGGTGTCTTTGTCATGAAATATTCACCCATTCCTATGTCCAGGATAATATTGCCTAGATTGTCTTCCAGGGTTTTTATAGTTTGGGGTTTTGCATTTAAGTCTTGAATCTATCTTGAGTTGATTTTTGCATATGATGTAAGGAAGAGGTACAGCTTCAATCTTCTGCATATGGCTAGCCAGTTATCCCATCACCATTTATTGAATAGGGAGTCTTTTCCCCATTGCTTGTTTTTTGTCAGCTTTGTCAAAGATCAGATGGTTTACATGTGTGGTCTTATTTCTGGGCTCTCTATTCTTTTTTTTCTAAGACAGAGTCTCCCTGTGTCGCCCAGGCTGGAGTACAGTGGTGCGATCTCTGCTCACTGCAACCTCCGCCTCCTGGGTTCAAGCAATTCTCCTGCCTCAGCCTCCTGAGTAGCTGGGATTACAGGCACACACCACCACACCCAGCTAATTATTTTTGTATTTTTGGTGGAGATGAGGTTTCACTGCATTGGTCAGGCTGAAACTCAAAACTCAGTCTCAAACTTCTGACCTCGTGATCCGTCTGCCTTGGCCTCCCAAAGTGCTGGGATTACAGGCATGAGCCACCACACCTGGCCTCTATTCTGTTCCATTGGTCTATGTGCCTGTTTTTGTACCAGTACCATGCTGTTTTGGTCACTGTAGCCTTGTAGTGTAGTTTGAAACCAAATCGAGCAGCACATCGAAAAGCTAATCCACCATGATCAAGTAGGCTTCATCTCCAGGAAGCAAGTTTGGTTCAACATACAAAAATCAATAAATGTGATTCATCACATAAACAGAACTAAAGACAAAACCACATGATTCTCTCAATAGATTTTTGATAAAATTTAAATAAAATAAAAGCCTTTTGATAAAATTCTCTCAAAAGGCTTTTTGATAAAATTTAACCTCACTTCATGTTAAAAACTCTCAGTAAACTAGGTATTGAAGGAACATCATACGTCAAAATAATAAGAGCCATCTATGACAAACCCATAGCCAACATTATACTGAATAGACAAAAACTGGAAGCATTCCCCCTGAAAGCCAGCACAAGATAAGGATGGCCTCTCACCACTTCTATTCAACATAGTATTGGAAGTCCTCGCCAGAGCAATCAGGTGAGAGAAATAAATAAAGGATATCCAAATAGGAAGAGAGGAAGTCAAACTATCTCTGAACACAACATGATTCTGTATCTACAAAGCCCCATAATCTCAGCCCAAAAGCTCCTTCAGCTGATAAACAACTTCAGCAAAGTTGCAGGATACAAAATCAATGTACAAAAATTACTAGCATTCCTATACACCAACAACAACCAAACTGAAAGCCAAATCAGAAAGGTAATCCCATTCACAATTGCCACACACAAAAATAAAATACCTAAGAATGCAGCCAACCAGGGAGGTGAAAAAATCTCTACAAAGAAAATTACAAAACACTGCTCAAAGAAATCAGAGAAGACACAAACAAGTGGAAAAACATCCCATGCTCATGTATAGGAAGAACCAATATCATTGAAATGGCTATACTGCCCAAAGCAATGTACAGATTCAACACTATTTCTATCAAACTACCAACAATATTCTTCACAGGACTAGAAAAAATTATTTTAAAATTTATATGGAACCAAAAAAGAATAGCTAAGGCAATCCTAAGCAAAAAATAAAGCTGGAGGAGTTTTGTCCACATTCCTATGCCAGACCTGTATGACCAGTGCTCAGAGGTGTGGTTCAGATCCTAAGTTTTTTAGAATCCCAAAGAGGGGGAGGCAATGAGGTCAGGCAAAGCCTTAATAGCAGTTATTCCACTAAAGGATTTGAACTGGGTTGTGAAATATTATGGGATTTGGATTGGTGGCTTTCTTGATACATAATATTTGTATATTTATGGGATATGTGTGATATTTTGATACATGAATACAATGTGTGATGATCAAGGCAGGGTGTTTAGGATATATATCACCTGAAACCTTATCATTTCTTTGTGTTGGGAACATTTCAAATTTTCTCCTCTAGCTATTTTGAAGTGTACAGTATATTGTTGTTAACTATAGTCATTTACTGTGCTATTGAACACTACAACTTATTCCTTCTAACTGTGCATTTGTACCCATTAACCAACCTCTCTTCACCACCATCCCCCCAACCCATTGGGGATTATTCTAGCCTCTAGCTACCATAATTCTACTCTCTGCCTCCCTGAGATCAACTTTTTTAGCTCCCACATATGAGTGAGAACATTCAATATTTGTCTTTCTGTCTTCTGGCTTAGTTCACTTAACATAATGACCTATAGTTGCATCCATGTTTCTGCAAATGACCATATTTCATTCTTCTTTATAGCTGAATCATATTCCTTTGTAGAATATATACCACATTTTCTTTTTCCATTAATCCATTGATGGACTAGATAAGTGATTTTTTTTATTGAAGTAGCTGCATGTTTGTTGTCAGAATCACCTAGGGAGCTTTTTCAAAATATCAATGTTTAATTTATCCTCCTCCCCCAAGAACATCTTAACTATTTCTCAGCATTGGGAGTAGAGGAGCATATATTTTGTAACAATATTCAAGGAAATTCTGATAGGGACCCATTCATCCCTCAGGCCTTTTCACTGATAAAGATTTCAAAAAATAAAAGATGTGAAAGAGACTGATTCAGCTAGAAGAGATAGGGGAGGGCTCTTCATGTGAAGGGATTGTGAAAGAGAGGAGACTAGGGTGCCTGGAGCAGAGGGTGCATCAGAGGAAGTAGTAGGAAATAGGTTGGGGTAATTAAGATGGGAAAGTCAAGAAGAAATTGGAATGCTAGGTCAGAGAGTTTAAACCAGATGTTGTTTGAAATAAGAAGTTATTCATGCATTCATTTGTTCAATAAATATTTATGAGCACTTACTCTGTGCCAGGCACTGTGTCGTGGACTGGGGAGACAGTGGAAAATTAAATAAAGCTCTTTCCCTCATAAAGCTTATATTCTGGTAGGAGGGGAGAAATGACCAATCCATCCTACTTTGCCTGGGACATTCCTGCTTTTAGCACTCAAATTCTGCCCAGGAACTCCCTGGATAAACCAGAATGGTTGGTTCTCTAGGAGATAACACTGTGTGTGTGTGTGTGTGTGTGTGTGTGTGTGTGTGTGTGTGTGTGTGTAGTGCTAAAGGCTAGGAAGAAAAATGAAACAGGATAAGAGGTTGGGATAAAGAAGAATGCTGCTTTAGACAGAGTTGTCATGGAAGATCTCTCTGAGGAAGCGACGCATGAGCAGCAATCTGGCTCACGCCGGTAATCCCAGCACTTTAGGAGGCAAGGCGGGTGGATCACTTGAAGTCAGGAGTTCAAGACAAGCCTGGCCAACATGGTTAAACCCTGTCTGTACTAAAAATACAAAAATTGGTGTGGTAAGGTGGTGGGCACCTTTAGTCCCAACTACTCAGGAGGCTGAGGCAGGAGAATCGCTGGAACCTGGGAGGTGGAGGTTGCAGTGAGCCAGATCACGCCACGACACTCCAGCCTGGGCAATAGAGCAAGACTCCATCTCAAAATAAATAAATAAGCAGCAATCTGCAAAAAAAATGAGAATGCAGGCCATGTAAATATCTGAGAGTGGGTTGGGGAGGCAGTGATTATTACCAGCAAAAATAACTACCTTGTGAAGGCCCCCAGCTGGAAACATGCTTGACATAGATGAAGAACAGCAATTAGGTAGAAAGGTTGGAGGAATAGAAGAAGAAGTCAGAAGTAGAGAAGGTCTAGATGGAGTGAGCTGTGTCAAGGACACTGGATTACATTCGGAGTGTATTGGGAGCCACAAGAAGGTTGAGAGCAGAAGGTGATGGAAACGAGTGGAAGCAGCAAGACTGCTTAGGAAGCCATTGCCTTAGAAAATCCTAAAGAATTCCTTCTCAAAATGCTTCATCAGAGAAACAGCAGAATGAGCAAAGAACAGTACATTCTTTGCCTGGTATCAGACCAGGTTTGGAAGGAATGGGCTAACCCAGGCTACTCCACAGTGATGGGAATGGAGAAGAGGAAGCATCTAGAGTTGCCTTGGAGCTGGGATTGCCAGAAGTTGGTGGCCCAGGATTCACGGGGACAAAGGAGAATGATGAGTCCAAGATGATTCCAAGATATCTTTCCTTGTTAGTTTTTCAAGTTTGAGATTCTCCTTCAATTTTCACAATCCAAACTTCATGGAATAAATGAATGTGGTCTACTCTTTCCTACTAAAATGGAGAAGGCCCCAGACCAGGCGTGGCGGCTCGCGCCTGTAATCCCAGCACTTTGGGAGGCTGAGACGGGTAGATCACCTAAGGTCAGGAGTTTGAGACAAGCCCAGCCAACATGGTGAAACCTCATCTCTACTAAAAATACAAAAATTAGCCAAGCATGGTGGCAGGTGCCTGTAATCCCAGTTACTGGGGAGGCTGAGTCAGGAGAATCGTTTGAATCCAGAAAGTGGAGGTTACATTGAGCCAAAGTCACACCACTGCCCTCCAGCCTGGGCAACAGAGTGAGACTCTATCTCAAAAATAAAACCAACAACAACAAAAACAAAAACAAAACAACCTCCCAAAACCCCCAAATTGACAAGTTGACTCTTAAATGTATAGAGAACTGCAAAAGATCTAAAATAGACAAGACCATCTTGAAGAGAAAGAACAAAGTTGGTGGATTATACTATCAGATTTTAAAATTTAATATGAAATTATAGTAATTAAGACAGTGTGATATTAGTACAAGAACAGAGAAATCAATAGAAGACAGTATAGAGTTGCCTGTTTTTACTGTATAAAATTCTACCACATGAATACACTATAATTTTATTTATATATACATATATATATATATATATATATATATATATGGGAAGAGATGGTCTTTTCAATACATGATTCTGGAGTAATTGAATGGTCTTATTAAAAAAAATGAACTTTGGCCTTTTTTCATACCGTATGGGAAAAATTAACTTGAGATGGATCGTAGACCTAAATGGCAAAACGATAAAGCTTCGAAAGAATACACGAAGAATATCTTCATGACTTTACGGCAGTCAAAGGTTTCTTTTTTCTTTTTTTGTTTGAGATGGAGTCTCTATTGCCCAGGATGGAGTGCAGTGGTGTGATCTCGGTTCACTGCAACCTCCGCCTCCCAGGTTCAAGCAATTCTTCTGTCTCAGACTCCTGGGCAGTTGGGATTACAGGCGCCTGCCACCACACCTGGCTAATTTTTTATTCTTAGTAGAGACAGGATTTCACCATGTTTGCCAGGCTGGTTTTGAACTTCTGACCTCAAATTATCTGCCTGCCTCGGCCTCCCAGAGTGCTAGGATTACAAGCATGAGCCACCACACCCAGCCAGATTTCTTAAACAAGATCCAAAAAAAAAAAAAAAAACTAACCATAAAAGGAAAGATTGATGGATTCATTAAAATTAAGAACTTTTGTGAAAGGGCAAGTCACAGACTGAGAGAAGGTTATTTGCAATCCACCTCTTTCTTTCTCTGTCCAATGAAGAATTCAAATTCTATAAACCAATAAGGAAAAGACAGACAACCCAATTATAAAATGGGCAAAACACTTGAACAAGCATTTGACAGAAGAGGATGTCCAAATATCTAGTAAGTATGTGAAAAAGGTACTTAAGACATCGTTAGTCACCAGGCAAATGCAAATGCAAATCACAATGAGATACCAACCCACACTCTCCAGAATGGCTAAAATTGAAAAGACTGATGATATCAAGTGTTGGTGAGGATATAGAGCAATTAGAACTTCCACACATTGCTGGTGGGACTGTAAAATGGTGCAACAACTTTGGAAAACTGGCACATCTATGAAAGCTAGATCTAAGCCTTCTCTATGGCTTAGCACTTTCACTCCTAGGTATATACCCCCCAAAATGAATGCATATGACCATTAAAAGATGTGGACAAAATGTTCTTGACAGTTTTATTTTTAATAACCAAAATTTGGAAATAAGCCAAATAACTCAGTGGGGAACTAATAAATAAATTACAGTTTATTCATGTGGTAGAATTTTTCACAGTAAAAACAAAAAACCATCTACTACTACATGTAACAACATGGATAAACCCCACAGACATTATGAGTGAACAAAGACAGACTTAAAAAGTATATATGGACTGGGTACGGTGGCTTGTACCTGTAATCCTGTACTTTGGGAGGCTGAGGTGGGAGGTGGTTTGCTTAAGCCCAGGAGTTCAAGACCAGCCTGGACAGCATTGTGAGACCCCATCTACACAAAAAATAAAATAAAAAATTTAGCCAGACATGTCGGCATGTACCTATGGTCCCAGCTACTCAAACCAGGGAGGTCGAAGCTGCGGTGAGCTGTTGATCATGCCACTGCATTCCAGCCTGGACAATAGAGTGAGACCCTTTTTCAAAAAAAGTATGTATGATTTCATTTTTATGAAATTCAAAATAGGTAAAACTAATCAAAGTGCTATAAGTCAGAAAAGGATTTATCTCTGGGTCATAGGGATATTGGCTGGGAAGGGACGAATGAGACCTTTTTGGAGTGCTGGAATGTCCTTTTTTTCTTTTTCTTCTTTTCTTTTCTTTTTTTTTTTTTTAAAGATATGATCTTGCTCTGTCACCCAAGCTGAAGGGAAGTGGCATGAACATGGCTCACTGCAACCTCCACCTCCTGGACTCAAGTGATCTTCCCACCTCAGCCTCCTAAGTAGCTGGGACCATAGGTGTGTGCCACCATGCCCGGCTAATTTTAAAATTTTTTGTAGAGATGGTGTCCCACTATGTAGAGTCTTCTTTATATTGATCGAAGTGGCAGTTAAACAAGAATATACTTACATAAAAGTGTACCAAAATGTATATTTAAGATTGGTACACATTGCTATATATATTATACCTTGATAAAGACTATTACAGAAAATTTTAATTTTCTTCTTTTTGCTGTTTTCTAAGTGGTCACACCTTTTTCTCGGCTATATTTCCAAAAGTTTAAACTGAAGACATAAATTATAATGAAAAGAAAAACAATAAAGGTTATTATTTTTAAAACACTAGAGCTGAATCTCAGCTACCTATCTAGATCTCTTGGCCTGAGCCCTGGACCCAGCTAAAAATAGTTCAGAGCCTTGCCAGCTGGGAGCTGGGCTATGTTTAGCAGGAACTGGCACACGAGTGAAATGGGGTGGAGTCAAGTAGACACTTTGGATCCGGTAGGCATAGCTCTCCCGCAGGAGACTGTTTAGGCCATGCCTGGCATCGGTAACTCAGGCTGTTTCCCACACTACAGGCCAGCACTGTGGGCTCTCAGTTTATTGGGAAATGGAAATAAAAGGGAAGGATAAAAGTCCACTGGGAAGCAAACTGGACAGAAAGGAACTCTGAGCAGCTAAACTCTGGCTAATCCCAGGGTATACCTGCCTTTTCTCTTCACCAGGTTAGACTTTTAATTTTTGATTTGGTAAATTTGAATTCCTTTTTCAACAACTCATATAAAAATGTTATGTTTATGTTTAGGGAGGCCAGGTACTGTGGTTCATGCCTGTAATCTCAGCACTTTGGGAGGCCGAGACGGGCGGATTGTTTGAGGTCAGGAGTTCAAGACCAACCTGGCCAACATGGCCAGCACTGTCTCTACTAAAAATACAAAAATTAGCCAGCTGTGGTGGCACACGCCTGTAATTCTAGCTACTCAGGAGGCTGAGGCAGGAGAATCGATTGGACCTGGGAGGCGGAGGTTGCGGTGAGCACAGATCCTGCCACTGCACTCTGGCCTGGGCAACAGAGCAAGACTGTAAAAAAAAAAAAAAAAAAAGAAAAGAAAAGAAAAGAAAAAAGAGTTATGTTTATGTTTGGGGAAAGCAGGTGCAGAATTATTTAGATTGCAATCATGAAAAGTTCCCTGGATGGTTTTGCTGCCAAATTAGCTTAACCTGGGGAATTCACTTCAGGTAACTTCCTCCTCCTTTACTGTGATCATCCAAAAGGCAGAGATGGCTAGTATAATTATCCATGTCACAGGGATGCTTAGAGGCTTAATTAATGTTCATAACCCACTTTGAAGTATTCAGATGAAGAGACAGTTGATAGAAATGGTGGTGTTCTAAGTTCTACTTACAAACTGTGGCAAGTTGCAAAGCAAATTTTGAAGTTATTTTTTGGTACTCTACTTCCAAATATACTAGCATGGCAACTCCAAGATCCACCCTGATTTAGTTAGAGTCACTGCGACTCAGACAATTTAGAGGACTCTATTTCTACATTTTGTTCACTTTAATTTTTTTTTTTTTTTTTTTTTTGAGACGGAGTCTCGCTCTGTCGCCCAGGCTGGAGTGCAGTGGCCGGATCTCAGCTCACTGCAAGCTCCGCCTCCTGGGTTTATGCCATTCTCCTGCCTCAGCCTCCCGAGTAGCTGGGACTACAGGTGCCCGCCACCTCGCCCGGCTAGTTTTTGTATTTTTTTTAGTAGAGACGGGGTTTCACTGTGTTAGCCAGGATGGTCTCGATCTCCTGACCTCGTGATCCGCCCGTCTCGGCCTCCCAAAGTGCTGCGATTACAGGCTTGAGCCACCGCGCCCGGCCACTTTAATTTTTTAAAATTTTAAAATTTTTAAATATTTATTTGTTTATTTATTTATTTGTTTGTTTGTTTGTTTTGTTTTGTTTTTGAGACGGAGTCTTGCTCTGTGGCCCAGGCTGGAGTGCAGTGGCGTGAGCTCGGCTTACTACAACCTCTGCCTCCTGGGTTCAAGTGATTCTCCCACCTCAGCTTCCAGAGTAGCCAGGATTACAGGCATGCACCACCATGCCTGGCTAATTTTTTTGTATTTTTAGTAGAAACGGGGTTTCACCATGTTGCTCAGGGTAGTCTTGAACTCCTGACTTCAGGTGATTCGCCCACCTCGGCCTCTCAAAGTGCTGGGATTATAGGCATAAACCACTGTGTCCAGTCATTTTGTTCATTTTTAAAAGGAAGGTGTAAATATGAGGTGATTTATAACAAGTGGCATTTGGAGGAATGACACTAAACAAGTTGGTATGTCGCTACTGTCAGCAAATAGAGAACTTTTAGCCAACAACTAAGATGCAAAACAACTTTCAGGTTAGGGAAATAAATGTGCCAAACTCTGAGATCAAATGTAAACTTTAAGCCAAACACTATGAATACCATGAGAAACTTTTTTTTTCTTTCTTTAGAGACGGGTTCTTGATTTGTTGCCCAGGCTGGAGTACAGTGGTGTGATCATAGCTCACTCCAGGCTTGAATTCCTGGGCTCAGGCGATCCTCTCACCTCAGCCTCCCAAGTAGTTAGGACTGTAGGCACATGCACCACACCTGACTTTTAAAAATAGTTTGGACAGATGAGGTCTTTCTATGTTGCCCAGGCTGGTCTCAAACCCCTGGCCTTAAGTGGTTCTCCTGCCTCAGCCTTTCAAAGCACTGGGATTACAAGTATGAACCACGATGTCTGGACTAGAAACCTTTCTAAAATAAATCCATCCTGCTTCATCATTTGGAGATGGCTTAGGATACTGTCTTTTCCATTCTTGAGAAGGAGAAACCCTGAAATATTGTTGATAAAAACCTATCTGGGAGATGGCACTAAGACTCTGTCAAGGATGTAGTCTCCCTTTATGTAGTAACCAATGCATTAGGTTTTGCTTGATTAAAAAAGAATCAAGTCTGCAAGCAAACAAAAATGTGGTGGGCTGAATAATGAAAATGAAAATGATGGACCGGGTGAGTGGCTCACGCCTGTAATCCCAGCACTTTGGGAGGCCAAAGCGGGTGAATCACCTGAGGCCAGGAGTTCGAGACCAGCCTGATCAACATGGTGAAACCCCATCTCTACTAAAAATACAAAAATTAACCAGGCATGGTGGCATGCGCCTCTAGTCCCAGCTACTTAGGAGGCTGAAGCAGGAGAATCGCTTGAACCAGGAAAGCAGAGATTGCAGTGAACTGAAATGGTACCACTACACTCCAGCTTGGGCAACAGAATGAGACTTCATCTCAAAAAAAAAAAACAAAAAAACGATGATGCTAATGGTGAAAATACTAATAGCCATCAGGTATTGAGGGCTTACTAGGTGCTAGACACTGTTCTAAGAGCTTTATATATCTTGACTCGTCTGATCCCACCAATAACCCTAGAAGATAGAACCTACTGTTATCCTTATTTTACGGACAAAGAAACTGAGACTTAGAGAAGTTAAGTAACTAACTTGCTTACGGTTATACAGCTTACCAGCTAGCAGTGGTTTTCAAAACACTAGTGTGCATTACACTTCTCCAAAAAGCTAGTTAAAATTCGTATCTTAGCTCAAGACCAGAAATTCTGATTAGAAATGTGAGATGGGGTCTAGAAAAGTGCATTTTGGCTGGGCGCGATGGCTCACGCCTGTAATCCCAGCACTTTGGGAGGCCGAGGCAGGCAGATCACGAGGTCGGGAGATTGAGACCATCCTGACCAACATGGCAAAACCCTGTCTCTACTAAAAATACAAAAATTAGCTGGGTGTGGTGGTGCGTGCCTGTACTCCCAGCTACTTAGGAGGCTGAGGCAGGAGAATCGCTTGAACCAGGGAGTTGGAGGTTGCAGTGAGCCAAGATCGTGCCACTGGACTCCAGCCTGGTGACACAGCGAGACTGTCTCAAAAAAAAAAAAAAAAAAAAAAAAAAAAAGAAAGAAAGAAAAAGAAGAATGCATGCATTTTTAATAAATCCCTGGAAACCTGGTCAGCATAGGGAAACCCTGTCTCTACAAAAAGTTAAAAGATTGGCTGAGCATGGTGGCGCATGCCTGTGGTCTCAGCTACTCAGGAGGGTGAAGCAGGAGAATCACTTGAGCCTGGGAGGCTGAGGCTGCAGTGAGCTGTGATCATGCCACTGCACTCCAGCCTGGGAGACAGAGTGAGATCCTGTCTCCAAACATAAAAAATAAAAATAAATCCCTGGGACCAGGTGTCATGGCTCACGCCTATAATCCCAGAACTTTGGGAGGCTGAGGTAGGAGGATCACTTGAGGCCAGGAATTTGAGCCCAGCCTGGGCAAAATGGTGATACCTTGTGTCTACAAAAAGGTTAAAAATTAGCCGGATGCAGTGGCACGTGTCTGTAGTCCCAATTCCTTGGGAGGCTGAAGTGGGAGGATTGCTTGAGCCCACGAGTTTGAGGTGGCAGTGAGCTATGATTGTACCACTGCACTCCAGTCTGGGTGATAAAACAAGACCCATTCTTTAAGAAAAAAAATAAACAAAAATAAAAATAAATCCCCAAGGCAAATCAATTGTAGGAAGCCATTAGACCACTCTTTGGGAAGTAGTGGCCTAGACCTAGGAAAAGGAGAGGCTGGGAGTTGAAATTTTCCAGTGTTTCTCCAGCATTTATTGGCCTTCCCTGTCCAGCCAAATAGCAGGTCATTGGCCTAGCTGGGACTGTATGTCCTTGTAGTGAAAAAAGGCTGTATCAGGCTTCCAATGCTTAATGAAAATAGCCTTTCTTTTCTTTTTTTCTTTCTTTTTTTTGAGACGGAGTTTCACTCTTGTTGCCCAGGCTGAAGTGCAGTGGAGCAATCTCAGCTCATTGCAACCTCTGCCTCCTAGGTTCAGGTGATTCTCCTGCCTCAGCTTACCTAGTAGCTGGGATTACAGGCACCTGCCGCCATGCCCAGCTAATTTTTTGTGTATTTAGTACAGATGGGGTTTCACTATGTCGGCGAGGCTGGTCTCGAACTCCTGACCTCAGATGATCCACCCGCCTCAGCCTCCCAAAGTGCTGGGATTACAGGCATGAGCCACTGCGCTCGGCTGAAAATAACCTTTCAAAATATTCAACTTGATTTGTTCAGCTTCCATATATGACATTTAACCTTCTGATTTTAATATGATTTCTTAAATAGATTTTTTCCTACCAGGAAGAGCATGTGCTGACCAACAGACATGAATTTCAGCCTGATAGTTATAACATTCACAGGAATGAATAAATGGCACTGTATTTTATTAATCAGTCTATTATAACTCTGATTAATGTAAATCAATTTCTCAGAGCCAGCTCTCTTTTAAATAAATGGAGAACAATGAGTTTTATGAATTTGCAATCTTTGGGCCCAGCACACATTTTGAGGCCTCATTTATGCTTTCCTTAGTATACACACATCACTAAGCTGGAAGGCACATTTTGAGACCCAGAATCCTGACACCTCCATGCCTTCAAAAGGATAAGTTTATCAAGTTTAATAAAACAATTCATGAAACATCACTCGCCTGGGTCCTCCTTTCCCTGTGACTTTTAAACACCTGTGACCTCTGAGATACTGAGGGGCATGGTGATACATTTTTAACATCTTTGCCCTTTTGCTCTTTTCAAATGCCACTTGTGGCTGAGTGTAGTGACTCATGTCTGTAATCCCAACACTTTGGGAGGCCGAGGAAGGGAGATAACATGAGGCCAGGCGTTCAAAACCAGCCTGGCCAACATGGCAAAACCCCGTCTCTACTGAAAATACAGAAATTAGCTGGTTGTGGTGGTGCATGCCTGCAATCCATGCTACTTGGGTGACTGAGGCCAGAGAATTGCTTGAACCCAGAAGGCAGAGGTTGCAGTGAGCCAAGATCACACCATTACACTGCATCCTGGGTGACAGAGTAAGACCCTGCCTAAATAAATAAATAAATAAAATAATAAAATAATAAAATAAAACATGTTACTCATCTGCTTTGGTATGAGGTATAACCTAGAAAATCTGGAAAAGACACACAAATGAACTTTGCCAGAAACAAAGCTGTGGAGACTAAACCAATCCATATCACACACCTAACTTTCCTCATTATGTATTTTTCTGCAAGGGCAAAAAAAAAAAAAAAAAAAAATGAGGCAGGGTAAAGCAATGACAATTTCCATGATCTCTGTAAATGAGGAAATTGTCAAAGGCATTTGCCACTGATACACTCCACATCCTGTACTTTTTTTTTTGAGACAGGAGCCTTGCTCCATTGCCCAGATTAGAGTGCAGTGGCTTGATTACAGTTCACTGCAGCCTCGACTGTCTGGGCTCAAGTGATCCTCTTGTCTCCTAAGTAGCTGGGATCACAGGTGCGTGCCAGGCTAATTAAAACTTTTTTTTTTGTAGATACTGAGGTCTCTCTGTATTGCCCAGGCTGGTCTCAAACCCCTGACCTCCAGCGATCCTTCCAGTACAGCCTCCCAAAGTGCTGAAATTACAGGTTTGAGCCATATGCCCAGTTTCTTCTGTGTTCTCAATGGACAACTTATTATTACTGCTACTCTCCTCCTTGCCCATCAGTCCTCCTCTGACTGCGTTAGCTTTCTTTCTATTCCCAGCACTCCCCAAGCCTGGTCTTCCTTTTGGGTCTTTGTCTGGGGCCTTGCTCTAGCTGTAATGTTCTTTACTCCTAGATTCCCATGATTGGCTCCTTCTTGTCCTTGAGTCTCAGCTAAAATGTTATGTTTCAGAAAGGCCTTCACTGATGATCCCATCTAAAGTAATCACTCTCTTTTACCCCATTCATTTTATTCTCTGCATAGCATTTACCCATTGCTGAGATTTTTCTTATTTATCTTTTTTTTTTTTTTTTAATATTCTATCTCCTGTCAACTAGAATGTAAGCCCTGATAGGGCAGGACTCTTTTATTACACTATATTTTCACTATTGTATCTACAGTGCCAAAAACTATCCCTAACACAGGGGAGATGCTCTACACATGTTTGGGGAGGAGGGAGGAAGGAAGGGAGGGAGGAAGAGAGGGAAGAAGGAAGGAAAGTGGGAAGAAAGGAAAGAAAGGAAGACAATTGGGAAGGATGTTTCTGATCTGAGGCTGACTGTTGGAGGCATCCAACTGGTTATTATTTTGCTTAACAGCAAAATATTTTTATCCACCTCCTTTGGAAACAAGAGATCTTAAAGATGTTTTGAGTTGATTACATAAGACTATTTAACAGTGGTTATGAAAACAGATGAGTTATCCTGAGAGGCTTTACTAGATATTTGTCATCATGAGCTCAGTCTCACAAGTTATTACAATAAGAAATCAGGAAAAACTGCTTATGTGTTTGAATTCAAGTAGCTAAGTCTCAAAATATAATAAAAACAGTTGCACTACAGATTTTCTTTCAAAATAGCTCAAAAATACCCTGTTGGCAGTAAAGGGAGTAATAATAAAATATCTTCTAAAAAACCTGAAAATAGGAAATAAATTTGCCTTCTGAAAGTTAAACCAGTCAGATACACACACACACACATGCACACATGTGGACATGCACAGAATCACACAGAGATTAGGCTAAACCCAATGAGGGAGTCAACTGAGAGATAACCAGTGTACGCCTGAAGACTTTGGGAACACCCCTAACTTCAGTGACCTGGGGGTAATCCAGGAAGGCAATCACCAGAATGTGTTTGTTAATTTAATCTGTCGTTTGGAGAAAGTCTGGATGAACAGAGGAGGAAGGCAGAGAGCTGTCAGCCTGTAGCCTGGAAAACCTCAACCTAAGAAGCAAGAAGTGGGTAGCAAGTACTGTTCAAGAGAGAAGGGGCCTTGGCCTAAAGATCTGAGCTCTCAGGTCTCTGTAGCAAATGTTTATCTTTGGATAAATCATCTACCCACCTCTCCTTATTCAGATTTCATGCTTCACATGGCTCCCTGTGTGCTCAAGCCTGATTATAGGAAGCAAAGACTCTGGTCTGCTGATGTGAAGGCTCACCTGTTAGCTGGTTGCATTTATGGTTAAATGGAATGAATTTGAATTCTGGCTATACAGCAGTCTCTGTGAGCTTGGATTAGTATGGGTTTACCTGTGAGATAAAGTTCCAGAGCAGAGTGACTTGTGACTTGTGTTGGGTCCATACTACGTGGCAGACAGTGGACCAGAATTTATACCACAAATCCAGGTTGGCTTTGAGAAGACACTGCCACTAAGGACTGATCTAAGCTTAGTTCCCTTTCAAGTTCACCAATTGTATGACTCACGACATTGAATGAGGGGAAGACTAAAGGCTGAGAGTGTGATACCGGCTGACTCACCTTCTTCAAGAACCCAAAAGACCCCAATGGATAAGATGTGGATACTGTAGTCGATAGGTCAGTAAACTTTTTCTGTAAAGGGCCAGAAAACAAATCTATTAGGCTTGTGGACCACACACAGCCTCTGTTATCTATCAGTTATCTTGTTGTAGTAGTAGTAGTAGTAGTTGTTGTTGTTGTTGTTGCTGTTGTTGTTGTTTTGGGGGTCAGAATCTTGCTCTGTCGCCCAGGCTGAAGTGCAGTGGTGTGATCTCTGTTCACTGCAACTTCCACCTCCCAGGTTCAAGGAATCCTCCTGCCTCAGCCTCCGAGTAGCTGAGATTACAGGTATGCACCACCATGCCCAGCTGATTTTTTGTATTTGTAGTAGAGATGGGGTTTCACCATGTTGGCCAGGCTCGTCTCTAACTCTTGACCTCAAGTGATCCGCCCACCTCTGCCTCCCAAAATGTTGGGATTACAGGCATGAGCCACTGCACCCAGCCTTATTATTATTATTATTGTTATTATTATTTTGAGACAAATTCTTGCTCTGTCACCCAGACTGAAGTGCAGTGGTGTGATCTCATCTCACTGCAACGTCCGCCACCCAGATTTAAGCGATTCTCCTGGCTCAGCCTCCAGAGAAGCTGGGACTACAGGCATGCACCACCACGCCTGGCTAATTTTTGTATTTTTAGTAGAGACGGGTTTTTGCCATGTTAGTCAAGGTGGTCTCGAAGTCCTGGCCTCAAGTAATCTTCCACCTTGGCCTCCCAAAGTGCTGGGATTACAGGCATGAGCCACTGTGCCCAGTCTGTTATTTATTTTTTATACAACTCTTTGAAAATATAAAAACCATTTTTTGCTCCTGGTACAAAAACAGGCTCCTGGCCACATTTGGCCTGAGGGGGTGCAGTTTACTGACCCCTGCTATAGTCCTGAGCTGGCCACTCATTTATGGGGAGACCACAGGCAAGGTACTTCAATTAGTTTATTCATAAACAAACAGTACATTCATAATTTACCTTATTCCACTCCAGGTGTGTGACCACTAACTTCGCCAGTCTGTGAGGCCAGATAACCAAATATGAAAACTGGGTGGGTCGAGCTGTAGAAGCTGGGGGCTGAGAGTGTCTTGTACTGGCATGGTGCGGCGTGGCTAGCCAAGGAGACATATGACCCCAAGAGGGGCCGGACAAGAGCTGCTGTCTTTGAGAACACTTTGGAAAACAAGCATTGTCTGAATAAAGTCTTGACTAAAGATAAGACTTCCTAGATAAAGCTAAGGAGAAAATGCTCTTGGTCAGGAATCTCAAAGATCTCTGAGATATTTCCTAAGGGCCTCTCAGCTACACACTTACCCTTCTGTGGGCTTGTAAATGCCTGGCTCTGTAGGGCCCTATCAGCTCTCTCCCATTCATCCAAGTAAAGGGAGCTGTCCTAGGAATTTGGAGAACATACCCAAATTGCACCTCAATGAATGGGGATCGCTGGAAACTGGATCTTCTGGAACCCAGCTATAGTTAAATAAATTATTTCCTTGAGTGGGGAATAAGACTTACTGAAAGAAAGGAATTGAACCAACTTTGCTGTTTGTTTTTTTGGGTAAGTTTAGTAGGCAGTCTAAATATGTCATTCCTATTACAGCTTTTTCATTACATATTTTATTCTTTAGAATTTAAATCACTTAAAATTTTTATTTATTTTAACTCAAAATATGCAGATGAGCAGATTCATGTATGACCAGAAGGTAAACCAGGATCTCAGAGCAGCCGGAGAGGTGGTGACAGAACCGTCAATGGAACCCTGGGCTCTGGATTCTAACTCCTTTTCACTCACTCTTTTTTTGTTGTTGTTTTGTTTTTTTTCTTTTGAGATGGAGTCTTGCTGTGTCACCAGGCTGGAGTACAGTGGCACAATCTCGGCTCACTGCAACCTCCGCCCCCTGGGTTCAAGCAATTCTCCTGCCTCAGCCTCCCAAGTAGCTGGGACTACAGGCACCTGCCGCCATGCCCAGCTAATTTTTTTTTTTTTTTTTTGTATTTTAGTAGAGACAGGGTTTCACCATGTTGCCCAGGCTGGTCTTGAACTCCTGAGCTCAGGCAATCTGCCCACCTTGGCCTCCCAAAGTGCTAGGATTACAGATGTGAGCCACCGTGCCTGGCCTATTTTCACTCTTTATTGCAGTGATTCTTGAATGCTGTTATGGATAGGGATGGGGACAGGGTGGGGTGGGGAGCTCTGTGTAGTTTGAAAAAGATTTTATCCCTCTTAATTCCCAGTTGAAATTCACTGATCTACAATTCATCTGATTTTGCCTTGGTCTTCTTGAAACCTCTTCAAACAAAACAAAACGAAAAAATAACACTCAAGCTGGAGAACGGTTCTACTTATTCAGAAGTGGCCAGCAGAAGAGCTATAGAGAACAGAGTGATTCCTGAATCAGCAAACCCCATGAGCTTGGATGATTCAAACCAAACTGTGGCCAGGATCAGCCTCATTCACTGGCAAGAACCCGCCCAATAAATCGCAAGATAGAACCACTTTAAGTCCTCTCTTTTCTAAAATAGAAGAGAGGAGTGTGTCTCCTACTCATTGTGTTCATTTCAAAAGGATCAAAGACAAGTCAATTTTTTTAGAATATGAATCTGTGGCAAATAGATAACTCGAATAAGATAAAAATCATTCTCCATCAAAGGAAGGTGGATTGAAGGGGTAACACACTCTCAAAATACCCGCAACAACACCTCACCCCAACAAATAACACGTAAATGTGAGATTTCAAGTAGGTTAATAACATAAAGAGAACACTCAGAGGAGCCAGGAAGAGAGTCTGGCATCAACATTAGAGAAGTACTATGGCTGACCAGGCGTGGTGGCTCACACCTGTAATCCCAGCACTTTGGGAGGCAGAGGCAGGCAGTTTTTTTGAGCTCAAGAGTTCGAGACCAGCCTGGGCAACATGGTGAAAACCCATCTCTACTAAAAATACAAAAATTAGCTGGGTGTGGTTGTGCGTGCCTGTTATCCCAGATACTCAGGAGGCTGAGGCACGAGAATCTCTTGAACCCGGGAGGTGGAGGCTGCAGTGAGATGAGATTGTGCCCCTGCACTCCAACCTGGGCAACAGAATAAGAGCCTGTCCCAAAAAACAAAACAAACAAGAAAAGAAGTAACTATAGCCACATACAGTGTAGCTATTAAACACCTTATTTGAAATAATATGAGCTGCTACCTAGAATCATATACATTTTAGAGTTTGGATCGACCCTAGAGACATTTTGCAGGTGAAGAAACTGAGTCTCTGCTCTGGACTCAGAATCTGAGTGCTGGGCTGGACCAGGAGCCTTGTGTGTACCCCTAGCACAGCACGTAGCATAGAATGCTCTAGCCTGAGCTCCTGGACTGCAGACCATATTCTTTCTCTTTCTATTCCTAACAGCTAGAAAAGTGTCTGGCACTTAGTAGGTGTCTAGTAATGTTTAATACACCAAACAGAAGAAGCAAGAGTGTAAATCCTAGGGCAATAAGAGAAAAAAATTTAGAGGAAAAATCCTTCTCTGATCTCTCAGAGCATGGTAGGGTGAAATTACCCAAAAAAGCAAAAGTGAACTTGACTTCAGTGTGGCTTTTTTTAGGTGAACATCCCAGTCACAGGTGAGCATTTGCCAGACTGTCCAGAGCGATCACTTCATCACTTCCATCATCGCTATTAATAACACGGCTTGCTTATTCTGTCTTATTTGAGTATTAGAATGAGTTCACTTGCAATTAAGTTCCCTGCTTTAATTAAAGCAGAAATAAAAAATAGGTAGACAAGTGACTTTCATTCAAGTTTTTCAGACATGTTTCACTTTTGAAATCTGAAGTATTAAGTGTTAAGCTTTGTTTGAAGTTAAAAGTACAGATTATCTCATCATGGAAAAGATTTAATTATAATGCTATCTACCTTATGATTAAAATGGCTTGTCAGATTTTAGTAGCTGTTGGGAAAGAATCATATCTTTTCTGTATCTAAATTGTTTGATTCTTTTCCCTGAAAGGACAAAAAAATACTGTGAACCCTTAATTTCAACAGCACAAAGAATTGTGCCTTCCATATTTATAAACCAGCCCCAAGACAAAGGGAAACAATATGGAATTAAACATTACATTCTCTTAAGAAATATTTTCTTTCAGGGTTACATAAATATCTTTATGCTTTTCCATTTTCTTTTTGAAACAGAGTAACCCTATGACATTTCAAAGTGAAATAGCTACACACACACAATTTTTATAGAGAGGCTAGGATGACTTTTTTTAGAAGTATAATTAACCACACACACAGCATATTATTCACTGTCCTATGACCTTTGTTATTTAATTTCGTATTCTGAAAATGTTTGCTTCTAAATTTACTCAGGAAAATGAGGAAATGTTATGGTTGCTTTGCTGGCTGTATATTACAGTGAAGTATACCCAGAATAGTTTTCAAATGTGGATGTTAAAAAATATGCGTTGTTTGCCTGCTTTGGCATGTAAAAGATTTAACAAAAGCATGGTAATTTGGATTTATCAGAGAGACCCCCAGCCAAGGTCTTGAAAAATTCTAAGTAACTATAAAGTATGGTGCCTGGTGGGGTCAAGGAGAGGAGCACACCCACTGAAGTAGGGGACAAAAGCCAGTGGCTGTGGATGTCCCTGAAAAGTCTCCCTCTCCCTGCCTTCCCAGCCCCCACTGCTGTCCCTCCTATTCCATTGCCTCCAGGGACCATGATGTGGCTGGAGTAGATCAGGGGTTAAACATATATACACATATTTTAAAAGTTGTACAATCCCTTCCACTAAAACAAAAACATAAACAAAAACCCTCTATTACACAGCAGGTGAAAAGGACCTCCTATGGTTTATCTGTGGTTTGGGGGTGGGGGTCAGAGGCACCTCAGTGGAACCTAGGAATATATGAAATGACATTTTGGAATCTCTGCTCTAATATGCCTGCCACTAGAAGTTGGGTCACTTTCCTTACTCTAGTGTGATGCCATTGCTTAGGCCAGAGCCACATATATGGGAGTGCAGGTTGTGCCCTGTGCCAGGTGCCCAACCAAGAGGGCCATTAGGGATAAAAATCCAGCCCTGGCTTCTCTTGCTGAGCCTGGCTCCCTGGTGCAGAGCTGATTCTGCAGGGAGGAAAGGGCCTCCTTTGTGTTATGTCTGCCTGGAGGGAATGTGGTTTTCTTTTTCTTTTTTTTTTCTGAGACAGAGTCTTGCTCTGTTGCCCAGGCTGGAGTACAGTGGCAAGATCTCGGCTCACTGCAAGCTCTGCCTCCCAGGTTCACGCCATTCTCCTGCCTCAGCCTCCTGAGTAGCTGGGACTACAGGCGCCCGCCACCACACCCGGCTAATTTTTTGTATTTTTAGTCGAGACGAGGTTTCACCATATTAGCCAGGATGGTCTCGATCTCCTGACCTCGTGATCTGCCCATCTCGGCCTCTCAAAGTGCTGGGATTACAGACGTGAGCCACTGCACCTGGCCTTTCGTTCTTTTTTGAGACAGAGTCTTGCTCTGTCACCTAGGCTGGAGTGCAGTGGTGTGATCTCAGCTCACTGCAACCTCTGCTTCCTGGGTTCAAGCAATTCTTTTGCCTCAGCCTCCTGAGTAGCTGGGATTACAGGCACCCACCACCTCACCCAGCTAACAGGGTTTCACCATGTTGGCCAGGCTGGTCTCAAACTCCTGACCTCAAGTGATCTGACTGCCTCGGCCTCCCAAAGTGCTGGGTTTACAGGTGTGAGCCACTGCACCTGGCCAAAAGCCAAAACATTTTAATAAAAATGTGCTCTATACTTCAATCCTGACAAATCCATAACATCATAAAAAACATTTGTTTTGTTTTATTTTGAGATGGGAGTTTCACTCTTGTTGCCCAGGCTGGAGTGCAATGGCACGATCTCGGCTCACTGCAACCTCCACCTCCCTGGTTCAAGCGATTCTCCTGCCTCAGCCTCCCGAGTAGCTGGAATTACAGGTGCCCGCCACCATGCCCAGCTAATTTTTTTGTATTTTTAGTAGACACGGGGGTTTCACTATGTTGGCCAGGCTGGTCTTGAACTCCTGACCTCATGATCCTCCCACCTCGGCCTCCCAAAGTGCTGGGATTACAGGCATGAGCCACTGCGCCTGGGCCATTAAAAACATTTGTAAAGCTATGGTGTTGATAAAGTATTATGAAAGACAGCAAAAAAGAGGGCCAATTTTTAGTTTTTATTGCACATGTTTAGAGGAGCTAGTGACATTTTGTATGATTAATAAAAGACATTGTTTAATAAAAGACATTGTTTATGTCTTTATTTATGTATTCCACAACATTTATTTTATTTTTTCCATTTCAGGAAAACCACTATGTTGTTACAATAAAGATTTTCATGTAATTTGTGTTCAACTGATAGTGATAATGTGACAAGTTAAAAATGAAAGTAATTGTGTATAAAATTTGAGTATATTTTCATCAAAATGTAAGTTAAAGTGATTGTAAATTTTAAGATCATAATTACTTTGTATATCTTCAAGAAAATTATTGTTTTAAAATATTTATATCTATTAAATTTAGAAGGCAAAATAAAAAATAATATATGAATACAAACATTTTAAATAAAAATCATTTAAATAAAACTGAACTTTTTTTTCTTTTTAAGAGGTCTTACTGTATTTCCCAGGCTGATCTCAAAGTCCTTGGCTCAAGCTATTCTCTCACCTAAGTCCCCCAAAGTGCTGGATTACAGGCATGAGCCACCAGCCTTGGCAATATGGCGAAACCCCATCTCTACAAAAAATACAAAAATTAGCCAGGCGTGGTGGTGCACACCTGTAATCCCAGCAACTTGGAAGGCTGAGGTGGGAGGATGGTTGAGACTAGGAGGTGGAGGTTGCAGTGAGCTGAGATTGTGCCAGTGTGCTCCAGCATGGATGACAGAGTCTGACTTTGTCTCGGGGGAAAAAAAAAGTATTAAGAATTGTTTGCTATTGCAAAATATCCTCAATCACAATGCACAATGTGCAACTGTTGCAAATGCCACTTAATTCCCAAGTACCTCCAGAACTTGGAGTTGGAAAACAGAGAAGCTGGAAAAGGGATCCTCAGCATTCCTAGCCAATGATACTTGGTAATGCAAGAATCTATTGCATTCATATTCTCTGAGAGGAGGAATTTGACGACTTAATTAATTTGTCCTTTTTTATGTAAGAGTTTCTGCCACTCAAATCTTTCCGAAGCCATTTTTTTCCCCTAACGTCAGCAGCAACAAAACCCACAAAGCTTCTTGTTTTGAAGACATAGGGCAGGAGAGATACAGAAGTGTTTCTGTGAATCCTGAATGGTGTTATCTCAAGAAGAAATGTTTAGGGTCATGAGTTGCACTGGACCAGCATGGAGGGCTGGATCCCAGGGTCAGAGGCACCGCCATGTCTTTTTTTTTATTTTATTATTTTTTTCTGAGAGAGAGTCTTGCTTTGTCACCCAGGCTGGAGTGCAATGGTGCAATTTCGGCTCACTGCAACCTCCACCTTCCAGGTTCAGGTGATTCTCCTGGCTCAGCCTCCTGAGTAGCTGGGATTACAGGCACATGCCACTGCACCCAGCTAATTTTTGTATTTTTAGTAGAGATGGGGTTTCACCATGTTGCCTAGGCTGGCCTTGAACTCCTGACCTCAAGTGATCCACCTGCCTTGGCCTCCCAAAGTGCTGGGATTACAGGTGTGAGCCACCACTCCCAGCCACCTCCATGTCTTTTAATTAGCTTTGTGTGTGTTTGTTAAACGTGGAATACAGGTCAGAGGTCTCTGCTGTTTGCATTTCATGATGCTACTATCTGGAAGTTTAGGAGAAATCATTCTTTAAAAAAAGGCTGTGTCAGAATTCAGGCACAGGTATTTACATGGTAGAATGCCCACTTTAATTAGCAAATATAAACAGAAGTCGTGCTGAAATTTTACTTCTCATTTTTCTATGAGAGTAGTTTTCTTGTTTTTTGTTTGTTTATTTGTTTGTTTGTTTTTGAGACGGAGTCTCACTCTGTCACACAGGCTGGAGTGCAATGGCATGATCTCAGCTCACTGCAACCTCTACCTCCCGTGTTCAAGCGATTCTCCTGCCTCGGCCTCCTGAGTAGCTGGGATTACAGGCGTGCACCACCACACTCGGCTAAGTTTTATATTTTTAGTGGAGATGGGGTTTTGTCATGTTGGTCAGGCTGGTTTTGAACTCCTGACCTTGTGATCTGCCCACCTTGGCCTCCCAAAGTGCTGGGAAACATTTAACTTTTTGAGGAATTGCTAGATTATTTTTCAAACTGGTTATACCATTTTGCATTCCTGGCAGCCATGTATGAGCATTCTGGTTTCTCCATATCCTCACCAACACTTGTTATTTTCTGTCTTTTTTATTATGGCCATCCTGGTGAGTGGGAAGTGGTATCTCATCATGGTTTTGATTTGCATTACTCTGATGGCTAGTGATGTTGATAGTTCTTTTTATCTAGCTATTTCTGAAGAGAGAGAAAGAATGACAATGTTTGTGAACATCTTCATTCAATACTGTGCTCATAGTCTTTAGATATAGATTAATTCATAGAATGTAAACATTAGAAGGGACCTTAGATCCAGGTCAGGTACCTGCTTTTACCATAGCTCACCTGCAGTGCTGGGTGTCAACTACTTCCACTTGTCAGAAAGTTCTCATCTTTGGTGAGTTTTATTTTTATTTTTTGAGACGGAGTCTTGCTCTTGTCATCCAGGCTGGAGTGGAGTGGCATGATCTCAGTTCATTGCAACCTCTGCCTCCTAGGTTCAAGCGATTCTCCTGCCTTAGCCTCCTGAGTAGCTGGGATTACAGGTGCCTCCACGCCCAGCTAATTTTTGTATTTTTAGTAGAAACAGGGTTTCACCACGTTGGCCAGGCTGGTCTCAGACTCCCGACCTCAGGTGATCTGCCCGCCTTGGCCTCCCAAAATGCTGGGATTATAGGCGTGAGCCACTGTGCCGGCTGACTTTTTTTTTTTTTTAATGAAATCTTTTTCTGAACTTTTTTCCAGAAACTTGTAGTCACTAAGCCAAGCTTTGCTCTCTGAAGCAAGGCAAAGCTCTCTCTTCAGAACTCAACATTCCTCTCCTTCATTCGGCTAGATCCACAGATATGTTTTTAAAGACAGCTTTGGGCTGGGTGCGGTAGCTCATCCCTATAATCCCAATACTTTGGGAGGCTAAGGTGGGCTGATCACTTGAGGTCAGGAGTTCGAGACCAGCATGACCAACATGGGGAAACCCTGTCTCTACTAAAAAATACAAAAATTAGTCAGGTGTGGTGTTGGGTGCCTGTAATCCCAGCTTCTCGGGAGGCTGAGGCAGGACAATGGCTTAAACCCAGGAGGCAGAGGTTGCAGTGAGTGACATCTCGCCATTGCACTCCAGTCTGGATGATATAGTGAGATCTTGCCTAAAAACAAAAACAAAGAAGCAAACAACAGTTTTGGCAGCCCACTAAGTTGTTGCCTTTTTCTTTTTCCTGTTGAGTTAATGAGCCCAGCTTGAGGCTGCTATGCAGATCTGGCCACATTTACCAGGCGGTAGCAGCTCAGCTGGGATTCACCTGGAAAGCGGGTAGATCAGAAGGTTCCAGACCAAAGTCTGGGCAGAGGAGGCTTAAGTAACTTGGAGAAACATACTCTGAAATTACCCGCATGTTTTTTTCCAGTCACTGTATTTTGAAATTTCAAACCATTTTAAACAAGGGTATGTGGTTTTTATGTTTACTGAAAAGGAACAATTTTTTTTTTTTTTTTTTTGAGACAGAGTCTTACTCTGTCCCCCAGGCTGGAGTGCAGTGGTGTGATCTCAGCTCACTGCAACTTCCCTCTGCCAGGTTCAAGCAATTCTCCCGCCTTAGCCTCTCGAGTAGCTGGGGCTACAGGCCTGCACCACCATGCCCAGCTAATTTTTGTATTTTATTTTTTAAGTAGAGATGGGGTTTCACTATGTTGGCCAGGCTGGTTTTGAACTCCTGACCTTAAGTGATCCTCCCGTCTCAGCCTGCCAAAGTGCTGGAATTACAAACGTGAGCTACTGTGCCCGGCCAGGAACGAATGTTTTTAAAAATGTTGAGAATGTAGTCTATAAAAACAGGGTCTCTGCTCTCCTGCTTACTTATAAAGAAGATACATTTATGTCTTTTCACTGAACCCGGCATACTTTGAAAAGGCGCCTGCCGTGGCTTCGTGCACATGTGACTGCATAAGTGTGTGTCTCTGCATGTTGCCATCAGTCAATTTGTCCCCCCAGTCTTCCATGAATATGGCCTTGCCTCTCTGAGTTATTGGTGCCCAGTTCCCACTCTTTACACCTCTAAAGAAAGAGAGGATGCCGGCCGAGCGCAGTGGCTCACGCCTGCCAGCACTTTGGGAGGTCGAAGCGGGCGGATCAAGAGGTCAGGAGATTGAGACCATCCTGGCTAACATGGTGAAACCCCGTCTCTACTAAAAATACAAAAACTTAGCCGGGCGTGGTGGCGGGCGCCTGTAGTCCCAGCTACTCAGGAGGCTGAGGAAGGAGAATGGTGTGAACCCAGGAAGTGGAGCTTGCAGTGAGCTGAGATTGAGCCATTGCACTGCACTCCAGCCTGGGCGACAGAGCAAGACTCCATCTCAAAAAAAAAGAAAAAAGAAAAGAAAAGAAAGAGGATTCCTTCTCCTGCTTCTACTTAGACCCTGGAACCCAACCGTCATCTTTGTTCTCTCAAACCTTCCTCCATCTGGTGGATCTAGAGGAATCCCACCTTTGATGTGGGCAAAACGTCCTTCACCCTAAGCTAATTTCTTTCTCTCTCTCTCTTTTTTTTTTTTTTTTTTTTTTTTTTTGAGACACAGTTTCACTCTTTTGCCCAGGCTGGAGTGCAGTGGCACGATCTCGGTTTACTGAAAACTCTGCCTCCTGCCTCAGACTCCCAGGTAACTGGGATTACAGGCAGGTACCACCAGGCCTAGCTAATTTTTGTATTTTTGGTAGAGACGGGGTTTTGCCATGTTGGCCAGGCTGGTCTTGAATTCCTGACCTCAAGTGATCCGCCCACCTTGGCCTCCCAAAGTCCTGGGATTACAGGCGTGAGCTATTGTGTCCAGCCATAATTACTCTTATTTTGTATTCCCGACCCTACATCCCTCCTCATCCAAACTGATGCTTTTCCCTTAAAGGTACCATGCCCCATTCCTTCCTGTCCGTGGAATGAACCAGGCTGATGCTTCTTTTTGCTGGGCTGGTCTCTCCCGTTGGAACACTCTTGCAACTGTTGTCCCCTGGGCTCACTCCTCTTCATGACTCAGATCCCAGCTCAGCTATCACTTCCTTTGAGAGGCCTTCCCCAATGGCCCTCAGACAAAGCCCAATGACAGCCCGGGATTCTGTCTGTTTCATTCATGGTAGTATTCTCGTCATCTAGAACAGTGCCGGCACATGGCAGGCACTTGATGAATCCTTGACACTAAAGGAGCTTCTGTAAAAAAGTACTAGGTTGCATAATTTCTGCCATTTTGAGTGAGGCCAGAAAAGGACTGAGAAATCAACAAAGAAAGGAGAAGCAAACAAGAGGGGAAAATACATGGCAGGGCAAAGGATAGAAATGGGTAGTTGGAGAGCAAACGGGGGACAGGGTTTATGGCCTGTTCTCTCCTTTCCCTGAATTGGAAAATGCTTTCTGCTGTGATTAAAGCAAAAACCAGGCTTAACTTGAAGTAAAGGGTATCAAAAAGAAAAAAACATATAGAAAAGAGGACAATCCCCCCATTCTTCTAGCTTCCACTTTCAGTTTTCATCAACAAAATAAAAATTGGTTAGATAGGTATCAATTCCCACTGCACATGAGAAAATTGCTTAATTAAAAGTATCAGCACAAATGGGATCCAAAATCAAGGGGCACAGTTTTGTCTAAAAGAAAGAAAGAAAAGCAGTCCCTTCTAAAGTGCAGATTATTCTGCCGGACTAGGTATGAAGGGGAAAAAAAGAAAAAATAAGTGTACATTATTTTCTAAAACTTTTTGGCTACTCTGTAAGATATTTTGTTCACAATTGAGTGAATTACCAGCCATGGTAGAGACTGACAATATATAAAGGATGTTCTCAACTCAGCCTGTTGTGCAACCGTTCTTGATTTCTTGTGTCAAACTGGATCTTCTGCTTCCCTTGCCAACTGAAATCAAATGGGTGTGTTAGGTCATAGCGCAACTATGGGATAGTTTCCACATTTGTTTTTCTTTCTCCTTTCTGACCTCCTGTTTATTACATATAACAAGTCAGATTGTAATTTGAAAGTGAGGAACTAAGGCAGCTTGCTAACACGCTGAGGCTGAGCACTGCTGCTCGTATTGTTTAGACCTTTTGGTGACAGCCAAAGGGTATTAGTCACATGATTGTTTGGGATGTGCAATCATCCGAGGCTAAAATGACATCACCAGAGTGCATTACACTGGAACTTAGCAAATCTGCACTGCAGGATTTGGCAAGGAAAATTAAACTGGTAGCTTTCTAAACTCCTCTCATCTCCCATGTGATTAGTAATATTTTTCTAGTGACTTTTATTTTTTATTTATTTATTTATTTTTTTTTTGAGACGGAGTCTTACTCTGTCGCCCAGGCTGGAGTGCAGTGGCCGGATCTCAGCTCACTGCAAGCTCCGCCTCCCGGGTTCTCGCCATTCTCCTGCCTCAGGCTCCGGAGTAGCTGGGACTGCAGGCGCCCGCCACCACGCCCGGCTAGTTTTTTTTTGTATTTTTTAGTAGAGGCGGGGTTTCACCGTGTTAGCCAGGATGGTCTCATCTCCCGACCTCGTGATCCGCCTGTCTCGGCCTCCCAAAGTGCTGGGATTACAGGTGTGAGCCACCGCGCCCGGCCTCTAGTGACTTTTATGCTGAAGAGGAACCTTGTCCAGTTCTTCTTTCTGGTGTGTGTAAATGTTGCTGAAACTAAGGCTTCATGCATGTGAAATCATTACCAGTAAAAATGTTTTTTCTTCCTCGATGTACTTATTCCATGCTTTAGACCTCTGTACATGCTATGCTTTCTTACCTCTCTGGCTGGTGGTGTGTGCTGTTTCCTCTGTTTAACATGCTCTTTTCCCTGGTCCTCTCCCCTCTGCCCCTTGTCTATCTGGTGAATTCCTACTCATCCTTTAAGACCATTTCAAAATATTTCTATGTGAGTTTTCCTTTACCTCCTCCTCTTCTGATTCGGATAGTAACTTCATCCTGTCTTCCATCATTCATTATAAGAGTGTACATCCCTTGAGCCGGGCGTGGTGGCTCACTCCTGTAATCCCGGCACTTTGGGAGGCCGAGGTGGGTGGATCACGAGGTCAGGAGATCAAGACCACCCTGACCAACATGGTGAAACCCCATCTCTACTAAGAAATACAAAAAATTAGCCGGGCGTGGTGGCACGTGCCTGTAATCCCAGCTACTCGGGAGGCTGAAGCAGGGGAATCCTTGAACCTGGGAGGCAAAGGTTGAGTGAGCCGAGATGCCGAGATTGTGCCTCTGCACTCCAGCCTGGTGACAGAGCAAGACTCTGTCTAAAAAAAGAAAAAAAAAAAAAGTGTATATCCCACTGTTAGAACCTTTATCACATTATACATTATGTCCATTATGGGGGGAGAAACTATGTCTCCACATCCTTGTTTCCCTAGCATTTGGCACAGTCTTGGCAAATAGTAAGCCCTCAACATATGTTTATTTTCTCTTTCCTTCCTCAATTTTTTATCCTCATCACCATGTATGTTTTCAATCTGAAACAAAGTTTTATCAATTTTTAGATTACATACTTTGAGTATATGTTATTAAGGACATATAAGTTTAGAGTTGTTATAGCTCTCCAATGAAATTTTCATCAAATTTAGTGACTCATTTCATCCCTAAAAATGCTTTTTGTCAGCCAGACGTGCTGGCTCACGCCTGTAATCCCAGCACTTTGGGAGGCTGAGATGGGCAGATCACGAGGTCAGGAGATTGAGACCATCCTGGCTAACACTGTGAAACCATGTCTCTACTAAAAATAAAAATAAAAATAAAAATTAGCCGGGTGTGATGGCAGGTGCCTGTAGTCCCAGCTACTTGGGCGGCTGAGGCAGGAGAATAGCTTGAACCTGGGAGGCAGAGCTTGTAGTGAGCTGAGATTGCGCCACTGCACTCCAGCCTGGGCGACAGAGCGAGACTCCATCTCAAAAAAATAAAAATAAAAATAAATAAATAAGTGCTTTTTGTCTTAAACACATTTGTCTCGTATTAATAACAACTACATCAGCTTTTCTGAAGGCGTATATATTTGCCAGATATATTTTATTTTTACTTTTATTTTAAATTTCTTTTAGAGACAGAGTCTTGCTCTGTTACCCAGGCTGGAGTGCAGTGGCATTTGGCTCACAGAACCCTTGAGCTCCTTGGGCTCAGGCACTCCTTTTGCCTCAGGCTCCCAAGGAGCTGGGACTACAGGTGCATGCCACTGTGACCAGCTAATTTAAAAAATGTATTATTATTATTATTATTACTTTTTTGAGACAGGGTCTTGCTCTGTCACCCAGGCTGGAGTGCAGTGGTGCAATCACAGTTCATTGAAGCCTCAAACTTCTGGGCTCAAGCAAGTCTACCATCTCAGCCTCCCTAGTAGCTGGGACCACAGACACATACCACCACGCCTGGCTAATTTTTGTATTTTTCGTTATTTGGAGATGGGTCTTACTATATTGCCGGGACTAGTCTTCAACTCCCAGCACCACAAAGCACTGGGATTACAGATGTGAGCCACTGTGCTCAGCCTCTATTTTTTACATACTTATACTTTCTGTCATCCTGGATCCTTATAGTTTAGCAAACCTCTTATAAAAAGTATATATCTGGATTTCTAATATTTAAAACTCTAACTCTTTTTGTACTTTGAAAGGCCAGTTTGATCCACTTACATTTATTACGATTACTGAAATTTGGATTCATTTCTATAACCTTATTTCATACTTCCTATTTGTACTGCTTTTTCTATGCTTCTTTCTCTCCTACTCTTTCTAATGTTGTAACAAACTGAAACTTTGTGATTCTTCCTTTTTCATAAACGACTTTGATGTTCTATTCATATGGGAGGATTGGTCTAGCGGCTTCTATCTTCTGGTTTCTTAAAAGTTTCTTCTTTTAATTAGGACAATGAGAATATTTCAGAGGATATTTATGACTAAGTATTGCATCATCAAGAAAGAAAAACACTGTAGTCCCAGCACTTTGGGAGGCTGAGGTGGGAGCATTGCTTGAGGCCGGGAGTTCGAGACCAGTGTGGCCAACATGGTGAAACCCCGTCTCTATTAACCAAAAAAAAAAAAAAAAAAAAAAAAAAAGAGAGAGAGAGAAAAGAGAAAGAAAGAAAAACAGCTAAGGAGAGACTCGGGAAAAAATTTTACTTTTTAACAATTCTCACTAGAGACTGAGGCAGTTTAACAACCAAGTAACTCATTCTCAAAATGATGAGTCAACATGGCGTGCAATGCTGGTTACAGGATGAAGAGATCTGTGTAATGTTTCTGCTCCCAGTGTGAGGACGGCACCTAAGGGAAGGTCTTTCTGTGCTCAGCGTGCCTGTACTGCTGTGTGCCACATGACTTCATGGGGAAGCTCCCATGACTTGCCTCTGTTCAGCTTACTGTAAAACCCTCATTCTTTTTTTTTTTTTTTGAGATGGGGTTTCGCTCCTGTCACCTAGGCTGGAATGCAATGGCATGATCTCAGCTTACTGCAACCTCTGCCTCCCGGTTGTTTCAAGCAATTCTCCTGCCTTAGCCTCCCGAGTAGCTGGGATTACAGGTGCTTGCCAACACGCCCAGCTAATTTTTGTAGTTTTAGTAAAAATGGAGTTTCACCATGTTGGCCAGGCTGGTCTTGAACTCCTGACCTCAGGTGATCCTCCTGCCTTGGCCTCCCAAAGTGCTGAGATTATAGGCATGAGCCACTGTGCCGGCCTAAAACCCTCACTCTTTCAGTGAGCCATCATGGTATTTGGCCTCCTCTTGGCTAGAAATCAACAGAAAAGGGAGCCTTTAAATTGTGTGACAGGACTTAGTTATAGTTGCACTGCCTGATGATCCAGTATATACTGTATCAATTTCAAGACTATTATTTAAATAAAAATACGTAAGTTCGACATACTTAACAGTGAGTATGTTTTGTAATCTTTTAATGTTTCCTCCATACCTCTGGAAAAACAAGTATACCATAGCAGTTAATAGCCTGGACTCTGGAGTTGCAAACAGACTGGGTTTTTTAAAATGTTACTTATTTTTAATTTTATTTTTAAAATTTTGTTTTTAATTGACACATAATAATTGTACATATTTATGGGGTATAGTGTGATGTCACAGACTGGGTTTTTTGTTTGTTTGTTTGTTGTTTTTCTGGTTTTTTTTTTTTTTTTTTGAGATGGAGTTTTGCTCTGTTGCCCAGGCTGGAGTACAGTGGCGCCATCTCAGCTCACTGCAGACTCTGCCTCCTGGGTTCAAGCAATTCTCCCACCTCAGCCTCCCAAGTAGCTGGGACTACAGTCACGCACCACCACACCTGGCTAATTTTTGCATGTTTTAGTGGAGATGGGGTTTCACCATCTTGGCCATGCTGGTCTTGAACTCCTGACCTCAAGTAATCTACCTGCCTCGGCCCCCGCAAAGTGCTGGGATTACAGGCATGAGCCACTGTGCCCACCCAACAGACTGGGTTTTGAATCCTGATTTTTCCGTATATTAGCTGTGTGAGGTAAGGCAAGTTACTTAGTCATGCTCAACCTCAGTTTCCTTATATTCTAAGTGAAGCTAAATCTAAACATAGGGTTTTTATGAGAATTTAATAAACTAAAACATACAAAGCCTTTGGCGTCAAGTTCGTACTAAAAAAAAGAAGTAGCTATTATAATGATTTTTTTTTTAAATGAATAAGAAGCTTCTTGAAGGAGTTCCTTCTGCAACTCCCTGTCTCTCAGCACAGAGTAATAGGCATAGGAAGGAGTCTTGGGATGGAGTTGGGCTAGAGGAGTATTGATCTTTCCACTTCAGAGATTTAACAATCTGAGTATGGTGGAAATCCCTTTGACATTTATTTATTTATTTATTTATTTATTTATTTATTTATTTATTTATTTTTGAGATGGGGTCTCACTCTGTCGCCCAGGCTGGAATGCCGTGGTGTGATCTCGGCTCACTGCAAGCTCCGCCTCCTGGGTTCTCGCCATTCTCCTGCCTCAGCCTCCTGAGTAGCTGGGACTACAGGCGCCCACCACCACGCCCGGCTAATTTTTTGTATTTTTAGTAGAGACGGGGTTCCGCCATGTTAGCCAGGATGGTCTCAATCTCCTGACCTCGTGATCCGCCCACCTCAGCCTCCCTTTGAACTTTTAAGATGTCTTGAGGAGGTCAGGAGTGTGACTCATACCCTCATGTGTGTCATCCTGAATCAACAGATATCAGTGTGTATCTGGATCATTGCTGCAATGATTGTGTTGCAAACCTGTTGTTTCTGCACACATGACTTCCTTGCTAAGGCTGGCATGATCTTATAGCCTCAAGTTCTGATCTCTCCTCCAAACCCAGTTAGAAAGTTACGAGGTAGCAGAGTGCTGCTAACCTCATCCCCAGGAATCTCTACTTCCTCAGGTAGGGGAAACCCTGTCCTGAGGTGCTGAGTTAGAATTAGGAATGTATTAGGTTGGCGCAAAAGTAATTGCGGTTTCGTAATGGCAAAAACCGCAATTACCTTTGCACCAACCTAATATATTTTTTCCTGTTATGAACATGATTATTTGGAGGTGATATGTACATCAGGCTCACTGCTATTAATAATGGATAAAGGCTGGGCACAGTGGCTCACATCTGTAATGCCAGCACTTCGAGAGACTGAGGTAGGAGGCAATATAGCGAGCCTATGTCTCTAAAAATAGAAAATTTAAAAAATAAATGAATAAACATTTGGTAAAATAAGACTATTAGGACATAACCTGAGATCCTAACCTCTTTAAGTAACATGATTTCCTATGGGAAATGTGTTATCAGTTCCAAATAATTGATTTACAGGTAAAACATCAAAACATAAGCCATTAGAAAAAAAAGGGCTGCAACCCTTCACATGTTCAATATAGGAAGAGGCAAAAAGTCCTGCAGAGCAGTCGAAGTGTAGGAACAGTTGGACTGTGCATTTTTCTAAACTGGAGGTCAATCAGGACCACAGATGAGCAGCTTGTTGCAAAGAGCAACACGGGCTTCTTAGTGATCACCAAGACAGAGACATTGAATGAGGTTTGGCTCCATAGCCACTCCTGTGCCCTTGCTATGTCTGGATGCCTCCTTATTCCTTAGAGAGTCCTCCTTGAGAAGGGAAGGACACCTTCCTGCTCAGGATGCTCTGGAAGCTTCTGGGTACTGCTGAGAGTGGCCTCTGTGCCTACACTCCCTCACCCTAAATTGACCTGGCTATAAGCAGCTCTCCAAACCTTCTTTGCCAGATCCCTCTCTAACCTGGTGTCACTCTTATCTCTGACTGCCATGGGCAGGGATCGCTCATCAGTCAGTCAGGAAACAGGTAGATGCTAAGAGTCCACTGTTGCTCAGGATTCCTCTAGGCTGTGTGAGTACAGAAAAGAAAAAGATAGAATCTCTGCTCTCGAAAGAATTTACAAACTAGTTTGGGAAGCAGCATATGCTAGGAGTTCAAACACAGGATTCAAGTCAGTCAGCCCTGACCAGAATCTCAGGTCTACCATCTCCTAGCTGTGTATTTTGAGTCTCAGTTTTTTCATTTGTAAAGTAGGGATGATAAAAGTGCTATCTCAGAAGGCTGGCATGAGGATTGCGTTGCAAGATAAAGTATTTAGCAGAGCCTGCACATAGTAAGTGCTCAATAAATGTTAGCTATTATTATTATCATTATTCAGCAAGTCCCAGATGGGGTATCAACTAGTCTGGGCCACATAGAAATCTAGTAACACCCTCCTCAGTCTTCTCAGACCTGGGGGAGGAGGTACTGCTTTGTGGGCCACAAAAAGAATGGGATGGACTGGATACCCCTGGAGAAGGGCTTTGGGCATGCACCAAGGTGCTGCTCTTGACTCCCTGGTGAAGGCAGTCTGCCTGTCTGACTCAGTTCAGCACCAATCACTTTGCTGGGCTTGGAAACTAAACAATGGGAACTTCCCCTGCCTTTGAAGAATTTGCCAGCTGGGTAGGGGTTCAGGACATGCACACAAGATGCAGCTTTAACATAATGAGGAAGAAGCATATTAATTAACAAAAACAGGCAGGGCCCAGTGGCTCATGCCTGTAATCCCAGCACTTTGGGAGGCTGAGGAGGGCGGATCATCTGAGGTCAGGAGTTCGAGACCAGACTGGCCAACATGGTGAAACCCTTGTCTCTACTAAAAAAAAAAATAAATAAATAAATAAATAAATAAATTAGCCAGGTGTGGTGGTGCGTGCCTGTAATCCCAGCTACTCAGGAGGCTGAGGCAGGAGAATCGCTTGAACCTTGGAGGCGAAGTTTGCAGTGAGCTGCGATTGTGCCATTGCACTCCAGCCTGGGTGACAGAGCAAGACCCTGTCTCAAAAAAAAAAAAAAAAAAAGAAAGAAAGAACAAAAATGACATGGTAAAAACTTAACATGCCTACGATAAATGTTTAGGGCAAGAAATGCTTATTAATACATCTACATTCTGAACTTCTGGGTGAAATATTCTGATTATGTTAATACCACCCTTAGCTCTGTGGCAATAACAGCAGAAAGTCCCTTTTCTTACCACCTTCCCACCTCTGTCTCTTTGTTCCCTGTGTCTGTTTCTCTCCGCAGACAAACTGTGGCCTGGACCAGCTGGTGAAACATAATTCTGAATCCTGCCCACAGGCTTTGGTGGTTTTGGATGAAAGGCCAGCGCCTTGGGAGCCCTGCGTTTGATTTCAAGTTTTAAGGCCAGCACTGGTGGAGCAATGAATGCTGAAAGCTCTCCCCTTAAAGGAGCACAATTGCCTTTAGGTGACTGCTAACTCCGGCTTTTGCTGAGGACGGTGTTTACTTTGTGAGCTTAATGACAGGGCTGCCTTTCTGGGAGTGTTGCAATGAAACAGACTCAGACAGAGGCCATCACGGACCTCCTCCCTACCAAGGCTGCCACGGTTGGCATCTCAAGAACAGTCCATTGAACTCGGGATTTGGGTGTGAGACACAGTTTCATCAGAAGAATTTAAACCAAAGTCTACATTTGCCCTCTGGATAAATGTGCGTGTTCAGCAGCAACCACATCTCCTTGCCTCATTCTCTTAGTTGATTATGTGACTGTGAGAAGAAAAGCAAAAGCAAAAATGAGAAGCATAGCTATGATGCTATTTTAGTTAAAAATATTCTTGTAGAATTTGAAGGTACCATAGAGATTACTTACAGATGGAAAAAACTGAAGCTCAGAGATGGGAAGTGCCTTGTCCAAGATCACACAGCATATAAGAGAAGAAGTAGGACTAAAATCCAGATTTCTCTGTTACTGGTCCTGTTTTCTCTTTTCTTTTTTTGAGACAGGGTCTCACTCTGTCTCCCAGGTTGGAGTGCAATGGTGCAATCTCGGCTCACTACAACCTCCAACTCTTAGGCTCAAGAGACCCTCCCACCTCAGCCTCCTTAGTAGCTGAGACGCCTGGCTAATGTTTATTTTTGGTAGAGATAGGGTTTCACCATGTGGTCCAGTCTTTTCTTGAACTCCTGAGCTCAAACAATCCACCCACCTTGGCCTCCCAAAGCGTTGGGAATACAGGTGTGAGCCATCGCACCTGGCCAGGTCCTGGTCGCTTTTCATTGTTATACAGCTGTCGACAATCATGGAGAGTTCTTTTTCCCTTTTGTTGGGTTCTTGTTCCTTTGCAAAGTCTGAAAAGAACCAAGATGATCCAGGAAATTCAGGAAGTCCTCATTCACTTCCAAAGGCAGCTTGTTGTCTGTTGGCTGTGCTGTATGAATTGCTGTTTCAATTAAGTTTTTCAACATTTCATATGAAGGCATGCAAATGACCACTGATTCTAAATAAACCCATTTAGGTATTCAGGGTTTATAAATATAGAGAATCTTGCTTTCTGCCTCATTCTTTCTGTCTTCCCTGGCATTCTTCCCTCTATCCACCTCCATTGAGATGCATTTTTATAAAAGACTTTACTTAGGACACATATTTTGATGAAATCCTTAACATTTTTCTTCTTTCCCAATTTTTATATTGTCATTGTTATAATGCATTACAATAATTTATATTTTGCAAATTTGTTTTAATATGTTAATTTTGCAATGTAACTATCTCAAGGCTTCTAATGAGGAGAGGAGGAGACTACAGATAGGACTAGATAGAGAGACTTTTAAAGATGTGGGTAGGGTGTTTGTGAATGTCTGGGCAGTGGAATATTTATGCAGTGCTGTGGGTGTTTTGAACCCTCTGGAAACTAACAAGCAAGCTCCACACATAAACTTGATGGAAGTCCTCCAAACTTTGGACAACACAGAGGCCTTTCAGAAGTCTGAACCAAGTCCAAGTCAAATTACACCCCAGGACACTGGTGCAAATGAGAGGCTGAGCAGATCAGAGGAAATGATACTGGTCCAGGACCCCAGAAACCCAGGGCCTGGTGCCCGGTCTGCCACTTAGCAGTAATTTCCTTGTCAGTAAAAAGGGATGGTAATAGCTCTTACCTCATGGAGTTGCACTGATGAGAAAAATAAAATAACGTATGTAAAGTCCTGAGCACAATGCCTGCCATATAATAGCACTTATTATTTGTATGAGATGCCAATAGGCTTTCGGAGAAAAACACATGAGAACTGGCAGTCAGTCAACTAGAGATGGCCCCTACTTGAGTAGTGAGGCAGCAGGATCACAGCCATAGGCTTTGGAGTTAGACTTGCTTTTTAGATCCCAGCTCTGGCATTTTCTAGCTGTGTGATCATGGGCAAGTCACCTGACTTCTTTTGGCCTCAATACACATCTCACAGGGTTAGTGCATGGATTAGTGATGTAGCCCATGTGAAGCCTCAGTACCTGGCATGTAGTAGGTGCTCAATAAGTGGTCACTGGTCCAGGTTCTTAGAGAAAGGAGCTGTAAGAAGCCAGAGGAGTGAGGCAGTTGAGCCAGTTGTAAAACTAGCGGGGTTAAAAAAAAAAAACAAAAAACTAGGAGAGCAAGGTCAATCCCTCTGGGGCCTGTATTAGTTTCCTGTGGCTGCTGTAACAAATTAGCACAAACTGGGTGGCTCAAAACTACAGAGATTTATTTACCCACAGTTCTGCAGGCCAGAAGTTCAAAATCAGTATCATTGGGTCAAAAGCAAGGTGGTAGCAGGGCCGCACCCCTGACAGAGTCTCTGGGGGAGAAACTCCTCCTTGCCTTTTGTGGTTCCTGGTGGCTATTGGCGTTCCTTGGCTCATGGCTGCATCCAGTCTTTGCCTGTGGCTTCACATGGGTCTCTCTCTCTCTCTCTCTCTCCCCCCTTCTCTCTCTCTCTCTCTCTCTCTCTCTCTTTCTCTCTCTCTCTCTCTCTCTGTGTGTGTGTGTGTGTGTGTGTGTGTAAAATGCTCTTCATTCTCTAACTTTTAAGACACTTGTGATTTCATTTAGGGCCCACCTGGATAATCCAGGATAATCTCTCCATCTCAGAATCCGTAATCAATTAATTAATTTTTTGGAGACAGGGTCTCACTGTGTCACCCAGGCTGGAGTGCAGTGGCGAGAACACGGCTCATTGCAGCCTTGACTTCCCAAGCTCATGCAGTCCATCTCACCTCAACCTCCGAGTAGCTGGGACTATAGGTGTACGCCACCATACCCAACACATTTTTGTATTTTTCTTTTTTTGTAGAGACAGGGTTTTACCACGTTGCCCAGGCTGGTCTCAAACTCTTGAGCTCAAGCAATCCACCTGCCTCAGCCTCCATACCTGGCCTTAGTAGCCTTAATTGAATCACATCTGCAAAGGCCTCTTTTTCTTGTTAGGTACATTTATAGGTTCCAGGGATTAGGGCATGATGTCTTTAAGAGTCATTATCATGCCTGTCTTAGGGCCTAATGCACCAGTGGTTGGGAGAGGATTCCAGTTTGCTTTTCCCTGGAGTGATGTGGCAGGGACAGGAGTGTGATGAGAAGGAGAGGAGAGATGTCACCAGAGCAGTGGCAAAGTCAAGCCAAGTCCAGTCTGTATGGTTAGGGACACAGCAGGGTAGACCAGGGATATAGGGGACATACGGAGACCACATGGAGATAGGCAAGGGGACACCAGCAAAGCCATGTAGCAGAGTGGAACTCAGCACTAGCATCTGAGCAGGGACATGTTTATGGCCTCTAGGAAAAGGTGTGAGTCAGTTGGACATCTGGCTAGGAGAAGGAAGCAACCAAGGTTTACCTGATTGCACTGGTGAAGTTCAGAGCCAAGGTAGACTGCACTGACAGCCTTAGACCCTACAACTCTTGCCTAACCTCCCTAGCTGGGCCTGGCTGGACCACAAGGAATAGGACATAGTCCCTGTCTTTGAGCAGTTCACATCCTAGTTGGGGAGACAGGCATATTAAAAGTGTTTTATTACTAATGCACATATGCATATGGGTCTGAAAGAACATGTAAAAGAATAGCTATTCTACCTGGAGCCAGAAGGTAGTGGATCTAAAGCTTCAAAGACAGGAGGCACTTGAGGTGGATTTTAAAGTTTGAGAAGGAGTTTTCTAGTCAGAAGTGGACAAAGCTGGAGTTGAGAGACAAGAAGGCAGGCAGGGTTGAGGAGGCTAGTGACCTTGCACGTTTCCTGATTTCACCTTGCTGTGAAACAGGCGCACTCTTCCTCACACTGAAACAGGCAATTGAGCACTGCCAGGGTTTTATAATAAATGATGAACTGCAATCTAAATTAGAGCCCTGAGATTGGAGTTAGAAGACAAACTCAAATCTCAGCTTTGCCATTACTAGTTGAGTGATGTTGGGCAAACCACTCCAGCCCTCTGAGCCCCACTGCCCTATCTGCAAAATGAAGGGAGGAACATCTTCTTCTGAGGATGAAGTGAAATAATCCAAGGGAAATAGTCTGAAAATCTACATGCTCAAATGTTAGTTTCCTGCCTTCTCTATAGGGAAGGCAGTTTAGTCTGACAGACCATCACCAGGCAAATGTTCTTCCTGCTAGGAAGGAACAGTTGTGTTAACTAACACCTTCATGAATGTCAAAGACATCTCACCTTACCAAAAACTAAACTTGTTTTCTCAGTTGTATTTTCTTCTTCATTCTCCCTGCCCCTCCTCCATGCTCACAGGAAAACTTCAGATTCTGCTCAGTCCTTTTACACCTTTGTCCTTCTATATTTTGCCAATTTGAGACTGTTCACTTCTAAAAAGAAGGGAATTTCTTAATATGGTGGGTACTAATCAATATACATGCCCACTCTCCACCCCAGGCAGCAACCATCACACTCCATAATCCTTGACTTTCTGGGAGCAGAACCAGTGGCTCTCCATCGCAGCACACTAGCTTGTGTCATCCTCCCTTGGCCACGCCCATCATGCTTCCAACAGCCCAGTTTCGAGAAAAATGCTATCCGAAGATCCATAGTAGGTACATCAGTAGAGTGGTTTTTGGAGTGAGAGATGGGGTTTGGAGTGAGAGAACCTGGGTTCAAGTCCTGGTTCTGCCATTTCATATCTAAGCCTCAGTTTCTTTCTCTACAAAGTACAAAAATGATGGTAACCACTTCATAGGGAATGTTACAGTGATTAAATAAGATGCTTGTAAATTACTTAGCACAGTACAGAGCTTCTATTAGCTAGTTTTAAAGGGAAGGATTAGGACTAAAAAGATGCAAAAGTTATTTAGAAAGCCAGGAGGAGATGGAATGCTCCAACAGTACTTCCAACTCTCCCATGATTTCCAGTGACCAGATGACAGGGGCGAACCTGTGCAAACTGTGAGCTGATGGAAGGGTTGATGCCGAGAAAAAAAAAAACCTCTTCTCCAAGCTAGCCTCTTCAGAGGCCCAAGTGGGGCCTGAAATCCTAGCCCCTAGACAGCTGTTTTCTTGACCAAGGCCTTACATCTCTAGGAATTACCTGATATAAAACAGAAAGGAAACACATTACATCATTAACATTTTTGCTGAAAATATAACATCTCATGGAACCTAAAGTAAAGAAGCACAAGACAGTTATTATTATTATTATTTTTAACACAGGGTTTCTCTCTGTTCCTGAGGCTGGAGTGCAGTGGCGTGATCTCAGCTCACTGCCACCTCTGCCTCCTGGGTTCAAGTGATTCTCATGCCTCAGCGACCCAAGTAGCTGAGATTACTGGCATATGCCACCGCACTTGGCTAATTTTAGTATTTTTAGTAGAGACAGGGTTTCACCATGTTGGCCAGGCTGGTCTCAAACTCCTGACCTCAAGTGATCCATCTGTCTCGGCCTCCCAAAATGCTGGGAAAACAGGCATGAGCCATGGCGCCCAGCCCATTTCTGTTGTTTTAAGCTAGAGACAACAGAAGTTTGTGGTCATTTGTTACAGCAACCGCAGGAAACTAATACAGGCTCTCAGGAAGGAGAGAGGGAAGGTCTGAGGTGCATAAGATGAAGACCGTTGCATCGATCCCAACACTTTAAGACAGGTCACGGCACTCACTGAGAAGGGCCCATTTTCAGAGGTTGTGCACACAATTTAGTCCATCCCTGCTCCCCTCATGTTGTTCGTTCACTGGCTTCTGCCAATTTCGATAATGGCACAGACAACTAGTATTTATGTAGGCCTTGTTGTCTCCTGCCAAACACTGCTCTGGGCTCTGAGCACATGGCACTTAGCAAGGCGGCTGGGACCCCTGCCCTCACAGCATGTCAGGTCTGGAGGAGCTGTTCCAGCACTCAGCCTGGCTTCTGGACTCTGTTCTTGCTGTCATTCACGCTTGGATTTAACAGTGGAGGTTCTGACCTTGACCTGTTCTTGTTCTACTTGTTCTCAGCTTTGGCTCTTTCCTGGTTGCTGCTCCTCTCCCATCTGTTCCCCTCCCTTTCCAGGGTTGGCACTTGGCTCCTGCTGCATGCCTGGCCCAGCCTGGCACTTTTGGATCAGCTGACACTGCTCCATTCAGCCAGCACCCCATCCCAGGCCTCATCCACTATTTACAACTCTTGTCTCCTGACCTGGGCTCCTGACATCCTGCTTTACCTCCTGATTATAGCTGCACATTTGTTCATGGAGTTAACCACTGCTCTGGCTCTCCTGGTTCTGATGTGAGCTCGAAAGGCTGCTGGTGATTTATAGTTACTGACCTATCTCACCTACCTGGCTCTAGGAGAATAGGGTTGTCCAGAACACGTTGAAGAAGGCTCTGATGAGCTGAATGAGATTTCTGTGGTACTCTGAATTCTTAATTGTCACAGTGTCTCCTTAAACAGGGAAACTTTGCTGGTTCTTTTTTTGTTTGTTTGTTTTTTGAGACAGGGTCTCGCTCTTTCACTCAGGCTGGAGTGCAGTGGTGCGATCTTGGCTCACTGAAGCCTCGACCTCCTGGGCTCAGGCGATCCTCCCGCCTCAGCCTCTCAAGTAGCTGGGACTACAGGTGCACACCATCATGGCTGGCTAGTTTTTGTCTTTTTTGTAGAGACAGAGTTTCGCCATGTTGCCCAGCTGGTCTCGAACTCCTGAGCTCAGATGATCCACTTGCCTTTCCTCAGCCTCCCAAAGTGCTGGGATTGCAGGTGTGAGCCACTGTGCCTGGCCCTGGTTGTTTCTTATCCATTGCAGCTTAGGCCTGGTTAATAATTCCACTTTGTAGATTGTAAACAAACTCTGTATTCAAAGCACTCTGTTTATTTTTAATGTGTCTAACACAATGATCATCACATCACACAAAGCTCTCCACAACTTCTCTTCAGTTCATCTTTTCGCTTTCTTCTCTCTCCTAGTAAAGAGTAGAAAAGGGTGAAATTGAACCCTTGAAAAGTTTTTAGACAAAAGGAATTTGCGTTTGTGGTTTTTAATGATCAAATGTATCTCCTTTTGGAACACACAGAACTGAAGAGCAGTGAATGTATCTTTCTGTTTATTTCTCTACAGTGCTATGTAGCAAAGGGTGGGAATGTAGGGGAGGAAAAGAGAAGGGAACTAACTTTTACCCAGTGTCTCTAAGTACCGGGCATAGAGGTAGGTACTTCGTAGATAATATCTCATTTAAGGCTCACAACAATTCCAAGAGTTAGGTAGTATTATCTCATTTTATAGATGGGGAAATTGAAACACAAAGTTCTTAAGTCCTACTCAGAATCACACAGCTGGAATTGGGAGCTGGGGTTTGAGCCCATATGCTGATGTAGGTGCCTAATACAAATGGAATAGAAACAATGAAATGGTTTTTAGAAATCACCTGGGAGCGTAACTAAAACTGTAGTCAAATCACTGGGGCATAATACCTCTTTGCTAGAACAAGGGCTGACATGGGCTTTAATTAATTAATTAATTAATTTAGAGATGGAATCTTGCTTTGTCACTGAGGCTGGAGTGCAATGGTGTGATCCTGGCTCACTGCAACCTCTGCCTCCTGGGTTCAAGTGATTCTTCTGCCTCAGCCTCCCGAGTAGCTGGGATTACAGGTGTGCACCACCACGCCCAGCTAATTTTTGTATTTTTAGTAGAGACGAAATTTCACCATGTTGGCCAGGCTGGTCTTGAACTTCTGACTGCAGGTGATCCACCCGCCTCAGTCTCCCAAAGCGCTGGGATTTCACGTGACATGGACTTTGGAAATTTTGAATTTATTTCTTAATGGAGGCTTGTGAGAATAAAAGAAACTACAGTTGTAGTTGGAGGTTGCCACCTACAAGTCTGTTTTTTTAGACAGTGTCTCAAATTAACATTTTCAAAGCTCTTTGAGATACGAAGATAAGAGATGTCATAGGTGTGACAAGTATGACTACAATACTACCCCCAAAAGCAAGGTAGCATTCCAGATCCATCACTGGGGTCTAGCTGAAGCAGAGGAGGGTTCCAGTGGCCTGCATGGCAAGGCTTCTCCAGGGAAGATCCTAGGCATTGAAACAAGCATCCTCCCCTTGGAGAGGCACCAAAGTGAAACTCTGCAGTGTGGTTTCGGTGCTTGAGCTCAAGGTCCTGGCCTTCATTAAAAGCTAACTACTCTTGGGAGGTATTAGTGGTTGTCTGTTACTTTTACCTGAGTGGGAAGGAATTTCAAATTCTGTCCAATGATCAATTTGGTTAGAAGAGGAGAAAACCCCAAGATCTCAGGCGCCAGGGGCTGGGAGGAGGAAGACTGCAGCAGGCTGGGGGCACAACATGGAGAAGCTGAAGACTGTAGACCAGCTCTACTCACACCATCATTTTACTTGGGGATGGTCACTGGAATGAGACAATGTTTTAATTCTTCAGTTAGAGGCCCAGGTACAGACGTAGATCTAGGCATTAACTGTAAGCAGGGACTGGAGCCACAGAAATGGATGGAGACTTTTAAGGAAAGAAAATAGGAGCAGATAGAATGAGCAAAGGGTGAAATAGTATTTCAGAAATTCAGGTAGAAATGATTTCCCTGGGCAGGAAGTAAAGATGAAGCCAGAAGAAAGGGCTCCACATGTAGTGGGAAGGAGATTGATTGATTGATAGATTTTTTTTTTCTTTTTTCTTTTCTTTTTTTTTTTTGAGATGGAGTCTTGCTCTGTTGGCCAGGCTGGAGTGCAATGGTGTGATCTCTCAGCTCAGTAGCTGGGATTACAGGTGCACACCACCACGCCTGGCTAATTTTTTGTATTATAGTAGAGGTGGGGTTTTATCATGTTGCCCAGGCTGGTCTCAAACTCCTGAGCTCAGGCAATCCACCTGCCTTGGGCTCCCAAAGTGCTAGGATTACAGGCGTGAGCCACCGCGCTCAGCCCAGCTTTTTTTTTTTTTTTTTTTTTTTTTGACACAAGTTCTTACTTTGTTGCCCAGCCTGGAGTACGGTGGCGTGGTCATAGCTCACTGTAGTCTCAAACTGCTGGGCTCAAGTGATCCTCCTACCTCAGCCTTCCAAGTAGCTGGGACTACAAGTGTGCACCAGCATGCCCAGTTAATTTTTCTTTATTTTATTTTTGTAGAACCGGGTTCTCACTATGTTGCCCAGCTAAATAAGTTGCACTATATCCCATAGATACTAAGTGGGAAAGTTATGTTCCGTAAGAGAGTTACAGATAAACCCCTAAGACCAGGAGTTTGACTGGGGGTAGAGAGACCCGCAAGGTTTAAGGAAGAGCTGGCCTTGTGCTACTACTGTGCTTTGCGTGGTCTTTGCTCCGAGTGGGAGCTCAGCAGGGAATGTTGACAGTGATCAGTTTCCTCTTCTAGATCCTCCCCGAATTGGTCGTTTTCCCCAGGAGGGTTCTCTTTTTATATCTGGCTGTGATTTACTAACTGCTGTTTTTGAGCTGCAGCTCTTGTGACTCAGTTTATCTCTCTTGTCAAACTTTCCTCAATCAGATCTTTTTTTTTTTCCATTTTTTAAATTGTGGCAAGATACACATAACATAAAATTTACCATCTTAACCATTTTAAAGTGCACAGTTTAGTCGTATTAAATACATTCATAATGTCATGCAACCATCACCACCATTCATCCAGAACTCTTATCATCTTGTACAACTGAAACTTTGTGCCTATTAAGCAATAACTCCCCATTTCCCCCTCTCCCCAACCCCTGGCCACCACTATTCTACTTTCTATGATTTTGGCTGCTCTAAGTACCTCCTGTGAGTCGAATCATATAGCATTTGTCCTTTTGTGACTGGCTTATTTCACTTAGCATAATGTTCTCAAGGCTTATCCATGTCGTAGAGGGTGTCAGAGTTTCCTTCGTTTTTAAGGCTGAAGAATGTGAAGAATATTCCATTGTCTGTATAGACCATGTTTGTTCATCCATCTATTGATGAACGCTCGGGTTGTTTCCACATTTTAGCTATTGTGAAGAATGCTGCTATGAATGTCGGTGTACAAATATCTCTTTGGGATCCTGCTTTCAATTCTTTTGAGTATGTACTCCAAAGTGGAATTGTGAATCACAGGTGAATTCTGTCTTTAATTGTTTGAGGAGTCGCCATACTGTTTCCCACAGCAGCTGCACCATCTCGATCAGGTCTTGACTTCGTCATCCCTCAACAATCCCCATCCCACGTGTTGACGGATAGAATCCTAGTTTCCTGTCTTTTGTTCCTCTGATGTTTCTATTTCTCAGTGCCCCATTATTTTACTATCCTCACTTCTCAGAGTCTGATGCTGGGAGGAAACTTGTACTGTCTTCAGCTCCCCAAACTTTATTTATTTATTTTTAGACAGGGTCTTGCTCTGTTGCCCAGGCTGGAGTGCGGTGGGGCAATCGCAACTCACTGTAGCCTCGAACTCCAGGACTCAAGCGATCCTCCTGCCTCAGCCTCCCATCGCTGGGATTACAGACATAAAGCCACCATGCCTGGCTCCCAGCTCCCCAAACTTTTACCTGCTACTTTTACCTCCAGGAGCACTTGGCCTACAGAGACCTGACAGAGATTGAAGGGACATCTGCATGTCAGATAGAAGGTGGGAGGTTGGGTGTGGTTACCTTTAAGATTACCCTGTCTACAAGCAACTATTATAAAGCAAATATACAGAGCTTGTGTGAGCTAGGCCTAGGGTAGGGAAACAGGGTTGAAGGAATGTGCACCTGGAGGCTCCTGGTCACACGCAGGTCCCTGCTCCCACATGTATTGGAAGCATCAGGCTGTGGGGCTTCATATTTGAATTCCAGGGTCAAACTGTCCATTCCAGACCTTGGAGAGTGAATTAAACCCTGACTTCTGGGCTTCTTGATGCAATGCAACTCTCCTCATCCCCATTATCTGAATTTATTTAAGAAGCTATAGGTGCTGGTAGTCGAGCCATTTGGTGATTTTTTAAAGCCACTTTGTTATTTTTATTTTATATATTTTTCTATTTTTGAAACAGGGTCTTGCTGTGTCACCTAGGCTGGAGTATAGTGGTGCGAACATGGCTCACTGCAGCTTTGACCTCCTGGGCTCAAGCAGTCCTCCCACCTCAGCCTACCATGTAGCTGGGACCACAGGCACGCACCACAGTGCAATGCCCAGATAGTTGTTTTTTCATTTTTGTACAGACAGGGTCTCATTTATTTGCCCAGGCTGGTCTCAAACTCCCGGGTTCAAACAATCCTCCCACCTCTGTCTCCCAAAGTGTTTGGATTACAGGCATGAGCCATTGTGCCTAGGCCAAAAAGCCACTTTGGTTACCCAGGGCAAACCCAGAATAATAGAACTCCAGAAAAATCCATGGCCTAAACACACGTTAAAAGAATGACTGGAACTTGTGACCCCCAATAGCGGCGGAACAGTGGTGCGCTAATTGCTCTGGGAGAGGGATGCATGGCAGCCTGGCATGTGGCCACAGTGAATAATAGACCAGGCGCACACCCAGCTCACCCGTGAGTCTGGGGATGCGGAGGCTGCCTTGTGATTTCTGCCTTGAGTTCTAATTTCTGTCTCAGCTTGCCACAGTCAGGGCCCTAAAACTTCTCTTCCTGCTGTGGTGCTGCATGGTTTGAACCCTGTGGGCCCTGCCTGGAGGTGGAACAGCTCTCTGCCCCCACCCTGCACAGGGCGAGGCCTGGGGCTCTGGGCCTGGAGGAGGGAACAACTTGACTGATTACACTCACCTCCCCCAAAGCTCCTTTTAGCGAGCACAGGCTGTTCCACTTTCCCTGTAGCTTAGCAACCTGAGCCCCTGACAACTGATTTATTGGAAAAAAAGCTTAACTTTCTCCAAGCAGGTTTCCTTTCTTTTTCTCTCTCTCTCTTTCCTTCTCCCTCCCTTCCCTCTTCTTTTTTTTTTTTTCCCCCTTTTTCTTTTTGGTACATAAGCAAGCCTTGACTGTAATAAGGTCCTTGCAAATTCCTCTGAGGGATGCTGATTGCACCCTCTGTAATGTGGACTCCTGCCTGGACACCAGCTTTCTCCCCCATCTTGCAACCTCGGGTCTCACCTCCGGTCCCTCCTCCATACTGTAGCCAGAGTTATCTTTCTTTTGTTTATTTATTTATTTAGAGACAGACTCTCCCTCTAGATAGGCTGGAGTGCGGTGGCACGATCTCGGCTCACTGCAACCTCCACCTCCCAGGTTCAAGCGAGTCTCCTATCTCAGCCTTCCAAGTAGCTGGGATTACCGGCGCCCGCCACCACGCCTGGCTAATTTTTGTATTTTTGGTAGAGACGGTGTTTCACCATGTTGCCCAGGCTGGTCTCAAACTCCCGACCTCAGGTGATCCACCCGCCTCGGCCTCCCAAAGTGTTGCCCAGAGTGATCTTTCTGAAACTCACTTCTGATAAGCTTCCTGCTATGGTCTGAATGCTTGTGTCCCTCCAAAATTCACATGTTAAAACCCTAACTCCCAAGGTGATGGTGGTAGAAGATGAGGCGTTTAGGACATTCTTAGATCATGAGGGCTCCGTCCTCAGGAATGGGCTTGGCACCCTTATGAAAGAGGCCCCAGGGAGCTTGTTTGCTCCTTCTGCCATGCGAGGACATGGTGAAAAGCTGCAGTCTACGAGGAAGTGGCCCTCACCGGACACCACATTTGCCAATACCTTGATCTTGGACTTTCCAGCCTCTGGAGCTGTAGGAGATAAATGTATGTTGTTTATAAGCCACCTGGTTTGGGGCATTTTGTTAGAGCAGCTTTAACAGTCTAAACTACTTCCCCTCTTGCTTAAAACACTTTGGTAGCTCCCAGGAAAAATATTCTTGTATGGCCCTCAAACAACCAGCTCTGCTTATCTCTCTGATGTCACCCCATCTCTCTCCACACCTTCACACTCTGCTCCCCCGATTATAATTCTTCTCTTTCTTGCTTCGTGTCTTTGCATTTACTGTTCCTTCTAACAGGAACGCCCTACTTCTGCTCACTTACCTATAAACTGTTCTTCAAGATTCAGCTGAAACATAGATTCCTCTGTGCAGCCTTTCTTGCCCACCACCCAGGCAGAACTGCCCATTCCTTCCCCTGTGCTGCCGCCCACCCAGGACCTAATTCTTGGGGTGCACATATGGACCTGTGCTGCAAATGTGAAATTGTCACTAGACTGCAAACTCCTTGAGGGCAGGGAGTATTTCTCATTCTCCAACACGACACACAGAGAATTCTCATTCTCCAACTGGACACTTTGTGTCCAGCGCCTACACATAGAGAATGATCTGTGTGATCAGGTGATCATGTGAGTGGATGAGAAATACAGGAAGGAAAGAAAGAAGGAGGAACAAATGGTGTGATGGAAACATGTCTGAACATCCAGAAGCCAACATCCAAGGGGGTAAGAGGATGGCACCCACAGTGACATCTGCCCAGCAGAATGAAAATGACTTCTTGACTTCCAGGCCCTAATCTTGTGGATCAAAGGCAAAGAAAGGTGGGCTTCTGGAGGCCTGGCAGAGGTACCTGGTAAGAGAAAATGCAAAGCCAGGCCATTTGAGCCCATTTGCTCCCAGATTCGTTTCTTGCCCATCTCTTGCCTGGAATCAGGGAGGCTAACCCCTGTAAGTGCTGCATCAGTGGTTTCTGGCTGGGTTTGACCAATGGGAAGTGCTGGGGGGAAGTTGGAGGGTGGGAGGAGGGGAGAAGCCAGGGTATATCTCCATGTTCCTCTCAGCTTTGGTGGCATTTCTGGCAGTGCCTATCTTTCTCTGAGTCTACAGATATTGCTGGAGAAGCCTGCTACTATTCCAGCATTTGGCAGGTGATCTGGTCCCTGGGCTCAGATAACACTGCCTGCCATCTTTTGTCCCTCTAGCCCTTGGGGATGGTTGTTGCTTTCAGATACTCTGGGCTGCCACTTCTTCCCTTAGTTGATTTCTCAGCCTTCCGTGACCTGTGTAACCAGTTCCCTGCACTACGTCCTCCCTGTTGTAAAGAGTTAGAGTGGTTTCTGTTTTCCTGGTTGGACCCCAACTACTATACCAGTTTAGTTTAGAAATTCCCTTATAGGGTCACTAATGCTTACGTTGGAGGAGATGGTATATTTTTGTCTTTTTCTAGGATATTGAGTGGTATGGTGGTGTGGTGTGTCTGTTTTAAACTAGATGGGGAGAGTTGGGTACACTTGTTTGGTCTGCCAGGCCACACCTCTGCTCATTTTGAGTTCCAAGGGCCCACTGTGCAAGTTCTTCATAAACGACATGCCATCTGGGTTTCAGAGACTCTGCCTGACCTCTGACCCCCATCCCTTTCCCCCAGGGGAGAAGATGGGAGCTCCGGGCCCAGTCCCTGAGTTCATGTTGGAAAAGTAGCATAAAGGAGGATGTCAGGGGAAGCAAGGTGCTGGTGAAAAGAGAGACTGTGGCATAAAGGGAGGAAAGGAAAGGGAAAAACAGGGGAAGAGAATGAAACAGGTGTGTCCATGTTTAGCATACAGTTTGGCTCAGCTGAGACTGGTTGAATGAATGAGAGAATAGGGACAGTGGAAGGAACAGGTGGAATGGAATTTGTGGGCAGTACTGACACAGATCAGTGGAACTTTGTCTCCACTACTGTCACCATGCCTCAGGTCTTCCGAATGGCTCATCTGTGACAACAGCCTGCTAACTGGTTTTTTGGCTACCACTTCAGGAACTTATCCCAAATCACCATCTCAGTTGCTTGGTCCAAAATGTTCTGGTGGTCCCTAGGCAGGTAGTGATCAAAGTCCACTCTGTACTTCCAAGCCTCGTCTTATACCGCACACTTTTAAAACTGGAGTCCACGTTATTCCCCATGCCTGGAACGCGTGTTTGTGTGCGTGTGTGTGTGTGTGTGTGTCTAGGGTTGAGGGGAGGAGATGATTTACTTTGAAGGCATGGTACATACCCTCACTCTTGCTCCCTGAAACTTCTTTCCTGGCTTCTAGCTTTGTCCCTTTAAGGCTTGGGATCCTACCATGATTTGAGACAGCACTGGGCAGCAGGAAGTTGAGTAACTGAACTCAGATCTGGCCCCTGACCCCACCTCCCGCTCTCCCTCTTCCCATAAATTCCTTTTGGCTCTTGCCGAGTGTGGAATGCTGGCTCCACTCCAGCAGCCTGGAGGTCGCTCACAGCTGTTCTCACTCTCTGGGCTTCTGAGAAAGAATGGGCTGTTGGGCACACAATGGCTCAGCCCCCCAGACAGGCTGTGCTTATACTCAGAGGTCACCATGCCTGCTGCTGAGCTGTGTGTGTCAGAGCAGGTGCGGGGACTAGCTCTGGGCAAGTGACGAGAAGACAGAAGAGCATGCCAAATTGTGCTTCCTCAGCCCAGTGGGACAGCCTGTGACTGCACTGGAAGCCAGGCTCCGACTTGATGATTCTTTTGCTGATTGCTGGGAGACTAGAAGATCCCTGGCTCAACCTCCTCCCTCATAGTTAATCCAATGAGCCTTTGCAAATGCATGTAGTGTGACATGGCAGCTATGCTTTGCATAGACCTGGGTGTGATCTCCTGCTCTGCTACTTACCAGCTGTGCAGACTTGGACAAATTACCTAATCTCATTTTCCTCATATGTACAATGGAATAATAAATACCAACCTTGGCTGGGCACAGTGGCTCATGCCTGTAATCCCAGCACTTTGGGACGCTGAGGCGGGCAGATCACCTGAGGTCAGGAGTTCAAGACCAGCCTGGCTAACATGGCAAAACTCCATCTCTACTAAAAATACAAAAATTAGCGGGGTGTGGAGGTGCATGTCTGTAGTCCTAGCTACTCAGGAGGCTGAGGCAGGAGAATGGCTTGAACCAGGGAGGTGGAGGTTGCAGTGAGCCAAGATTGCACCACTGCACTCCAGCCTGGGCGACAGAGAGAAACTCTGTCTAAAAAAAAAAAAAAAAAAAAAAAAAAAGCCCAAACTTACAGAGTTCCAAGTACAGATGCTCCTTGACTTATGATGGGACTGTGTCCCGCTAAATCCATCAGAGGTGGAAGATATCCTAAGTTGAAAATGCATTTGATGCTGGTAACACAGCAGATGGTCCCTGACTTACGGTGGTTCAACTGTACTTCATCCTGATGCAAAAGCAGTAAGTATTCAGTACAAACTGTAATCCCACTATAAGTCATAAGAAGCTCTTTGATAAACCTAATGTTAAGTCAAAAAATTGTATGTCTAACCATCATAAGTTGGGGACTGTCTGTATTTTGTACCTTATAAGGCTTCAGTAAAAGGCACTATTTTTAGTACTGCTATTTATTTATTTTTTGAGACCTCTTGGGGTTAAACTCTGTGCTTGGCCTAGCTATGAGTGAGAATACAGATATGAATAAGATGCTGTTAAAGGCCAGGCACGGTGGCTCATGACTGTAATCCTAGCACTTTGGGAGGCCGAAGCGGGCAGACCACCTGAGGTCAGGAGTTCAAGACCAGCCTGGTCAACATGGTGAAACACTGTCTCTACTAAAACTACAAAAATTAGCCAAGCGTGGGGACATATGCCTGTAATCCCAGCTACTCGGGAGGCTGAGGCAGGAGAATTTCTTGAACCTGGGAGGTGGAGGTTGCAGTGAGCCAAGATCGTGCTACTGCACTCCAGTCTGGGCGACAGAGCAACACTCTATCTCAAAAAAAAAAAAAAAAAAAAAAAAAAAGATCCTGGTAGGGCCAGATGCTGTGACTCACGCCTTTAATCACAGCACTTTGGGAGGCCGAGGCAGGTAGATCACTTGAGGTCAGGAGTTCGAGACCAGCCTGGTCAACATGGTGAAACCCTGTCTCTACCAAAAATACAAAAAAAAATTAGCTGGGCATGGTGACATGTGCCTATAGTCCCAGCTACCTAGGAGGCTGAGGCAGCAGAATCACTTGAACTTAGGAGGCAGAGGTTGCAGTGAGCTGAGATAATGCCACTGCACTCCAGCCTGGGCAACAGAGGGAGACTACGTCTCCAATAAAAAATAAATAAATGTCCTGTTAGTACTTTACGGAAGTGACGGTCTAGAGCAGGGGTGGGCAGACTACTGCCTGAGGGTCAATTTTGGCCAGTACTCATTTTTTTGTTTTTTGTTTTGAGACTATGTCTTGTTCTTTTTCCTAAGCTAAAGTGCAGTGGTGTGATCATAACTCACTGCAACCTTCAACTCCTGGGCTCAAGTGATCCTCCTGCCTCAGCCTCCTGAGAAACTGGTTCTACAGGCGCATGCCACCACGCCCGGCTAATTATTTTTATTTATTTATTTTTGAGACAGAGTCTTGCTCTGTTGCTTTGGCTGGAATGCAGTGGTGCAATCATGGGTCACTGCAGCCTTGACCTCCTGGGCTCAAGTGATCCTCCCACCTCAGCCTCTTGAGTAGCTAGGACTACAGGTGTGCACCACTGCACCCAGCTAATTTTTAATTTTTGTGTAGAGATGAGGTCTCACTATGTTGCCCAGGCTGGCCTTGAACTTCTAACCTCAAGAGATCCTCCCACCTTGGCTTCTCAAAATGCTGGAATGACCGATGTGAGCCACCGTGTCTGCCCCCTGTTTTTGAAAATAAAAAGTTTTTTTTAGAACACAGTCATGTCTATTCATTTACATATTGTCTACGACTGCTTTCACACAACAACGGTGGAATTGAGTAGTTGCAACAGAGGCCATGTGACCCACAAAGCCAAAATATTTGTTATCTGGACCTTTATAGAGAAAGTTTGCTGACCCTGGAAGATGGCTATATAATCAGGATGAAGCTATTTGGAGGAGAGGTAGAGATCATTTAAAATGATGGCCCAGAAGGAGAGAGAATCAATTCTGACTTGAGTGGGCATCAGGGCTTTAAGCCAGGCTGTGAAGGCTGAGAAAGAAATTAATCCCCAGAGCCTGAAAGTAGGGGAGGGGTGGGAATGGACATGTAAAGTTTGAGCACAATATTAAAGGGATATGATCCATATGCGGTAGAAGAGACTAGAGATTAAATGGCTAGTCCAAAGCCATGCAATTTGGAGTCAGAACTTGAACTTGGTTCATGATATGGTTTGGTTCTGTGTCCCCACCCAAATCTCATCTTGAATTGAAATCCCCACTTGTTGAGGGAGGGATATGGTGGGAAATAATTGGATCATGGGGGGCGGTTTTCTCCATGCTGTTCTCATGATAGTGAGTGAGTTCTTTTGAGCTCTGATGGTTTAAAAACGGCACTTCCCTCTTTGCTCTCTCTCTTTCCTGCCACCATGTAAGACGTGTCTTGCTTTCCTTTCACCTTCCTCCATGATTGTAAGTTTCCTGAGGCCTTCCCAGTCATGTGGAGCTGTGAGTCAATTAAGCCTCTTTTCTTTATAAATTACCTAGTCTTGGGCAGTTCTTTATAGCAGTGTGAAAATGGACAAATACAGCTCAGTGCCTTGGAGAATTTACATGACCTTATATTGATGTAGTATTTTATAGGATGCAAAATACATAAACACATATAACATTATTCAGTCCTGGCAACCACACTCAAAGGTAGGGATTGCTAGTCTTATTTTATAGATGAGATTAAACATTACATCCAAGAAGCAGCATTGCTGGCCTTGAATCCAGGGAAGATGCCTGTGACTGTGACAAGGGTACAAATCCTCTGCAGTTTCCAATTCTGTCACAGGATATGTCCTGGTTATCTGGCACAGATGCAAATGATGTAAAAAAACAGGCAGGGGAGCTGCTGCTGCTGCTTTTTTTTTTTTTTTTTTTCTTTTGAGACAGGGTCTTTCTCTGTCACCAAGTTGGAGTGCAGTGGCACGATCTCAGCTCACTGCAACCTCCACCTCCTGGGTTCAAGTGATTCTCCCACCTCAGCCTCCTGAGTAGCTGGGATTACAGGCATGTGCCACCATGCCTGGCTAATTTTTTTGTATTTTTAGTAGAGATGGGATTTTACCATGTTGGCCAGGCTGGTCTTGAACTCCTGACCTCAGGTGTTCCACCCTCCTTGGCCTCCCAAAATGCTGGGATAACAGGCATGAGTCACTGCACCTGGCCCTGGGCAGGGTAACTTCTGACCTGTACACCCTGTTGGTTATTTAAAACCCAATATGACTTTAGTGAAGCTCTGTTGTATAATATGCAACATTTCTCTAAATGCTGAGAGAAAAACCCATGGAGAAGCACAAGACAAAACCACCCCTGGCCCTCCGGGGGCTGTGGGTTTAGCTGAGGACATAATCTTCAAAGACCCATAATGGCATGAGACAGTATATGCCAAGTCACCAATGTGTGGTGCAGACACGGGGACGGGAGTTGGAGGCTGTAATCAGGAAGGCTCCATAAGGGGTGTGAGGCTGGAGCTGGGGTTTAGCTGATTCTATGCCATGGATTAATTGAGGCGGCCATCTTCTCACATTACAAAATCCCCATCAAACCCCAGAACCTCAGAGTTGGCAGGGATCCCAGTTCTTCCTCTCCATTTACAGATGGGAAAATGGAGTCCCTAAGAAAGGGCTGAGTAGCCCATGAAGTCCTGATATGGAGCTCAACTCAGGTTTCCCTTTGAAGTCCAGGGCTTTTCTGTAGCATTGTTTTGTCCCTTTCCTCTAAATTAACACCCTACACTTCAGTTTTCCCTTTTCCTTTCCAAATTTACCCTACAGAGAGTTGGTAGATGAAGACTCCAGAGCCTCCAGTGGTGTGTGTCACTCTTCTTGCTCACCTCTTCCTCCTCCCCATTTTCCATATCTCCTTGCTTCCTTCAGAATAAAGACCAAGGCTTAGCCTGAGTGACTGGAGAGGGTAGTGGCTGAGAGCGTAGGCTCTTGCACCAAGTTCTCAGGGTTGGAACCCTTCCCTTCTCTACCACTTAACCACTGTGTGGGCCTGGGCGAATGGGAGAACTTTTCCATGCTTTAGTTTCCTCATCCTCTTTCCTCCAAGTGGGTATAATTATACGCAGACTGTGTAATCATAGTCATTGCCTCATAGGACTATAAGGAATACATGAGATAATCCATGAACAAAACATAAGTGTTTGGTATCCAGCAGGTACTCAATGAAAGTTAGCTAAAGTCATTGCCATTAGCCTGGTATTCATCAGCCCTTGCAATTGGACTCCGCCCATTTCTCCAACCTGGCCTCCCCAAACCAGTCTATTCATTGTCTCTTATTAGCCATGCACCATTTCTCCCTTTTGAGCTCTGCCCTCTACTCCCTGCTCCTCCCTGTGTATTTGTTTTACTGTGTGCTGTTGGGTCACCTTCTCTTTCTCAGAAGCCCTGTAGCACCAGTCTGCGCTTTGTTCTTATATCATCCATCCTGTAAGTCCGTATCTAATGGTTTCCAGGCAGCAGGGCTTCTGGGTTCTGCGAGCACTTAACACTGGATTTTGCACATGGCAGGCGGGCACTCATCTAATACGTCTTCATTTTTTGAGCACCTACTATAAAAAGACCTTTGTAGGCCAGGTGCGGTGGCTCATGCCTGTAATCCCAGCACTTTGGGAGACTGAGGCAGGAGGATCACCTGAGGTCAGGAGTTCGAGACCAGCCTGACCAATATGGTGAAATCCTATCTCTACTAAAAATACAAAAATTAGCTAGATGTGGTGGCTGGCGCTTGTAATCCTAGCTACTCTGGAGGCTGAGGCAGAAGGATTGCTTGAACCCAGGAGGCAGAGGTTGCAATGAGCCAAGATTGTGCCACTGCACTCCAGCCCGGGCAACAGAGAAATACTCCATCTCAAAAAAAAAAAAAAAAAAAAAAAAAGACCTTTGTAGACACTGGGGACACAGGATTGATTAGCCCCTTCTTCATCCTTACAGTATGGAGGGAGACACAGACTCATAAACCAAGTGATTAGGACTAGAATGGAAGGAGGACCTCACTCAGGGGAGCCCAAGGAGGGAGGAAGTAATTGGTACTGTTGCAAGTTTCAGGGTCTTGACAAAGAAGGGTGATAGGACCCAAGAGAGAGATTCCAAAGTCATTATACCAGAGGAGTAAATGGGTCTGGGCACTGAAGGAGAGAGAGGAATTAAAGCTGATTCTGGGCTTTTCAGCCTGGACAACTGAAGGCATCTTTTGGAGACGTGCCTGAGCTAGTTAGGGTCGCCAAGAGGAGGGAACAAAATGAGAACAAGGACCCCACTGATGTCTGTTACTTCATTCTCAGGCACAGCCATGCCTGGGAAAGGAGGAAACTCAAGTCTGAGGCTGGAAAACAGCAAGAAAGTTGAAAGTTAAGGAAGAGGGACTGTATTGGGTTGTTCTTGCATTGCTATAAAGAAATACCTGAGACTGGGTAATTTATAAAGAAAAGAGGTTTAATTAGCTCATGGTTCTGCAGGCTTTACAGGAAGCATGATGCTGGCATCTGCTTGGCTTCTAGGGAGGCCTCAGGAAACTTACAGCCATGGCAGAAGGCAAAAGGGGAGCAGGCATGTCACATGGCAAAATCAGGAGCAGGAGAGAGAGAATAGAGGGAAGTGCCACACACTTTTAAATGACCAGCTCTTTCAAGAACTCACTATCACAAAGACAGCACCACGCTATGAGGGATCTGCCCCCACGATTCAAACACCTCCCACCAGGCCCCACCTCCAGCATTGGGGATTACAATTCAACATGAGATTTGGGTGGAGACATGTATTCAAACTATATCAGGGTCCTTCCATGCATGATGCAGGAGGGCGTGGCCTGAAAAAGATGGATGGGTTACAGGGGAAGGCTACAGGGGAGACAGGCATGGGTAGGGTGAAAGGGCATTCAAGAATGAATTCTGAGAATGCCCATTCCATGAGTGGCTGTGAGCATTTGGGGGCCAGGAGGGGTTTCAATAGCCCTGCGTGCACTGGGCAGTCACTTCAAGGGACTACCTTGAAGTCAAGAATTGCATGTCTCCCAGCTTTGTACATCCTACACCGTGGCAGAAATAGGGAAGTCAAGGAAGAGGAAAAAGATTTCACTTTTGGATTTATGTTAGTAAAGGAAGTTCAGGTATTATGGGGGCTATAGCATGCTGATTCCAAGATGCTAACTGCATGTACAAGCACCAGTGCTTGGAGAGCTGTCTGGAGATAGGAACTTGAGTTTTGGAGTCCACAATTTTGAAGAAATGGTGGAACCTACAGCAGCAGTGAGTCCATCCTTTAAGGGAGAGAACCTTTGGCATGTGAACCTCCGGGGATGGGAGATGGAGAACAGTAAGATAGAGAGTCTCATCTCAGGGAGCTTCCAAGTAAATGGAATAAGAGAGACCCAATCCTAGGTGGGGTGTGACAAGTGACACCACCCAGGTCTAAAATGCAGAAGTCAGAGGAGATGGAGGTCATTTCAGGAAATGGGTGGGGCGAGGAGGAAGAAGGGGTTTTGGGAAGTCTCTCTGAGGGAAAAGGTATCTAAAGCAGATCTGAAAGCGTGGGCAGGACTCCAACAGTGGAGCCCGGGCGAGGCGGGCAAGGTGTTCTAGGTGAAGGAACCAGCACGAGTACTGGGGGTGAGGCTGGAAGAGCAAACTGGAGTCAGATGGTGAAGGGCACCAGATGCTGGGCTGAGGAGTTTGAATAGGAGTTTGGCACAGGGAAGCAGTCACTGATGGTTGAGGGTTGGGGACAGACTGATACTGACATGACTCAAACTGGCTTTTAGAGTTCAGCGTGGAAGCCCTATCTAGTGGACTGAGTAGAGAGCCCCTGGCACCACCGAGACCAGCTAGAGGGCTGGTGCTGAGTGGCCCATCTTCCTGATGGGTACTGGAGCCACTCTTCCGGTCTCCTAGCTGTGCTGCCCCTCACTCCTGGAAACAGACCGAGCTCCTGATAAGGCGGGCCGGGTTACAGAGGCTAGCGGGCAGGCAGGCGCTCACTGCAGCTCAGCAGGCGTGTCACTGATAAGCGGTGATCCTCTTGTGTTTGACCTTATCCTGTGCGGAGCTCTTTGTGGGAGAGGGGAGAGGATCAAATATCTGCACCTGGCTCTTCTCTTTCCAACCAGGCCTCTGCTCCAAAACTAGGGGTTTTTGTTTTTTGCTGCTGGTGGTATTATTATTATTATTATTATTATTACTTTTTACAAGCGCTTAATGGCCTAGGGTTCTACCTTCCTTTCAGATTATTTCTCCTTTTTTATTCACCACGATTTATTTCCTCTCTTGTCTCTTTTCCAGGTACTGACTAGGCCTGACCCTGCTTAGCTTCCTAGATAAGGCGCATTCAGGGTGGTATGTCTGTAAACTCATTACTCTCTTGTGTTACGAACTACCTTGAAGTCAAGAATTGCATGTTTTTCAGCTTTGTACGTCCCACATCATGCTTTGTACGTAGTAGGCCTGCAACATTTTTGGTGACCTCAAATCCAACCAAAGTCTCTCTTCTACTTCCAGAATCACTCAGTTCTGCTTCTGAGGTGCTCAAACAGGTCCTCGCCTTGGATAACCGGCACGACAGCATGTCCTCAAGAGGAGACAGGAGATAATAACCAAATGAAAACATTCTTTTGGCATCAGTGCCTTCCAAGGACAGAGGAGGAATTGTTCTCCGGTGTGGTATTTTGCAAAGGCACGTAAAGGGTTAATTAAATCCCAGCCCACAGGACTTTGCCATATAAAGGCATTCCCGCAGCAGGAATGTGGGAGTCATGTTGGGAAGCAGGTTTCTCTCCAGGCTCCAGGGCCTGGGGTTGGAGGCCAATGTCTTGGGCTGTGCAGAGCGAGGCAGACCCAGGCCTCTGGGGGCCAAAGGGCATGATGCTGAGTACCTGGTTTGCTCTGCCTGGCCTGTGCCTACTGAGGAGGAGCCCATGTGGGTCCAGACAGTGATCTAGCTCCTGAGTAGAAAAGGCTTAAAATAGTGGTAATCATTGGAACAGCTGCCGTTTGCTGAGCGCTTGCTGTGAGCAGGCACCCTGCCAAGAGCTCTTCATGTGTGACCTCATGTCCACCTCTCTCCCTGGGAGCCAAAGGCTCTTGAGGACACTTGGTTATGGTGTCCACCTGGAACACTGGGCCTCGAGCAGCATGACTAACGCCCATGGGGCACTCACCATGCGCCAGGCCCTTGCATGCACTTCACCTCGTTGAGTCCGTACAGCCATATTTTGGGGTAGGTGTATTTGTCTCCATTTTTCAGTTTAAGAAACAGAGGCTTTCTGAAGTTAAGTCATTTGCTAAGATGACACGAGCTAGGGGCAGAGCCAGGACTCAAGCCCCGGCTGCAGATGCCGAAACTCTGAGCTGTTTCCCAATGGGACCTCCTCAGTGACCAAGGCCACTCTGGTCCTCGGACCCCATTGACAAGGAGCCCAGTTTGCCTTCTTTTGGGTGCCCCTGATCTGGGAACAGCATCCTTTAAGGACCCTGACACTACCCAGGGTTTCAGTCATCCTCCATCATCTAACGCTGGAATCAGGGACCTTGTTTCATTTCTGTCTCATCAGTGTCTCAGGAAGATTGGCATAGATGACAACTCCTTTTTCAAAATCTCTGTGTCTCTCTGTTCCACCTTCTGTGGGCTCTGCTTCATCTTGAGTTTGATTTCCCTGTGGGTGGTAACATGGCTTCAGCTGCTCTTGGACTCACATATACACCTGGCCCGACTCAGGAGAGATAGATAGGGTTTCGGGGAATGGTTCCGGAAGAGCAAGAGAAGCTTTCCCCGAGGCACCTGGCACACCTGCTGTTCCCTGGTCCTGAGCTGGGTCAGGATGTGGCCCTTGGACTGAGGAATGTGGAAGTCCCCACGATGGGTCTGTGCTCAGGGCCCCTGCCTGGGGTCAGGCCCACTTAGCTGCACTGTTTTCCTTCGGGGGTTGTCACAAGTGAAAAGTCTCTAAGCTCTCTTGGCTCTTGCCAAGCGATCTCTGACCAGCTCATGTGTCTTGACCCTCAGAACGAAACCTGTAGTCAGTGGGTGAGACCCTGCCCCAGAGTAGGTGGGGGTCACAGGGCTGGCTTGTCCCAAGGCCTGAGCTGCACAGGAATCTGGGTTTACCAGGAATGGACACCGGGGAGGCCCCCCAACATCCCCGTCCATCTTCCGTCCCCTTCCCTCCTCTGGTCCTAGACCTGCTGTGTACCCGCAGTGTCTGCTTTGTTTTTGGCTGAATCCCTAGGATCAGGCACATAGTAGGTGCTGAAGAAGGCGTACATTTAGTTGTCCCACCTTTAATTTGAGCATAAAGAAAACAACTCATTATCTTCTCCCTTCAATTTCTCTGGCCCTATGAGGGGTATTATTATCCCTTGGCTTTCTGGGTAGAATATTTATCTTTCTTGTTCTCTGTTGATTAATGTTCAGTTGCTGGAAGACTGCCCTCAAATACATTTGTTCTGTAAAGCTTTACTAAATGCATGCTTTCAGATCTCCTTCATTATGTATGTGTGTATATGTAGGTAATTATATGGTGCATATGTGGTTGGGAAATTTCTTTTGTATTAATCAGGGTTGTTGTTGTTTCTTTTTCTCTCCAAGCATTTCATTCCCCTGTGCCGCCTCCAGCCCCAAGTGGCCAGGCATTTCTGAATCTATTGCTTTGGGGGAGGGCTGTGATAGGACAAAGAAGGAAACAAAGGTGGCTCCTTGGGGGCAGGAGAGGAGATCTACTCAGCAATCGCTTGGCAGGGGCCGGTAGAACTTAAAAGTTTTGACTTGGGTTAACTCTGTGGCAAACTATAAGGAATTATTCCTTAATTTCAATGGTGAAACCTTCCAGGAAAGTGGTGCAGGGCAGCTAAGCGGGCCTGACCCCACGCAGTGGTCCCGGCCACAGGCCTGCTTGCTGGGGGGCGTGGGGATTTCCCACATGCTTCAGTCTCATTTCCTGAGTAGCGTCAGCAGGGCACAACGGTCTTAAATGTGGAATCGAAAGTTTAACTTCGCCCCATCCAAGAGGTGTGATCTTGCCTGAGTGACCTAATCAACCCCCTTACATCTCAGTCCCATCTATAAATGGTAGCCCACAGCACCCACTTGGAAGGATTCCTGTTGGGATTAGATTATGCATGCACAGCCTTTTGTCCTGTGCCTGGCACAGAGGAGGTGCTTCCAACTGTGGTTTTCATCTCCTTTCTTTCTTTTCTTGGAAGAACCGGAGTAGTGAGGAAAGCCCTGAAAGCAGGCAGTGGGAACTTTCATCCCGCCTGGAAGGAAATGGTTCGCATAATATTTGCCTGTGATTAGGGGCAAAATTTACCAGGTGTGCAGCTGTTTAAGGGATGCCAAGAGTCCTCCGCCTCCTCTGGGTCATAGAAGGGCAGGAGCTTGTTTGATAAGCAGTGTATTGTGTTCAGGAGACATTAGACACTGTATCAATATTGGATGAGGCTTGTGGGGTGCGGCTGGCCGACCACCTGCTGTGTGGGACTACAAGCTGTCCTGTACCTGGCATGGCACATGAAGACTGATGTGTTCAGGGCTGGGGAGCAGCATGTTGTCTTCTAGGGCTGATCTGGCTCCAGCTTGGCCATTCTCTGTTTCCTGCTCTCCCACTGGAGAGGAAAATCATACTAATACCTACCAATTACCGTCTGCTGCTTCTGGGCCAGGCACTTAACAGATGTTATCTCTTTTAGTCTTCAGAAGGCTCATTTAAGGAAAATGCTGAGAAAACTGAGGCCTGGAGAATTAAGAAACTTGCCCAAGGTCAAATAGTAAGCCATGGTCCTAGGAGGACCAGTTAACCACGTTTAGGACATGAGTCAACTTGACCTGAACAACGAGGTCTTCAGAAGCACCGTTTTCATAAACTGGGCTGTGAAGCTCTGGAGAATGGAAGGACACAGAAAAAGGGGTGAGAAACCTTGTTCCCAAACACCTGCTACCCTGCTTTTTTTTTTTTTTTTTTTTTTTTTTGAGACAGGGTCTCACTCTGTTGCCCAGGCTGGAGCGCAATGGCATGATTGCTGCTCCCTGCAGCCTTGACCTACCAGGCTTAAGTGATTTTTCCATCTCAGCCTCCTGAGTAGCTGGGACTATAGGCACATGCCAGCACACCTGGCTAACTTTTGTGTATATATATATATATATTTAAGGTAGAGATGGGGTTTTGTCATGTTGCCCAGGCTGGTCTTGAATTCCTGGGCTCAAGCAATCGGCATGTCTCAGATTCCCAAAGTGCTGGGATTATAGGTGCAAGCCACCATGCCTGGCCCTGCCTCAATCTTAATACTCACGAATTGTGGGATTGACCTTCATCCCTTCATTTTTTTGGGGGGGTGGGGTGGGTTGTTTTTAGAGACAGGGTCTTGTTCTGGCACCCAGGCTGGAGTGCAGTGGTGTGATCATAGCTCACTGCAGTCTTGAATTCTTGGGCTCACAGGATCTTCAAGTGACCTTGAAATGGCTGTGGCTGCTCCTTCAGAGGACCCCATCCTGACCCTCTTCTAGCCATGCCTCTCGCTGTGGGTAAGGAGTCTACAAGGTCAAGGAGATGTGACTCTGTGAAGCCCATGCCTCCCTTCTAAAACATTCTCTGCATTTTCTCTGTAGTCTTGAACTCCTGGGCTCAAGTGATCTTCCCGCCTCAGCCTCTGGAGTAGCTAGGATACAGGTGTGCACCACCACGCCCAGCCCTTCCTTCAGTTTGAACTTTCCTCTTCCAACTTTTGCTCATTTTCCCTGACCCAGGCCTCTCCCTTTAAGAGCAAATATAGTAATTCCTGGAATTCCCCACCTGAATGGCTCCTAGCCTGTTCCAACCTTTTCCAGGCTTCTTTCCCAGGTCTATCCTCCCAAAGACTGAGGTCACAGCCAGTATGGCTAGTCTGTGCACCCCTAGGCTCAAGGAATAGCAAAGGGGTGGCTGTGAGTGGGGCATGTGGATGTAGCTTGGGCCTGGGGGCTGGGCTGGGGGCAAGTAGAGTGGGAGATGGGAGGATAAGTCCATGAGTCCAGGACTAAGCATCTGGGAGCTGGCATTCTCTAGGAGACTGAGAATTCTAAATTTGAAAGTAGCTTTCTAAGTCATTGTGCATATATATTTTCAAGATAGGCTAGTAGAACATGTTTAAGTTTGTTAGCTTGATGTGTAATTTTAAAATATTAGACCTATGTCTGAGGGCCTCCATTTGTACTCTTGCACTGGGTGCCACAGATATCAGGGGAGTTTGTGTCACTGTGATCTGTTATGAGAGCACCAAGGGGAAGCCTGATGAATAAGAGAATCACCCACTGAAATGACTGCAAGAGTGTGACTGTTTCTCTCTCTTCTTTTTCCCACTGCCGATGAATGTTCAGACACATCAAAAAGCATAGCCAATCACATGGAGAATGTGAATGGGCTGTCAGTGAGGGTCAGAGAATCACCTGCACTATTGTGATAACATGATAGACATTCTTGGAAACAGGTGACATCTTTGGCCTTCTGATCAATTTTACATTAAAATTGAAGCAACCATTTGAAAATGCTTTCAAGAATTTACATATGAGGCTTTTGAAGGCTTTCATCCAGACCAACAAGGCCTATAACAAGTAATATTTTATTCCTCATTTCCCAAAATAGGAGGTTCAGGGAGGGTGTGCAGTTTGCCTTACATATGACTCCTCCCTTTTCCTCCTTCCCATGGGGAGCTGCTTCGCCACAGACCCCACCCTCTTGCTGTAGGTGACTGTGTCCTTGGTGCTGTGGGCCATGCTGCCAAGGTTTATAGGAAGCTACACCCCTGGGCTATTGTGTTACCTGTCCTCCCTGAAGGCAAATCTCTTTCCCTTCTCACGAATGGCATGTTCCGCCATCTCTATTTATTGTCTTGCCCAGCATCCAGTTCCCAGAACTCCCTGGAGGATTCTCAAGCCTCCAACAATGAAGTGTCTCATTCGGAGCAAAAGTAAGAGCACAGGAGTCACCGGAGTCCACGTGAACGTAATTCCACAAGTGACCTTGAAATGGCTGTGGCTGCTCCTTCATGTTGACCGAAGCCAGCTGGCAGTGGTCAGGATTCTGACCGTGTTGCCAAAAAGAAGAGGGGCAGGAAGTGCTCCAGCAGGTGCTTAGAGGGATGGCTGGGGGCTCATCTCAAAGGTCAGAGGGTGGAGTCTTGTGGCTCGTCATGTAGTATTGCAGGCTGTAGTTATTCCCCTATAGCCTAAGCTGGAAAGCTGAGCTTCAACAGGATTATGAGGTCAGACAAGGTTGGATTGGTCAAACCTCCTTCTGTGCCTCTCCCCCTAGAACCCAGATGAGAACCTTGTTGTCCTGGCCTCTTATCCAGCATTTGTTCATGGCTTCCAGCTTCTCAGGGCTAACACTGGGTTTCCTGGGGCTCCCACCATCCTACCCTCCCTCGCCATACCCTTGAGGACTAAGGTTTACACACACACACGTGTGCATATGAGTGTGTATACACATGTATTGAGCATGTGTATGCACGCACATGCACACACACACTCTCATTCCCTCTTACACACATGCACGTGAGATTCACTGGTTGGAGTTTCATTTTCCCAGAGCTCAGTTCCATGTATTTATCAGTGGGAGGCAAGAAAAGAGTGATCCTTCCATTTCAGATAGCATTTGCTCATTTAAACCCTGATCATGTGTTTTCTAACCTCCAAGCAAAGTATATGCTGGCCCATGTGGCAAACCACCCATAAGAATTAGAGAAAAGCGCCCTCCCTCTGGGCAGTCAGGGGCCTTGGTGGGCAGAGTTTGGGTGGGATTCTAGTCCCTACTTGCCTCTCCCCCGGAGACCTTTGTGCTCTGAGCTATCTTACAGATATTTTGGAGGAGTGATTCTAATGGGAAGAACTCTAGGCTGGGGAAGGAGGGGAAAGTTTTGGGGGTAAATGAAGCCTTGTAGTTGCCCACAAATCATCCCATGTAGGTGTCTGTCTATTCGGTGTACTCAGAGAGCTGGCATCGCAGGCTGGGCTATGGCTCACTGACTCGGCAGGATTGATTGCTAGGTGCCCCTACAAAGTGCCTAACACTCCAAGGAGCATCAGTGCCCATTTTATGTGCCCAGTTCATACGGTCCCTTTAAAGTGGGCCATATTTTTAGAAACATGACCTTAGTTGATCACTTGATCATGTTTGATCAACCAAGGTTGACCTGTGACAACTCTGGGAAGTAGGCAGGGTAAGAATATTAAAACCATTTTAAAGATGAAAAAATGAAGACTCAGAGAGGTAAAGTGCTGTGCACACGGTCACCCAGCTGGTGAGCAGCAGGGCTGGAACCATGATCCTTTAGTTCTGTCAATTAGGCGGCTATGTCACGTTGCCTCCTACCAGACAGACTCACGAATGCCAGATTGAAGCTTAATTTTCTAGAAAGTATAAATATTTAAGAAGTCCTGGTCAGGCGCAGTGGCTCATGCCTGTAATCCCAGCACTTTGGGTGGATCACTTGAGGTCAGGAGTTGAGACCAGCCTGACCAACATGGAGAAACCCTGTCTCTAGTAAACTACAAAATTAGCCAGGTGTGGTGGTGAACACCTGTAATCCCAGCTACTTGGGAGGCTGAGGCAGGAGAATCACTTGAACCCGGGAGACGGAGGTTGCAGTGAGCTGAGATCGCACCATTGTATTCCAGCCTGGGCAACAAAAGTGAAATTCCATCTCAAAAAAAAAAAAAAAAGTCTTTTGTGCCTCCGAAGTATGGACCATTTGCCCCACACATTTTCTCATGTCCAATCAGCCATTCTGATGGATTCCCCTAACAATATTACACATAGGTTTAGCACTTAATGTTCTACAGAAGCCTTTTGCTTACAGCAGTCTAGGAGGGTGCCAGGGCAGGTGTTCTGTCCATTACATATGAACAAATGGAGACCCAGAGAGGACAGGTGGACTGCCAAGCTCACATGCCTGATTTGGGATGAGCATCCAGGTCTCCTCATTTTCAAGTCCAATGAGCTTTCAGCCATATCATACTGCCTCTTCCCCAGAGGGCTTAGGAAACAGGAGCAACTGCCTACAGGAAATATGCTTCACCTTCCTCCACAGACACATGCTTCCAGAAGAACCAAGCTCCATGGAAACAGAGGGAGAGAGTGTGTATATGGCATTTCTCTTAGGGCCACTCCAGTTCTCATTAGAAGCTGATGAGCCACAGCATATTTTCATGGTGGGTCAATCCTACTCCATGTTCTCTTCAAGACAAACCAGAATGATTGAATCACAGAATGTCAGAAAAGAAAGAGAACCCCAGAGCCTTCTTTCTAGTCTAATGCCCTCATTTTACAGACGAGGACATCGTTTGGGGCTATGATAGAGACAGGTGAAATGATCTGCTCAAGGCCACCCACCTAGTTATGGGTAGAGAGAATATTCTACAGTCCCACGTTGACGTTGTTAGTTTGGTTTCTGCCTACGTATATTCACAATCCGAGGATTAGGTCCTGAGAAAGGTGAATGACTGTTGTCATTTCAATCCTATACTTTACTCTGAAGGAGGACCAGGAGGGTGACAGAGTGAGGAACATGGAATAGATTGGCATCATATTGGTCACTCTTTGAAATCTGAAATCTGGCCCCCTCCCATCTTGATTTCCTATAACCTGGAAGAAAAAAACAATCTTTACCTCAGCATTGACCTTGAAGACTCTCTGAGTCCTAAGCCTGTGCTTGATCACCTGCAGATTCCCACTCTTCTCTGGGAGCAGTTGCTCTCTCCACATACATTTACTGAGCACCCATTTCATACCAGGCCCTGTGCTAGGCCAGGGGACACCCAATGAGCAAGGCAGACATGGCTTTGGTTCTCAGTCTAGCAGAAGCAGAAAGGCTGCTTAAAAGGATTCATCCTGCAATTTATTATTTATTTCCTATTTTAAAACCTTTTTAGAGACAGGGTCTTGCTGTGTTGCCTATGCTGGAGCGCAATGGTACAATCATAGCTCACTGCAGCCTCAAACTCCTGGGCTCAAGTGATCCTCCCACCTCTTGAGTCTCTTGAGTGGCTGGGACTACAGGTACATGCCAACATGCCCAGCTAATTTTAAAAATTTTTTTGTAGAGAAGGGGTCTTGCTATATTGCCCAGGCTGGTCTCAAACTCCTGGGCTCAAGTGATCCTCCTACCTCAGCCTTCCAAAGTTGAGGATTACAGGCGTGAGCCACCACACTTCTATTATTAATCCTAAGACTGCCCTGGCATCAGCCTTCATAACTTGGGCTGTTAGGTGTTCCTACTCATCTGTTCCGGACCCTGAGTTGCCTTTCCCAGTCTGTGTCTGAAAACCATTCCCTGTTTGTTTCCTGATGCTCATCCCAAATTGGATTCCAAATCCTGATTTATGGGAGCCTACGTGAATGACCACACCCGTGTTCTCCTGCCTGGCTTGAGCACCTTAATTTATCAGTGTGCTGGGTATTGGGGACAGGATGCTGAACAAATGACACATCACCCCCACTCTCAGGACTGGATGCTGGCTCCAGGCTGCTACCCTCCAGCCAGGGCTAGGCAGTGTTTTCCCTGTTCTCTTGGAACTGATGAGCATTAGCCACGGCTCTCTAATTCGGATGCTAAGTCTTTTGCATGTTTTTGCTTTGATCTCATGTCAGTCTCTACCCTTGACTTTGACATTTGGATTCATGGTAACCTCCCTGATGAACTGGCCTCCAACTACAATCTCGGGCATGGCAACTTCCTGCCACTATGCTCACCAGCTTGGTCTACCTCCTAGTTCTCCTTTTTCCTGGCTCACTTCATCTGAAGTAACCATGGCCTAGAGCTGACCCGTCACCATAACAGGCCTTCAATAAATATTTATGAAGTTGAATCAACTCAGGAGCAGTTCAGAAATTCCAGGAGCCTCTAAAAGAATACAAAAGACTTGGCTGTCATATCATGGTATGTTCCAAGTTGAAAAGAACTCTTTTCATTTCTGTGCTTCTCTGTGCTCCAGAAATTTAAAAGAAAGCAGAATCTCATGGTGGGTGAGTCAGGGAGGGCCAAGGGGGCAGCTCTCCACACAGGACTTGCATGTCTAGGAATAGTTTGCAGCCTCAAGCCCAGCCCTTTGGGAGACCTGGACAGCCCTGGTTGTTGGAAGTGCTGGGAACAGATCCTACCTAATACTGGCTGATCTGGTGTATTCTTGCCTCCACACCTCTGCGTGACAGGCTCTGTCCACACAGAAAGCAGAAGTAGTGCCCAGCTGTGAGGTTCCTTATTTCCCTTGAATGCCTCTTTATGTTTTTGCATAGGCTGTTCACTCCGGGTTAGAAACCTCTCAGCCTTCATGAACTTTCTTCATACCCACGTAAAGTAGGTGCAGGCAACTCACTTGGGGCACCAAAGCTAAAGCCTTGTGCAATCAATGATGAGGCCTTTCCTGAGGGGTAGTCAATGGCCATTTTTCCTATCATCTGGCTCAATTCAGCCACCATGTCACTAACTGGAGCACACCCTGGTCCTGGCTTACAGTAAGCATTAGCTATGGCTCTCTAATTCAGATGCTAAGTCTTTTGCATGTTTTTGCTTTGATCTCAAGTCAGTCTCTACCCTTGACTTTGACATTTGAATCCATGGTAACCTCCCACTTTTCCTGAATTCTGTTTGCATCTTGATGATTTCACCCCCAGGATGAGAGAAAGATTTTGCCTTGTGAAAGAGTGGTTGAGCCAGTATATCCTGATGACCCGGCCTGTAGGATGGCCCCCAATGCCCCCGACTTCCTGGTGTTCATGGCCTTGTGTAAGGCCCTCCCCTTGAGCTATTCATGTATTCTAACAAATAGAATACAGCAAAAGGGACGGACACCATTTCTGAGATTAGGTTATAAAAAGACTGTGGCTTCTGTATCAGGTATCCACTCCTTTCCTTTTCCCTTCCCTCCCCTTCCTCCCCTTCCTTCCCCTTCCCTCCCCTCCCCTGCCCTCCTCTTCTTTCTCTTTCTCGGATCATTCACACTGGGGCAAGCAAGCTGTGGTGTTGGGAGCAACTTTACGGAGAGGCACACATAGCATGGTGAGAAACCGAAATCTTCAGCACAATAGCCTGTGAGGACTGACGCCTGCCAACTTCCCAAAGAGTAAGCTCGGAAATGGATTTTTCAGCCCCAGTTGAGTCTTGAGATGATGGAAGCCCCAGCCAACAGCTTGACTGCCATGTTATCAGAAACCCTGAGCCAGGATCACTCAGTTTAACCACTTGTAGATTCCTGACCCCCAGAACTGTGAGGTGAGAAGTGTTGTTGTTTGAAGCTGCTAAATTTTGAAGTAGTTTGTTATGCAGCAATCCCCATATAGGAACTGCAAATACACAGCTTTCATTTCTCCCCTAGCCACTCATTTATAACCTTCTTGTCATATGCCTTCTCTCCCTATCAAGGCTGCTGCTAGCCCATAAGGCATCTTTGTGCCAGTTATAAAAACGGACTCATTCCTCAAGATGCTTTTCTCCGTTTGGCTGGAAAATTGTCATAAATCTCCAATCTGTGAAGGGAGCCATGCTGTATTAGTCCATTCTCATGCTGATAATAAAGACATATCCAAGACTGGGTAATTTATAAAGGAAAGAGGTTTAATGGACTCACAGTTCCACATGGCTGGGAGGCCTCACAGCCATGGTGGAAGACAAAAGAAGAGCAAAGGGACATCTTACATGGTGGCAGGCAAGAGAATGTGTGCAGGGGAACTCCCATTTATTTTATTTTTTAAGTTTTATTTTACTTTAAGTTCCAGGATACATGTGCAGAATGTGCAGGTTTGTTACATAGATAAACGTGTCCTCTGGTGGTTTGCTGTACGTATCAACCCATCACCCAGGTATTAAGCCTGGCATGCGTTAGCTATTTGTCCTGATGCTCTCCCTCCCCTCACCCCACTGACAGGCCCTGGTGTGTGTTGTTCCCCTCCCTGTGTCCATGTGTTCTCATTGTTCAGCTCCCACTTATGGGTGAGAACATGCGATGTTTGGTTTTCTGTTCCTGTGTTAGTTTGCTGAGGATGATGGCTTCCAGCTTCATCCATGGGGAACTCCCATTTATAAAACCATCAGATCTTGTGAGACTCACTCACTGCCAATGAGAACAGTAAGGGGAAACCGCCCCCATGATTCAATTATCTCCACCCGGCCCCACCCTTGACATGTGGGGATTATTACAATTCAAGGTGAGATTTGGGTGGGGACACAACCAAACCATATCACGTGCCCTGTAGATTGCTGACTTTGTGCAGCTCATAATCCACACCACTGCATATAGCAACCCTGGCCCCACTCCTGCTGAAAATTTCGCCTCCACTGTTGTTGATGACTTGCTGTTTTGCAAGCCTGATGATCTTTCCTTAGTTTCCCTTTCCTTTGATCTCTCAGCTTTACTTGACACTGTGGACCACCCCTTCACCCTCACAGTTTGTTACATGGGATTGCAGGAGAAAGGACTGACATCTTGCTGAAGAGATGGGTGATTACATCAATCCCAAACCCCAACACAGCTAAGCCGGTCCTTTAGGGTAATATACCCCAGATGCTGCTTGGGATCTTCTTGGTGTCATTTTCACAGTCACTTCTGGTTCCAGCTTCCTTTCTCCAATGAGCTCCTGTCCCCTGCACTTGCCTTGGGCTTCTGCCTTTATTGCTACCCTGACGTTGTGCCAACACGGAAGTCATATTTGTTCCTTCCTTTTCCCCCAAACCTCCCTACTTTGCTACAGTTTGAGGAGACAAAGGGTATATATTTTCATTCACGTCACAGACAACGGCCTATGAGAAGCTTCTGTTCTGAGAAGTTCTTTGGTGCCTCTGCAGAGCCGCTTGCTGCCTCTCTGCCCTCCTACTCCTGCACTGATGCAGCTCCTTTGCGCTTTCTCTTTTGCTAGCTTGCCTACTGAGAGCCTAAGCTCCCAGGCTTACCTTCTATCTCAAGGCTTCTAAAGGTACTATGCTATGGCAAAACAGTTTCCTCTCTAAGAGGAATTCTGTTTGCAGATATTAAGCTGAGTTTTTTTTTTTTCCCTGCATGCCTCAGTTAGTCCTTAAAGTGACCATACATTCATCATGTGTTAAATGTCACCTCCCCATGCAAATTCTAAGTACAAGAAGCTGTTTTCATACAATGAGGCTTCTTTTCCAGAGTCCTTTCTCTCTGTGACCATCTTTTACTTCCCTCTTTGTTGGCATTTCCCCCAGCATGCTGCAAGTACTTTTTATTCCACATTGCTGAGTTTCTACCACAGCCCAGAAACTCACTTCTAATTTGATGGATTTTCCATTGTGCTTCATGCAGGCAGCCTTTTACTTTGAAAATGATGACAATGAAATAGATGCCTGGGTTGCTCTTCATGCAGGCCCAGTCTTGTACATGACATTTTCTTTGACCAGCTTTGAAAAAAATCCAATTTAGATGGTCACCACCTGCAGTTTCAGCCTTGCACTCAGCGCTAACTCAGAGGTTCCTTTGTTATCAAAACAATTTGGCTAGAATTTGTTGAATAAACCCCTTCCTCCACCCTCTGGCATTGCTACTTTTCAAAAATTTGCTAATGGTGTCACAAATTCTTTCCCTCCCTGGCTTTCGTGACAGAGAGATCTTTCCTCCCTCTCTTTCCACCTCTCAGACCACGCGTCTCTCTCTGGAATTGCTTCCTTCTGATGTCACTCAAATGTGAGTCCTTCCAGCTCACTCTTCCCTCTTTCCCAGGATGCTTCATCTACTTTTGGGGATTTTGCTATTGCTATTTGTTAAGCTACTAAATATTTCCTTCATTTATGTATGTATTTTGTATCATCTTAATCAATTTTTGGGGGGAGGGGACAGAGTCTCTCACTCTGTCTCCCAGGCTGGAGTGCAGTGGCTCGACCTCAGCTCACTGCAACCTCTGCCTCCCAGGTTCAAGCAATTCTTGTGCCTCAGCCTCCCAAGTAGCTGGGATTACAAGCATATGCCACCATGCCTGGCCAATTTTTCTTGTAATTTCAGTAGAGACGGGGTTTTGCCATGTTGGCCAGGCTGGTCTTGAACCCCTGACCTCAAGTGATCTGCCTGCCTCGGCCTCCTAAGATGCTGGGATTACAGGTGTAAGCCACCATGTCTGATCCATCTTAATCATTTAAAAATGTACGGTTCAGTGGTATTAAGTACATTCAGCTGATTTTGCAGCCACCACCACCATCCATCTCCTCTTCTCTTAGCCCCTGCGACCACCATTCTACTGTTGTCTCTATGAGTCTGACTGCACTAGGTACCTTATATAAGTGGAATCTTACAGTATTTGTTCTTTTGTGACTGGTTATTTCACTTAGCATAATGTCCTAATGTCCTAGCATATTAACTATTATTTTCACATGAGTGATTCCAGCTGTGCAGCTCCAGTTCTTACCCTTCTCTTAAGATTTATTCCTGCATCTCCACCTCCCTTTGGAGCCTTTGACACAGATGCATTGCAGTTGCTTCAAAGATACTGAGAAAAAGTGGCTTTTTATTTTATTTTTTTGAGACGCAGCTTGCTCTGTCACCCAGGCTGTAGTGCAGTGGCATGATCTTGGCTCACTGCAACCTCCGCCTCCTGGGCTCAAGGGATTCTCGTGCCTCAGCCTCCTAAGTAGCTGGGATTATAGGCATGCGCCACCAGGCTCATCTAAAACCAGGCTCATCACCCTTCTCCCCAAATCAGAGTTGCTCATTTCTATCAACGGAAATATGCTTTCACAGTCTCCTTCAATCTTGGGTTATTTCTATTCCTTTTTCCTTTTTCTCTTCCACATCAAGTTACTCTGCAGCTTATAAACTGTCTATTCTATAGGCTCCTTATTCCCTATAGAATGAAGTTCAAAGTCCTTAGGCCACTTAGTTTGGCCTTGAATTGGAATTAGTCTCAGTTGTATATGTGTGAGAAAACCCAAAATAATAGTGGTTTTAAAAAAAACATAAAAGTCCACTTTTTCAGCCGGGCACAGTGGCTCATGCTTGTAATCCCAGTACTTTGGGAAGCCAAGGCAGGCAGATCACTTGAGGTCAGTTTAAGACCAGCCTGGTCAACATGGTGAAACCTCGTCTCTACTAAAAATACAAAAATTAGCTGGGCATGGCAGTGTGCACCTGTAGTCCCAGACACTTGGCAGGCTGGGGCATGAGAATCGCTTGAACCCCAGAGGGGGAGGTTGCAGTGAGCTGAGACCATGCCACTGCACATTGCACTCCAGCCTGGGTGACAGAGTGAGACTCCATAAAAAAAAAAAAAGAAAAGAAAAAAAATTCACTTTTTCTCATGTTAATAAATTTTGGAGATAGCCCGGAACTGGTACAGAAGTTCCACAAAGCTGTTATGGATCTAGTTCACTTCCAGTTCACTGTTCTATCATCTCAAAGACATCACTATCCTCATGGTGTATAATGCAGCTGGAGCTCCAGCCATCACATCTGAATTCCAGGCAACAGGATGGAGGAAAGGGTAAGAAAGGGCACATGCCAATTGTCATTCAAGGAGGTTTCTTAGAAGTGTCCCATTGGCCAGAACTTAGTCACATGGTCACATCTAGCTCCTAGGGAGGAAAGGACATATAATCTCTAATCTGAATTCATATCAAACTAAAAATTGGGAGTTTGGTTACTAAGGAAGAAGGGAGAATAGATACTGGGTAGGAACTAGCCTTCTCTGCCACAGGCCTTCTCTCTGCATGTCCCGTCAACACATTCTGCTGAAATGGAATTATTTGACACTTGCTATCATCCCCACTAGGCTCTTTAGAGCCAAGAATCTTGTGTGTTTCATTTTGGACTATGGTGTTTGGTGCTAGGCCTGACAAGGAGAAGGGGCTTAACAAGTGATTGATGAATAAACAAATACCACTAAAAAAATGTTGAGGATGGAGGGGACTCAAGAAAGTGTTCCAGAATACAGGAGAGGCTGCTTTTGGATAAATAATCCTGTCTTAGAAAACAACAATACTAACAAAAATAAATAATGTCACACATCATCATTATGTCATTTGTGATAACTTACTAAATGCGACAGGGCAGATTTATTTTTTGCTTCGACAGAAGAAAAAACAGATTGAGGGCTGTTGAGAGACTCCTTGGGGTCACATACCTAGTTAGTGGTGGGCAGGCCTGGAACCTGTGTTCTTTCACTCCAAGCCCAGTCCTCTCTTCCCTAGAAAGTCGGAGGCCAGAGCAGGCTGCTGAATCGCTCTACCTCCAGTTCCAGATACTCCTTAATCCTTTTGCTTTGTAAACAAACGGAGGCCTGGAGGCCTGCTTCAGGAGGAAACAGCAACTCCCGGGAGAGGCCCCAAAAGGAAATTCAGGGCATGCCTTCCCCAGGTGGGGCTGCCCCTAGCAGGCCCCCAGCAATCACTAGCCTTGTAATCCACAGGAGGCCAAGAGCCTGGAATCTGCTGCTACATGGATTTCATAGGAAGTTTGTCTTGGGCCCATCCTACATGGTGTATTATTAAAGTGCCATAAAGGTCTCATTTAATTGTTGATTGCCCCAACACAGGAACGCAAGGACAATATTATAGCCAGGCCTCTGCTCAGGGTGAATGATGCCTTGTATTAGATGAGACAGCAGGGTTGTTGATGCATTTTCCTGTCTGGCTCCTTCTTGGGCTCATGACAGTCAAGTTTTGGAGGATGATGAAGGAGTCCCCTCCACCGAGTCAATGCACTCTCAGTCATTGTCTTGCACACGTGGTTCTCCTAGTGTGGTCCCGGCACCAGAGGCATCAGCATCACCTGGGAACTTGTTAGAAATGCAAATTCATAGACTCCCTCCAGTCCTGCTAAATTAGATGGAGCCCTGCCATCTGTGTTTTAACAAGCTTTCCAGGTGATTCGTAGAAACACTGCTCCTGTAGGTGGCCAGGTGAAAGTTGAAAAGGGTAGTAAGCAATAGTTGGCAGACGCTCTGGGCTGCGTGAGGGCCGTGGGTAGGCTGATGAGGTGTGTCCTGGCCTATCTGGGGTGCTGGCTTTGGGAGCATGAAGGCCTCCTTCCACAGCACCCTGATTCCTGGGAAGAAAAAGCTCATTCAGAAGGAGGAGCCATGGACAGCAAAGGACAGACGACAGGTAGGGAAACTGAGGGGATGGGACATTGAGAAGCAGCTGGGACAGGCAGGCCTGGTCAGGTGCATCAATGTCTAAAGTGCAGGCTGGGCCAGCATAGATACTGGTCTCTTGGCCAGCTTTCTTTTATGCTCTTGGGTACATGTCAAAGATTCCAGGCCACCCTGCTGACAGGGAGTTATTGATTCCTGCCTGGTTGTTGGGTAATTCCATTCACAGCTGCCTTACATGAGCAAACATGTTCAATGAGCAATTCAGCTTCTCCATATTTCACAGTGTACTGGGCACCTCTCACACCTCTTTATTTATTTATTTTTTGAGACGGAATCTTGCTCTGTCGCCCGGGCTGGAGTGCAGTGGCGCAATCTTGGCTCACTGCAACCTCCGCCTCCTGGGTTCAAGCAATTCTCCTGCCTCAGCCTCCTGAGTAGCTGGGATTACAGGCATTGCGACACCACGCCTGGCTAATTTTTGTATTTTTAATAGAGATGGGATTTCACCATGTTGGCCAGGCTGGTCTTGAACTCCTGACCTCGTAACCCACCCGCCTCGGCCTCCCAAAGTGCTGGGACTATAGGCATGAGCCACTGCGCCCGGCCTCTCACACCTCTTATAACTCATCTTCCACCAGTGGCTTGCCATGGTCATGTGGGACAGCACATCCTTCCAAGGCAGTGCAGTTGGATGTTATGGATACAGGCACTGTCCACTTGATTCAGGCTTTCATTTCACATGTTTGCCTCCTAGAGCTATGTCATTCCAGCGATGGGAAGATGAATGAGATATTGAGCTGACGTGTGGTCAGGAATGCCTGAGTTAGATGTGTCCCGTTAAAGTCAATAAGTCATTTTAATGAAAAGTTGTTGATGAGAAATCATACATTGTTCCAGTTCTGTGACTAAATCCTGTAACTGCATTCCTACTGTCGGGCAGGGAATGTTCTGTTCTTCATGTCTATTTTGCACATTTATGCTAAATAATGCATCAGTCCTCTGTTAGCACGTCATAGTCACTGTGTCTGTACCTGTGACCAGGAATGGCTCAGATAGGCTGGGCTGGAAGGCATCATGGCAGTGGAGGCAGGGATGAGGTTGGAAATAGGAGAGCAAAAGGAAGAAGGCACTGGGGGAGGAAGGGCGACCCATAAGTGGAGCTGGACTCTGAAGGAGGTGGCCAAAAAATCACTATGTCTACATCAGTTTGAAAAATGATGTGGGCTTTTCAGGGTCCAGCTGTGGGACACAGGAAAGAGTCTCTTACATTGGTGAGAAACGAGGGTAAGTAGGTAACCACCTGAAAGGCCATCAGACTTGGAGCTGGGGGAGATGAGCTGGGAGAGACCTGCCAAATATGCAGTGGCTCCAGGCCTCGAAAAACGAGCTACCCAGGAACTAGGGTGATGACTGGGATGGTGTAAAGACAGTTGGTGGACATGTGGCATCTGTTGCAATAGATGTGTTTCTGGAACGGTAACTCCATCATCCACGACTGGCCACACTCTTACCCAGAATTGGCTCAGGATGGTGAAAGGTGTCGGGCCTGCAGGAGGCAAGACTGCCAACACCTGGGGCCCAATTCCATTGCTGGAAAACAACGTGGGGTAAATTATCAGTCAGATAGTTTCCAAAGATGTCATGGATTTTCCAAGTGTTAATTACAATTCTACCTCCCCTGTCCATGGCCCTGCCCATGCTCTCCCTGGAGGAGGTTTCTGAAACTTTGTTGGCTTCTCAAACACGGTTGAGTTATAGTGGAAAGCACTTTGGAATCGGGCCAACTAGGCTCTGAATCCTGACTTTGCTTTGTAAATTCACCTCTTTCAAGGGAATGTCCCTTCATCTTGCTCAGCTTCAGTTTCCTCATCTATAAAATGGGATCATCATGTCTTACAAATACTATTTCAATAATGAGGATGAAGGAGATCAAACACCTACAGCGTCATGGAGAAGACTGGGAGTCAATGTCAGTCCTCTCTCGTTCTCTCTGCTCCCTCTTCCAGTCCACGTGCATTATAGGGCTGGAATCACACAATACAGAGCCTCTGGCATTTGGGTTTTCAAAGTAAGAGGGGACTCCAGCCCTCTATAATGCATGTGGACTGGGAAGAGGGAGCAGATTATAAAGACACATGCACATGTACGTTCATTGCAGCACTAGTCACAATAGCAGAGACATGGAATCAACCCAAACGCCCATCCATGATAGACTGGATAAAGAAAATGTGGTACATAGACACCATGGAATACTATGTGGCCATAAAAAGGAATGAGATCATGTCCTTTGCAGGGACATGGATGGAGCTGAAAGCCATTATCCTCAGCCAACTAATGCAGGAACAGAAAACCAAACACAGCATGTTTTCATTTATAAGTTGAAGCTGAACAGTGAGAACACGTAGACACAGGGAGGGGAACAACACGCACTGGGGCCTGTGTGGGGAATCAGGGAGGCAGAACATCAGGAAAAATATTTAATGCCTGCTGGACTTACTGCTTAGGTGATGGGTTGATCTGTGCAGCAAACCACCATGGCACACATTTTCCTGTGTAACAAACCCACACTTGTACCCCAGAACTTACAAACCCAAATGCCTTGAGGTTCACACATATTAGTCTGTCCATGTTAGCTTTGTTGTAAATAGGGGCTTGGAAAGAGGGAGTCCAGCTAAGTTTCTTTCACTTGGAAAGCTAGAAGCAATTTTCTTTCCTTTTAGTAAGAGAGAATCTATGTCAGATATTCTATCTTGGAGATTAAGTTCGGTCCTCTGGGCACAGTCTGGTCACACAATATCCATCGCAATTACAGGAGAGGTTGGGATCTGGGCTTCATCCACAACACTGATCGTGGACAAACAGTCTAGCTCTGGTTTCATGTTGGGAGGAGCCGAGGTGGAGTGTGGGCTCAGGCACTCGGGCAGCCCATCCACGCTGTACCACAAATTCAAGACAACTCAGTGATTTATTCTCCTCTGTAGGGATACATTTCTGAAATTTCTGCCTCATAGCCAAGACATGAATTTGGATTCTGCTGCTTCAAACAGCCCTGCTTGCTCCGTGTTCTCCCCCTGTCCCCATGGGAGTTTGAGCTGCATTTGCTGCTGTTGGCAGAATCTGCCAGAGGAAGGGGAGGGCCTTTGGACCTTCAAAATGTAATTCAACTGCAGGGTTGCCTGGCACAGCAGAGCATCACAGCTGTACTTAATCTTCCTGGAGTGGAGCAGCTGGAGGCCTCCCAGCATCCTGGCGCCTGCGGGCGGATGATTGGCTTGCCCCAACTATGCGTTTGCGCCAGAGTGTTCCAGAGGAAGAGTCAATGTTGCAAAGCTATAGCTGTTCCTAAGTGCTGTGTGTGATGTGTGTGTGTCATCTGGCTTTAAACAGAAACTTTTGAGAGCTGTAGCATGTCCAGTTGTTTTTGCTGCACAGACTAGTAAAATACATGTGGAGATATCTGGAAGAAACAGGAGGAAAAAAATGGTAGGAAAGAATATAGGAGACCTCTTTGGGGTCGGACAATTCTGGAAGAGGAGAAAGAAGAGGAAGGGAGAGGAAAAGTAGAGGAGAGGACCAGAAAGGAGAAGGGTGGCCAGGAGGAGAGGCCCCACTCAGCAATTGTCAGGTTCCAGCACCAGCTGAGATCCAAGGGGAGTGGGTGGACAGGGCAGGGAGGTGGCTGAAAGAACACTCGAGAGACAGTAGGTAAATGAGACATGGCTTTATTCAGCAGCTGTCTCATCAGCAGTTCTCTTACACTGTCTGCTCTGTCTAGGCTGCTTACTCCGGCCACTCCCACACAGAGCTGCGCAGCCGGCTCTCTCTTGCCTTCAGGGTCAGCAGCTTAACTCTTTCTTTGGGTACGAGTGGGCTGAGCTGTGTCCTGGCTTCCCTCTGTTCATCTGCAAAGACAGATGTGCATGCCTGCACAGTGTCAGCAGGGCAATTATGCCTTTACAGACAGTAGTGGCTTAGAGTCAAATGATAAGCCTTCCTGTGTTATGGCTACATGGCTGTGATAACAGGTGGAGTTACACGCCTGCACTCTAAACTCGCTGAGTCACTCTGGATGTATACCTTGACCTGTCCTTGACCAAAGCACAGTCATGTTCCTTACAGCAATTCAGCTCCACATACTGTGCCCTCACTATAATCCAGCACCTGTAGCCTAAACAGCTTTCTGTGCCCTGCTATTCAACAAGGTGAGGTGTCTTCAGGGGAAGGTGTCAGGATGAATGTCCAGTGCTCTGGGCATCTCCAAGTTCAGCCAGGTAAGCATCTGCCCCAGCAGGTGGGCTATGACCATGATTTTGGTTTTCACTTCTTTTGACAACATTGCCATAAGCTCTATAAGGACCTAGACTGTCAGTGTTATTTACTGCCATATCTCCAGTGTCTAGCACAAGGCAGGTACATAGTAGTTATCTGTTGAATGAACAGGAACGAATATTCAATTGAATACTGTGGAAAAAACACCAGAGACCAGCGAGGGACTTCAGTGCAGACACAGCACTTGATATCAGTGCCTCTTAAATTTTAATGTGCATATTAATCTCCTGAGGATCTTGTAAAAGTCCCTCATGCGCCTCACTGGAGAGGCTGCTAGAAAGGCTGAAGGTGGCTTCACGAGCAAGTGGAAGATTGTAGGTTGGAACTCAAGCTGAGACCCCAGCCTTGTCTGTAGCCTCCTGAGCTCTGTGGTCCTGTGACCCAGCACCAGACAAAAAGAGAAAGCCAGCATTTCCCCTCCTCCCTCTGCTGGTGCCCTGGGACATTCCTACAGCAAAGAGGTTTTCCTGCAGCCTGTACTGTGCACCCGCTGTGATTAAAGCCTTCCCGAACTCCCGGGAGGTGGGCGATAGAGTCCCATGGGCACAGGAGGCCAATGATCATTTTGCTACGGGTCTTTGCCAACTTCTGGGCTCTTTGAGGTTCAAGGTTCTTGTCTAGCTTGGATATTCTGGTGATTTGGGACAGACTCACTTATTCTCTTCTGGAATTCTAGCTAAACATAACTACCAACAACACCTCCATCTCCACCTACATTTTACTACTGCTGCCTCTACCACTTCTGCAGCTTCACCGGCACCACCTCCACCACCTCCAGCTTGCATTCATACAGTGCTTTGGCAGTTTTAATACTGCTGTCACTTCAGCCTATAAAGTAGGCACCATTATCACCATTTGAAAGAAGTATAAAGGCCCGAGAAACTAAGTCCTGTGTCTGAGATCTCACAGCTAGTGAGTGGCAGGGCTGCAGCTGGAATCAGTCTTCTGACTCCAGAGCAAATGCTGTTACTTGCTCCCCCCAGTGTTGACTCTGAGGGGTGCTACATCCCTCTCCCTTGGCAGTCTTGTCACCAGGTCTTCGGCTTGTACTCTGGTGGGGGGCTGGAGGCAGACTCCTCCTACCCTTGGCATGGTGCTGATCTCAGCCAGAGAGGGAACTCAAACCTCCCTGGGCACAGCGGTCAACCCTGGCTTGTTTATAGCCATGCTTCTGTGCCGAAGCGGCCACTGAATGGGCCACTTCATTCATACAAACTCTCAATTCACTGGAATGGATGGGGGTGTGGCCAGTGATGTCACCATCACTTCATAGCTTAAACTTGTAGAGTCAGCCTTTGAAAAACATTTATTTGTGTCTCAAAATAAATCAACTGCCTCACTCTGGCCCCATCCTGACCCTGTGATGTGGACAGAAAGATACAAAGTCATAAAGCGCTGATAATAAGCACCTTGCATTGTTTTGGCAATGTGCACTTTCAAAGAGCCCATAATACTTTATTTCATCTTAATCCTCAGAATGCCTCCTTTTAAGGTAGCCAGGGACAGGTGGTATCCTCACTTTATAGATGGGAAAACGGAGACTCAGAGAGGTTGAAGGTCACAGGTCTAGGACCGGCATGTAAATAGTCTGCCTCCAATTCTTTTGACTACACTGTACACACTGGAGTTGTCACCTGCCTTGGACACAGTGTTGCCATCCAGCAGAGACTCCACCCAAGCCCTGACAGATTTATTACCAGCAATTTGTCATTGCTTATTTTATTACCAAAAAATGCAACTCTTTAGAAAAACATCTGAAGATTAACCAACAAAGTGTGCAGAGAGCTGAGCTGGCATTGGAGTGATGAGATGTTATGCCCAGGGGAGAGGCAGGGATATTTCTAGATGGGAGGGGCACAGGTACTGGAAACAAGCAAATCAGAGGTCACACCCAGAGATGGAGGGAGCAGCAGCTAGAAGTGTGCCAACTGGCAGGCCTGGAAGAAGCAGGGTCTGGGTTTTAAGAAGCCAGGCTCAGAATTCTCCAGGAAAAATAGTCAGGGACTCATATCTGGCAACAAACAGAGACTGGGCAAGAAAACCAGAAGGAGTCCAGGCAAGAGACCAAGAATACCAAGAGTGGAGCCTGATACTGAGCCTTGCATAGAGCACAGGCTGTTTCTAGGCTTCCTGTCTAAAACAGAACTAGATTTCAGTGTTTAAGTTGGCCCGAGTCCATGGAGGAAGGCAGGGCGGTCAGTGGACGGCAGTGAGAGGCCAGGGAAGGTCCAGACAGATGATTTTTGTAGGCTGTGTTTCCCAAGCTGACATTCTGCAGAACAGAATGTCCCCGTAGAATGCAGAATGCAGAACAGAGCATCTCTGTAGGACGCTCTGGGTCACGAAGGGTCTGTACTCAATAAAGATGGGAAATACTGGACCCAATGAAGTTCAACAGGTTCCTTTATTACAACATTTCTCTGCGTCTTAAAGAAATGCAATGTGTGTTTCCAAGGGAAAGCTATTGAAAGCAGAGTTTTCCAAGCTTTTTTGACCTTGGCCCACATGTTAACATCTGGAACACAGTTTGGGAAAGTCAGTCCAACCCTTCCTTACTGGGGCCAATGGTCACAATTGCAACACTATTTGCTTTCTATACCTGACCCCTGGCCTTTTCCCTTATTACAACTATCCTGGAGGAAGGGGTTGGGGTAGACACTTGAATAAAAGAGTACTGTGATTTTAAGAATTAGTCCACCCTTTCACCTCTGATTTGGTGTGTTTCCCTTTTCTTTTTTTTTTTTTTTTTTTGACAGAGTCTCACTCTGTCACCCAGGCTGGAGTGCAGTGGCATGACCTCGGCTCACTGCAACCTCCACCTCCTGGGTTAAAGTGATTCTCCTACTGCAGCTTCCCAAGTAGCTGGGATTACAGGTGCTCACCACCATGCCCAGCTAATTTTTGTATTTTTATTAGAGACCAGGTTCCACCATGTTGGCCAGGCTGGTCTCAAACTCCTGACCTCAAGTGATCTGCCCACCTCTGCCTCTGCCTCCCAAAGTGCTGGGATTACAGGTATGAGCCAATGTGCCCAGCTGCCTCGAGGCTTTTAAAAATCCAGTTTGCTGGGGCTGGGCGTGGTGGCTCCTGCCTGCAATCCTAGCACTTCGAGTAGGCGGAGGTGGGTGGATTGTCTGAGCTCAGGAGTTCGTGACCAGCCTGGGCAACATGGTGAGATCCCTTCTCTACTAAAAATATAAAAAATTAGCTGGGCGTGTTGACTTGAGCCTGTAATTCCAGCTACTCAGGAGGCTGAGGCAGGAGAATCACTTAACTTGCGAGGCAGAGGTTGCAAGTGAGCTGAGATCATGCTAGCCTGTGTGACACAGCAAGACTCTGCCTTAAAAACAAAACAAAACAAAAAAAAAAAAAAACCGGAAAACAAACCAGATTGCTGGGTCTCAGCCCCAGAATTTCTCTTCTGATTGAATAGGTCTAGGATGAAACCTTAGGGTTTGCATAAATTCCCACCAGACACTAACACTGCTGGCTTAAGGAACACGTGTTGAGAACTACGGGTCTATAGTTTCCAAACCTGAATTGGTTGGGAAGCTTGGTTTTATTTTTTATTTTAAATTTCCTTATTGTTTAAAACACTTTATTTAAAAAGCACTTTTTAAATTTTTATTTGTTTTTATAACAGATATAGGGTTTCACCACATTACTCAGGCTGGTCTTGAATGTCTAGGCTCCAGCAATCTGCCCACCTCGACCTCCTAAAGTGCTGGGATTACAGGCAAGAGCTACCACACCTGACCTAGTTTAACAAAAATGGATTCCTGGGGCTCATTTCAGACCAAATGAATCAAAATTGCCAGGGGTCAACATCCTTCCTGCCTCTCCCAGGCCTTGCCTCTGCTGGCCTGTTTCCTCTCGCCTGTGCCCAACAGAGATGCTGGGATGAAGGCCCCTGAACTGCCTGTGTACATGAAAACTCATCACTGCAACTGGGCTGCAAAAGTTCAGAAGAACATACATTTACCCTTTGATTCGTTTTAAGATGGTCCCTACCTGGGTATATTGTTTTTTCTCTATGGTGGAAGTAAAAACAATCACTTGTACTTTGTCAAATGTTGATTTTTTTTCAACAATAATCCTATGGATATCATTAGCCCTATTTTATATGTGAAAATACTGTGGCTCAGAAGGTTTAAGACATTTACTTATGACTCTAAGTTCCATGAGTTTCCTATTCTCCAGTGCTTGGAGGCTAGGTTCCAGGTGAATGTAAAAACCTTGATCTGGAGGTTAAGTGCCTCTCCTTTCTACCTGGGGACAGGTGTGCAGGAAGAACTAATGGCTCCACCTGAGGCTAGGCAACACTGCAGTGAGCCCTGGAGCATCAGCCTGCATTTTATTTCAGGTAATTTTTATACAAAAACATCTTGATGAGGCTTTTATATTAGAACTTCAGACAAAGGAATGGAGATGAACTGAATATATGTGGAATATATATAATATGTACCGAATACATATAATGTGGATGTAATCAGATATGTTAATTGAATTGAACAGTTTTCATTTTCACTTGTTGCATAAAATTCCCTTGCTTGAAAAATTGTTAATCTCATTTTAAAAATGAGGAGACTCAATAAGATCAGATGACTTATTTATGGTCATGGAGTTAGCAAGTGACTGAACTAGAATCTAAAGCCTGTCTGTTAATCCTGTGTTCTTGAAATTAAAAAGACTAACAATAACAAGTGTTGGTGAGGATGTGGGAGAACTGGAACCCTCATACCCTGTTGATGGGTATGCAAAAATGTCACAACTACCTTGTAAAACAGTGTGGCAGTTTCTCTTAGAGTTAAATGTATTTTTGTCATATGACTTAGCAATGTTATTCATAGATGTATACCTAATAGAAATGAAACACGTATCTAACACAAAGACTGTATACAATGTTGATAGCATTTTTGTTCACAATAGTCCAACACTGGAGACTACCAAAATGTCTAACAATAGGTGAACGAAATAAACTGAGGTATATCTATACAACAGAATACTACTCAGCAACAAAAAAACACCACGAAAAAGACTCACAATGTGGATAAATCTCAAAAATGTTAAAGAAGCCAAACATCAAAGTGCCTATTCTGATTCCATTTACTGAAAATTTTAGAAAAGGTAAAACAAATCTATAGGGATATACATGCAAGAATCAGGGTATAAAACAGGCTCTGTTTTTAAATATCCATTTGACAGCTGAGAAACTGAAAGATCAAATAGCTTGTCCAGGATTACACAGCCTGAAAACAGTGTACTGGGGACAGGCAAGCTTGTTCTGGAGCTTGTCTACCTAATCTCCAAGCTGTGCTGAATCTGGACCTACCCTTCTCTTCTTGATCTTGGGCTGTCCTGTTTGACTTTGGTCATTTTTCTGGCTCCCTCTTCTCTTTGAGAAGGAGTCCACTTACTTTGCCTGAAGTCTAAGCCTGGGCTTACTATTTCCCTCTGCAAGTAACTTGATACCCTGTAAGGCTGATGTCATTTGGAGTTTTCTGCTCTTGCTCTATATCTTTAATTTCACTTGATATTCCATTTTCCCACATTTGCTGTCCTCTCACCAATCTCCCAATGCTCCTGCTTGCTCTCCTCAAATCTTCTCTTTTGCTTCTTCCTCGTCTCATTCTGTCTATATCTGTACCTTGCTATTTGAGTGGGAATCTTTTATTTTTTATTTTTTATTTATTTTTTGAGATGGAGTCTGACTTTGTCATCCAGGCTGGAGTGTAGCGGTGCGATCTCAGCTCACTGCAACCTCTGCCTCCCAGGTTTAAGTAATTCTCGTGTCTCAGCCTCACGATTAGATGGGACTATAGGTGTGAGCCACCAAGCATGGCTAATTTTTGTATTTTGGTAGAGATGGGATTTCACCATGTTGGCCAGACTGGTCTTGAACTCCTGGCCTCAAGTGATCCTTCTCCCTTGGCCTCCCAAAGTCCCGGGATTATAAGCATGAGGCACTATGCCCAGCCATTGGGTGGGAACTTCCTGTTAGGCTAAGATTCTCAGACAAACATGACAAACATACTCTTTGATAAGGAAACTCTGCCCCTCCTAAGGTTGGCAGATTTAGGGTGACAGGATGACCAGTTAAATGTCAATTTCAGATAAACCACCATTTTTTAGTATAAATAAGTCCCAAATATTGCATAGGACACACTTATACTAAAAAATGGTTGCTTATCTGAAATTCAAGTTTAACTAAATGTCCTGTTTTCTCTGGAAACTCTAGGCCCTCCTGATATGCCATCATTTTGGTAAGAAAGGAGAAGGTTTTGACAGAAACTCCAAGAGGATAATCTCCCTGGGAAGGAAAGTAGACTGGCCCTTCAGGGTTTCTTCACTCACACACCTCTCATGGTGCTGATCTGTTTTCAGCCTTGATCCCTAGGTGTTTCCTCTTGGTCTCCCTGGCTCTCTGCCCTGTCCCTCATCTCCTTAACTCCTGCCACCTCTCCTTGCCTCCTACCCCCTCACGTTGCTCATTGGCGCGTGGCTTGATCCACTTTCTCTAGCCTTGTACGTATTATACCTTCTCAACTCCAACTTGCTTTTGCTGTAGGTATATACCCTGCCCCACCCGATCTGGGAAGGCCCTGGGACTCACCATGCCGAGATCAAAGCCCTAGTCCATTCAGGACATCAGTGCATTCCACTCATTCAGAGCCTTCACTCTTCTCTCAGTTTCTACCTACTATGTGTGAGTCACATGAATAGACCCACATTCATTGCCAGGGTGGAAGCTAGACAGGTTTCTGATCTACTAGGTTGTTTCCAACTGGTTACTGGAAAAAAAGGACTTAGAAATATATCCTTAGTTGGCAAAGGGCAAAAAGGGCCTATGTTTAGTTTATGTCAATAAGATTCTGGTGATTGTTCCAGGCAAGGAACAAAGGAAATCTTCTATTAAGCTACCTGGTGAGAGATTTTGCAATTCTTTCTATTTCCTTTAAGATTTTGTAGGCACAAAACACATAAATCACTTGGCCTTTGGAAAGCTAAGTGAAAAGTTGTTTGTGGGCACGGTTAGCTAGTTTATACCCACAATATTTTAGAGGGAACAAAGCATTTGTTTTGGACATTGGTCCAGAAGTAAAGGTGGGATCAATCAATCAGTCCATAAACATAGCACCATTTCCCTGTAAGAGCAGCAGTAAAAAAACCTATTCCCCCAGTTTTAGGGAAGACACACAAAACAAGAAAATCTCGTATGAGGCTGGGCTCAGTGACTCACGCCTATAATCCCAGCACTTTGGGAGGCCAAGGTGGGCAGATCACTTGAGGTCAGGAGTTTGAGACTAGCCTGGCCAACATGGTGAAACCCCTTCTCTATTAAAAATACAAAATTTAGGCCAGGCATGGTGGCTCATATCTGTAATCCCAGCACTTCGGGAGGCCAAGGCAGGCAGATCACGAGGTCAGGAGTTTGAGACCAGCCTGGCCAACATGGCGAAAACCCATCTCTAATAAAAATACACAAATTAGCTGGGTGTGGTATGGATGCCTGTGGGAGGCTGAGGTAGGAGAATCGCTTGAACCTGGGAGGTAGAGGTTGCAGTGAGCTGAGATCTTGCCATTGCATTCCTACCTGGGTGACAAGAGCAAGACTCCATCTCAATAAATAAATAAAAAATTAGGCCGGGTGTGATGGCTCACACCTGTAATCCTAACACTTTGGGAGGCTGAGGTGGGTGGATCACTTGAGGTCAGGAGTTTGACACCAGCCTGGCCAACATGGTGAAACCCTGTTGCCACTAAAAAGTACAAAAATTAGCTAGATGTGGTGGCGGGTGCCTGTAATCCCAGCTACTCAGGAGGCTGAGGCAGGAGAATCGCTTGAACCCAGGAGGCAGAGGTTGCAGTGAGCCAAGATCATGTCACTGCACTCCAGCCTGGGTGATAAGAGTGAGACTCCATCTCAAAAAAATAAAAAATAAATTAAAAAAATAAAAATATAAAAATTAGCCAGGTGTGGCAATGCATGCTTGTAATCCCAGCTACTCAGGAGGCTGAGACAGGAGAATCACTTGAACCTAGGAGGTGGAGGTTGCAGTGAGCTCAGATTGTGCCACTGTACTCCAGCCTGGGCGACAGAGCAAGACTCTAAACAAAAAAACAAAAACAAAAAAATGAAACTCTCATATGCAGTATTATTTCTCATATGCAGTGCTGGAAAGGAAGCAGTGGTCCTGGCTGGGAGAAGCTGGAGAAGAAATCAAGGAGAAGATGCTATTGTGTGTATATATATTTATACTTTTGGTAAAGATAGGGTCTCACTCTGTTTCCCAGTCTTGTCTTGAGCTCCTGGCCTCAAGCAATCCTCCTACCTTGGCTTCTCTAAATGCTGGGATTACAGGGGTGAGCCACCACACCCTGCTGAGAAGGTGCCATTTGAAGTCAGGTCTGGATCGCTGAAAACATGTGTGTTCCAGAGAGCAGAGAAAGTGCCCTCCTTGGGTCCTCCATAGGACTGTCCCTAGTACATGAGGTGTATAGGAGGAGGTGGGGGCAGGCAACAGCTTGGCCATTATTCCTGGCTTAGGCTCCCACTGGAAGGTTTCTTTGCAGGGTGCTGGGGAGGAGCAAGGTGAGTGCACCTCCTGGAGGGGCTGCCCTTCCAGCCCAGAGGACCCTGAACTCAATTTTAATGTTCTCATATTTTAATGTGTGCCTGAGTTGTTTTGGGGTAGGAAGGAGGCAGCTGGGAGATAGATTATTGTAGGAAAAAATTTAGCTGGAGAGTTTGTTGAAATACAAATTGTTGTCTATATCTACCCCCACAAAATCCAGATTCTGAAGTTCTGGCATGGGGCCTAGTAATCAGGCTTTTTAACAAGCTCTCCAGGTGATTCGATGTCAGTGGAACTTGGACTGTATTTCAGCATACCCTCAGCAATGCTGTGGGAGATAGCTAATCATGCCACACCCCTGCCTGCAAGATACTGTCAAATGCATCCTGGGCTAAGTCCAACTCTTTAACATGGCTTTCAAGTTTCTTCACAATTTTCTAGACCCAAGTACTAAGGAGGATAACAGAAGCAGATACCATTTCTCACCAAAGAAATAAAGCATCCCCAATTCTGTCTTACGGAAACACTACACGGTGTTAATGGGAGGCAGGCATATGCTAGGTTAATAGAAGTCAGTTTCACTCCCGTTCCTTTTGATCAATTCTGAAAATCTTGACATTCCCCAAACATTTCACCGTTCACTCCATAGCTCTATGCCGTGGCAGATGCTATAATCTGTGCCCCGGCTGCTTTCTCCCTCTTATTAAAGTTCCAACCTTCTTTTAAAGCTCGGCTCAAAGGTCCCATCACCACTGCTCTGAAGCCTTCTTGAGTTTTCCCTTATTCTGCCTAATGCAGGCCCTTGTATGTATCCTTATGATAGCATTCACTACGTTTATGTGTTAGTTTCTCTGTCTAGCCCAGACGTTCTCAACTATTTGTGGTCACTGCCCAGGACAGATGACATCTGCTTTCCCCTCCCCCATGGGTCATTCCCCTGGTCATGCCCAGTTAAGCTGGAGTCCAGGCGCCAGCTTTAACTTCAGGCCATCTGTTCTTATTTAGGAAAGCACATTGGGTCGCAAGAGGGTTAAAATGATAGATTGTAGTGATAACTATGCTACTTTGATAAATTGCTCCCTGGGACATAATACATTTTAGCAGAGAAGGCATTTTCAATCTGGAGTATGTGGGATGATTCATTAGGATGTAAGAAGAAAATATTAAATGTTCTACTTACATGCATTCTTTTTTTTTTTTTTTTTTTTTTTTTTTTTGAGGCGGAGTCTCGCTCTGTCGCCCAGGCTGGAGTGCAGTGGCGCGATCTCGGCTCACTGCAAGCTCCGCCTCCCGGGTTCCCGCCATTCTCCTGCCTCAGCCTCCCGAGTAGCTGGGACTACAGGCGCCGCCACCACGCCCGGCTAATTTTTTTGTATTTTTAGTGGAGACGGGGTTTCATTGTGTTAGCCAGGATGGTCTCGATCTCCTGACCTCGTGATCCGCCCGTCTCGGCCTCCCAAAGTGCTGGGATTACAGGCTTGAGCCACCGCGCCCGGCCACATGCATTCTTAAAATCTAAAAATAAGTTAGCCTTCCTAATATTGTATTCGTGGATGGAATAAAATTCCATCGCTAGTGGAATTAGTGCCCTCACTAATGTGTCACATGTCACATACTGTATGGGCAGTCTCTTGAGAGTTGACAGGGTAGACCCAGCACAGAGGGGTTGAAAATGCCCTTACTTGTTCACTTCTAATGTGCTGTCGTGATTGTCCTCTAAGGCCATGGAGTTAGCAAGTAACAAAACCAGATTTTGAAATCTGCCTGACAACAGGTTGTCAGATAAATTAAAGCAAAGTTCTTGACAGTACGGACTCTTCATAGCCCCATTGTGAGATAAAATAATGACAACCTAATTGGATCTGACAAGAAACAACACTGAAACGATCAAGAAGTCTCTATCGAATACGGATATATATGTACCTCTTCTAGTGATAATAAGCCGCACTCCCAGGTGCAGGTGGCACGTTAGGATAGAAGCTAATGATATGAAGCCATATGGATTAGCAAGACATTTAAAAACTAGGCATTCAGGCCAGGCACGGTGGCTCACGCCTGTAGTCCCAGCACTTTGGGAGGCCGAGGCAGATGGATCATGAGGTCAGGAGTTTGAGACCAGCCTGGCCAATTTGGTGAAACCTCATCTCTACTAAAAATACCAAAATTAGTTGGTCATGGTGGCATGTGCCTGTAGTCCCAGCTACTCGGGAGGCTGAGGCAGGAGAACCACTTGAACCCAGGAGGCAGAGGTTGCAGTGAGCCGAGATTGCACCACTGCACTCCAGCCTGGGCAACAGAGTAGACTCTGTCTTAAAACACAAACAACAACAAAAAACTAAGCATTCGGTCCATAGTAACAAACTACTACACTCTTTAACACTTTTTTTTTTTTCCAAACGGAGTCCCGCTGTCACCCAGGCTGGCCACTGTGCCCGGCCTAACTACACTCTTTAAAAGCAATGTTTGAAATAATTCAATACCTCTTAAATACCTTTTTGAATTCAATACCTCTTAAAACTTCACTAAACGTAATGATAAATATTTACAGATTTTCTTCTGCCCTTTTTTTTTTTTTTTGGTTTCTTACTAGCAAAGAGCCACATGCCATAAATGACTAAAATGAAACAAGTGAAATCACATAACAATGAAAAGAATAGGTAATTCTCTGCACACACAGTTGGAAGATGGATAAAAAACATTGCCAAGAGTTAGAACAAATTATGAAGCCTTGGGCAACTGGACACTATAGATTTTTTTAAACACATCTTAGACTATTTATTAGATCGTTTCAGTTATGAAATATACATAGTTGCTGTGTGTGTATATGTACCATAGAAAGAAAAATGTATCAGGATATTCTCAACAGAAAATCACTTCTTTAGTAAAAATAATGTTTTGGAAAGAACGATGGACATGTCCTTACTAATAAGTTACTGCTTTGACTAGAATAAAAAGATTACTGGGTAAAAATACATACAATAGTACCATAAATGAAATTCCTTCACTGTATCACTTCCTGGTGAGTTTTTGCAACAAATCCAGAAGTACACAATCTGTGATAGTATATCATCAATGTGCTAATTGTTACAAGAGCAAGACTTACAAGTATAGAATTCTTGTTTGGTAATGAAATGGAGAGTCACCATAGAAGTATTTCGGCAATGTGCTTAACAGCTGTCAAGCTTGAAGGTGAATTCTGCATTTTAAATCAATAGACAGCTGTTCAAACTTGCTGAACTGTTCTGTGATGACAATTGGTTGTCAGTAATATGTTACCTAACAAATGTTTTAGAAAAAATAAACCGACTTCATAGTAAAAGGAGAGGACATAATTGTTTTTTGAAAGTTACATGCAGTGTGGGACGTGGCAATTTTTTAAAAAGGTCGGGGGAAAGTTGATTTTTGAAATAAATGTTTGGAAATGTTGCCACTGTTACGTGATGCTGTAGATAAAAATGAGCCCCAAGTATATCATGTCTCATATCTATGTACATTAAAAAAGTCTGGAAGTAGACTTTTTAAACTCTCTCTAAACATTTCAAAATGAAGAGTATCAGTGGGGTTTGAACTCATTTGCAAAAAATGGAGCAGCTTCTCTTCCAGAGAAAGAATACAAATTAAAAAAAAAAAAACCCAAAACATAAGTATTAAAATAAATAAAAACACCTTTCAGTTAGGTTGCCATCCTCCTAAAAAATGATTGACATAAGCCAGATGGGGTGGCTCACGCCTGTAATCCTAACACTTTGGGAGGCCAAGGCGGGTGGATCATGAGGTCAGGAGTTCGTGACCAGCCTGGCCAATATGGTGATACCTTGTCACTACTAAAAATACAAAAAATTAGCCAGGCGTGGTGGTGTGTGCCTGTAATCCCAGGTACTTGGGAGGCTGAGGCAGAAGAATCGCTTAAACCCAGGAGGCAGGGGTTGCAGTGAGCCGAGGTTGCACCATTGCACTCCAGCCTGGGTGACAGAGCAAGACTCTGTCTTGGAGAGGGGAAAAAAAAGACATCAGGGAGAAGGGTAGTCTATTGGTGACATTTTAACAGAAATCTTTCTATAGTTGAATGAGAATCATTATTTATGTAATACAACCAACAAGAGGGATCTTCCATTTCGAGTTACTCATCTTTGTAAGGAACCTTACAAGTAAAACTAATGATGATGTTTTAAATCAAGATTTTAAAAATAGTGAAACATGGCTGGGCGCGGTGGCTCAAGCCTGTAATCCCAGCACTTTGGGAGGCCGAGACGGGCGGATCACGAGGTCAGGAGATCGAGACCATCCTGGCTGACACGGTGAAACCCCGTCTCTACTAAAAAATACAAAAAAACTAGCCGGGCGAGGTGGCGGGCGCCTGTAGTCCCAGCTACTCGGGAGGCTGAGGCAGGAGAATGGTGTGAACCTGGGAGGCGGAGCTTGCAGTGAGCCAAGATCACGCCACTGCACTCCAGCCTGGGCGGCAGAGCGAGACTCTGTCTCAAAAAAAAAAAAAAAAAAAAAACTAGTGAAACATTCACTCAAAATACTTGGCCTTAACATATTACTATTTTAGCAAAAGCAAAATGCTTACTTCATCTTAATCTTGTTCTTTACAATTTTTATTTGGTGATTGTTTTGTGATTTATATAGTATGTAAATTATATGTGTATATAGTAATACCTGCATATTGTGGACCCTCCATATCTATGGGTTTTGCATCTATAGATTCAATCAGTCTTGAATTGAAAATATTTGGAAAAGAAATTGTGTCTGTACTGAACATGAAGAGACTTTTTCCTTGCCATTATTTTCTAAACAATACAGTATAACAACATTTATATAACACATTGTATTAGGTATTATAAGTAATCTAGAGGTGATTTAAGGTATACAGGCACACCTGTAATCCCAGCACTTTGGGAGGCTGAGGCAGGTGGATCACTTGAGGTCAGGAGTTCGAGACCAGCCTGGCCAACATGGTTAAACCCTGTCTCTACTAAAACTACAATAATTAGCCAGGTGTGGTGGTGTGCGCCTGTAATCCCAGTAATCCCAGCTACTCAGGAGGCTGAGGCAGGAGAATTGGTTGAACCCGGGAGCTGAGGTTGTGCCACTGCACTCTAGCCTAGGTAATAAGAGTGAAGACTCCATCTCAAAAAAGAAAAAAGAAAAATAATAGTATACAGGATGATGTACATAGGTTATATGCAAATACTGTGCTATTTTATATCAGGGACTTGAGCAGCTATGAATTTTGGTACCCTCAGAGGATCCTAGAATGAATCCCCATGGATATGGAAGGACAACTGTGTCTAAAACTTGTAAATAAATCTCTATATTGATGTGCATGTGCTAATATTTTTTGTGGGTACAGGTACATTGTCAAAGTGGTGATCCCTGCACAGACTGTGAAACCTTGCAGGCAGTCGTCCAGGTTTCCTCATGGCCTGCACAGGAGACACATCAGGAGGCTCAGCCGTGTTGGCTGAGTGACTGACTGAAGGAATGGAGGTGTATAGGGGAAAAGGTATTCCTGGCATAGGAACAACATAAATATCCATTTGGGGTGGGGGAAATACTGAATAAATCATTTGGCAGAACAACAAAAGCAATAAAAAATATGAAAACAGAAGAGGCATTTATGACTAACGCTAATAATATCTAAACTTACTGAGGGCTGATGATGAGCCAGGCAGTGCCCTGGCCTCTACACCCAGGACCACCCCAAATTCTCACACCAGCCTTGTGAGGTAGAAGTCAGCCTTAGGATGCCAGTGGGGTTGATTTCACAGGCACCTGTGGTGCCTTCTGGAAGGAAGGCTGCCCTGGGGACAATTTGGGAAACTGTGTGTGTCTCCCTAGGGGATTTCAGACCCAAAGCGATCCTGATCATGTGCCCTGCTGTGTAAAATGAGTTGCAGAACTAGAACCGGAAAAGAAAGGTCATAATTGAGCTTTCATATATAATGACGTTATCATCCATCCTCTGGTCACAGGAGACATGCTCTGAGCAGTTTTCCCAGCAAGTGGAAAAAACCAAGTTGCCCTGCAGGCATTGCCATGGGGCCATTCCACCTTCCTCTCTAGCTGGTTGAGATCTCTTGGCCTCCTCCCTTTTTCTGCCCACAGAGAGAGGACAGAGGTGCATGGCCTGTCACTCCAGCTTTTGAAGAGCACAGAGAATCAAATGGTTCAGGCAGGGCCAGCGTCGTGGGTGTGTGACCCATGAGTCACACAGGGACCCACGTTCAGAAGGGCCTCCTGCTTGGTTTAATGCTCTGCTGTTGCTGTCTTAAAATTCATCATTTTTCAACAAGGGGCCCTATATTTTAACTTTGCACTAGACCCCACAAATTCCACCACCAGTTCTAGGTCTGGGTCAGGATGGGGTATTCCTGACAGGGCCTGGCTTGGGGGGCTTGTTCCAGCTGGTAGCAGACCTCAGGCCCACTGCCACATTTGAAATCAAGTCTAGAAATGAATTTAACCTCAGACCAGACTGAATAATTGTGTTACAAAGTCCCCTGGCAGAAGTGGCAGAGAAGGCATTTGCCTCCCACGGTGATTTGGGGTTTGGGGGGGTTAGGAGCCTGCCCTTCCTTTATTCCTGGATGCTGAGATGTTCCTGAAGTTTAGGGCCCACCCAAGATGCTAGCGCATGGAGGCTGTACTGTCAGGTGCTTTCGTTGACTTTTTGGGACATTAGTGAAGACAGACAACTCAGAATAGAATTTTAACAATGCTTGAAAGAGCAGTCAGAGGCAGGCTGTGTGGGCGCTGTGCCCATCATGGAGTGTGGGACCCAGAGTTGCAGCCTTAGTTGTTCCACCTAACAGAGGGACCTCCCTGTAGGCAGAAGCATAAGGCTAATACTTTTCTTCCAGGCTTTGGATGAAAGTGTCTGGAGAACCCAGGTGGGTGATGTGTGGTGGAGCATGGTGGGGAGGGGGCGCGGGTTGGCAGGTCTAATGGACACACTTCCAGCCCGGGCTTGCACACGGGGAATGAGAATAACTACAGCTTCACTTATCAAGCACCTGCTCTATGCCAGACACTTTCACACACTTTCTCATTTAATCCACAGACAGCCTTTTGGGGAGGCATGATCCCATTTTGTTACAGCTGAAGCAATAGGGTCATTCCTAATTACTCAGGATTAGAATCATTTTTCTCACTCCCATCTTATCCCCTACTCCCTGAGGAGTGCGGATTCTTCAGTCATTGAGGTTGATTGTATTTCAGATCTTAATTGACCATAAAAAATAAAATTCAAATGACTAAAACACTGGAATATTTAGGGGATTCCTTAATTTCCTCTCCTTTTCATCCTCCTCACTTTCTTTTCTGTGTCTACTCCCCTGAGCACTGTTGGAAATAGTTCTGACAGCAGCATACTTCTTGCTGGATGACGTAGCCAGGGTCCAATAGTAGTAGACTCTAGGTCTCTCCGAGATGGCAGACAGGCTCTTGCTATGTCACAGTGCCAGTTGCCAGAACAGTGGATCGAGCTTAGAGTGACTTATTCGGTGTCTTCTGAGCACTGCACCAAGATGGGAGTGGTGGGAGTGGAGCAATGGAGTGTCATGCTTTTGCTAAGCCCTGGCAAGCTAAAATACTTTTGCTAATAGATACAAAACTGGTTAATGTGCTATAGAGGCATAAAACCATAACCCTGAGGTTATCTTTTTTTGCCCGTCAGAAATCCACAAGTCAACATAACTTCATAGTGTTCAGGCTCTAATTAAATAGTCATAAATGGCAAAGTCAAACACAGGTGCAGTCTATATAACTAAATATTTCTTAGAATATGGTTAAATAACATTGACAGGACATGTGGTCACTTATTTCTAAGTTTGAGATACATTTTCTTAAAGATATAGTCACCCCTCCTTATCTACGATTTAGTTTCTGTGGTTTCAGTTCCTCAAGGTCAGAAAGTCAATAGTAGCCTAACCTCATTCCCCTCACTTCATCTCATCCTGTAGTCATGGTACCATCTCACATCAACATCAACACAAGAAGGGTGAGGAGGCAAGAGAGACCACGTTCACATAATTTTTATGGTATATCATAATTCTTTTATTGTTGTTCATCTCAAGTTACAAATTAAACCTTATAGGTGTGTATGTATAGGAAAAAGCATTGTATATATAGTTCAGCACTATCCATGGTTTCAGGCATCCAGTGAGCCACGGGGTTCTTAGAATGTATCCCCTAATAGGCCAGCCACGGTGGCCTGTTACACCTATAATCCCAGCACTTTGGGATGCCGAGGCTGGTGGCTCACCTGAACTCAGGAGTTCAAAACCAGCTTGGGCAACATGTCGAAGCCCTGTCTCTACAAAAAATAGAAAAATTAGCTAGGCATGGTGGTGTGCGCCTGTAGTCTCAGCTCCTTGGGAGGATGAGGTAGGCGGATCGCTTGAGCCTGGGAGGTGGAGACGACAGTGAGCTGAGATTGTGCCACTGCACTCCAGCCTGGGCAACAGAGCAAGACTCTCTCAGGGGGAAAAAAAAAAAGAATGTGTCACCCACTAATAAGGGGAGGCACTGCTGTACTGTACTTTGCTTACCTTACAAGTTTGTGGTATGGATCAAATAAGAACATATTAAAATGTTTTGTTAACTGTAAGGTGCCAGGTATATTTTAATTATTGTGATTATTTTACAAAGCCCCTGAATCATATTGTATTGGAATTAATACTGATATAGAAAAGAGAGAGCTAATTATTGAATACCTATTTTTTGAGTATTGTTTTTATCTCATTTAATTCTTACAAAAAGACTGAAAAGATACAGAACATGCTTCATTTTCTCTGTAAGGATTATAATAGCACCTACTTCAAGGGGCTATTGTGAGAATTAATAAAAAATACAGACTTACTGCTTAAAAACCAGTACCTGGTATACAATAAACACACAAATGTTGGTTCACTGAGGGCCCAGCCTGTTATTTGAACACATTTACTCAAGTTTATTTCTCTCTAATAACAATGTATTTCATTTCTGGAAGTTTTATCTGGACTTAGTTCTTTCACAAATCTGCCTTTATTTTTAAAAAATAACATTGTGTTCTTGCCTGTTTTAAATTCCTTTTGTCTTTATCTTTCCAAACATAGTCTTTTTTTCAATGTTGCTGTTATGTAAAATGTGCAAGTCTAATCTTGCTAGTTATTACATTTGATTCTCACAGGGATTTTTTTTTCTAACTAAATGATTTATTAGCTGCTAGAACAAGGGTATTCAATCTTTTGGCTTCTCTGGGCCACACTGGAAGAAGAATTGTCTTGGGCCACACATAAAATACACTAACACTAAAGATAGGTGATGAGCTAAAAAAGAAAAACACACACACACACAAATCTCGACATGTTTTAAGAAAGTTCACAAATTTGTGTTGGGTGGCATTCAAAGCCATCCTGGGCCGCATGTGGGCTGTGGGTTGGACAAGCTTGTGCTATAATGTCACACATACACTAGCAAAAGAAATCTTAGTCCCCATAATGTTTTAAATCATAGATTATTGGCTGGGCACGGTGGCTCACCCCTGTAATGCTAGCATTTTGGGAGGCCAAGGTGGGTGGATCACCTGGGGTCAGGAGTTTGAGACTAGCCTGACCAACATGGCAAAACGATGTATCTAATAAAAATACAAAAATTAGCTGGGCAAGGTGGCGCATGCCTGTAATCCCAGCTACTCAGGAGGCTGAGGCAGGAGAATCGCTTCAACCTGGGAGGCAGAGATTGCAGTGAGCCGAGATCGTACCACTGCACTCCAGCCTGGGGCACAGAGCCAGACTCTATCTCAAAAAAAAAAAAAAAAAAAAGAAAAATCATAGATGATTAGAGATAGCTGAGTTTTTCAGAGCAGTTAGAAGCAGAGGAACAATGGTGCCATGACATCATAGGTCTTTCTTTTATACCACATTTATTTGCAATTTGGCCCAATTCACTGCTGGAACTGGTGGTGGTTTTATTTTTCTGGGTTACCACCCTACTCTGGGCTCCGGGATTCATTTGGACAAATGCCGCATTATGTAATGAAAGTACAACTCTGGGCCAGTTACTTCTTCCCTGAGTCTTCGTTTCCTTCTCTGTAGAAAGGGAATGGTAATAGGGATGTGTGAAGTTTCATTATTGTGCACCACGGTGCCCACCACAGCATAAGCACTTTATGTCAACTTTTATTAGCATTTTCTTTGTACAAATCTTTTCTCACTAACATTTATATTCGCTAGTCAAGTGTAGCCTGATGTCACAACTATCACAACAATGTAATCGCTATCAACTCCTCATCCTTTCCATCACGTCCTCTAACCCATATCCAGCTCATCCATTCTTATTTTTCCTGGCCGCCTCCTGGTCCCCCATATTCACGATGCTCATCTCTCCACCTACACAGAGTTTTCCCAGTCTGGACAACCCCAGTCCTTTTGGTAACCATTCTCCCTCTTTTCAGAGCTCAGAGTTCCATGTCCTTTAGGAAGGCGTGGACCAGGTTTAAGCCACACGAATCTTTCTTTTCTGAATTCAGAAGCCTCTATGGGGAGTGCCATGGACTGTGGCTTCCTCAGGATTTGGTGGCTTTGCTCATGGCGTGGCTGTGGGTGCCCTCCTAGCTAGACTGGACATTTTCCTACAGAAAAACAACAGGGCGCACAGCCAGTGTATGTACGTAATACCACCAGTTTCAAGTGGGCGCTTCTCACGTATTTTTAATTTTTGGCTTCTTAGCACGTACTTGCTGGGAATGTGGTGCCTGGTTTGTGGCTGTGTCTGTGTCGCTCCAGAAAGGATTTCTTTGTTTTGCCAAGTGTTCTCTGGCGAACCAGCTGGGACCATTTGTTGATGTTTTAGTCTGGATTACTCTGGCAGTGTGAGTTCCAACACCCTCCCCTCCCCACACCCAAATGAGGGGCGCCTGTGGTTATGGATCCTTGCTGCTTTGAAGTAGGAGCTGCTGGAAGAATAGAAACTTGCAAGAAAGAAAAGGGCTGGGGGAGGGGAGGGGCCGTGAAGCGAACTCCTAGACTTCATATGTTACCTTTGTCGTTACACTGTCTCAAGCCAGGAGTGTAAGCGTTACCTTTGTCGTTACATTGTCTCAGACTAGGAGCAGAAGGGTTACCTTTGTCATTACACTGTCTCAAACCAGGAGCCTAAGGGTTACCTTTGTTGGGACACTGTCTTAAGCCAGGAGCATAAGCTGGGATGTGTGACTCGGTCACCACGTTTTCCAGTCTATAGGAAAAAGTAGGGGAACGCATGCTGTTCCCATTGTATAGAAACAGACACTGAAGCCCAGAAGAACATGGAACTGGGTGTAGGTCCTCCAGGTTCTCTGTTGTGCCAGAAAGAGGTAAGATGATGAACCTCTCTGAGAGGAAGGCGGGCAGTCTCCACCCATATGTTATTACCCCATTTCCCCAAACTCATCTCTGGGTCTCACATCTTCCCCAACAGTCTGGGCCTTATCCCAAGTCTTCACAGAAGAAAAAGGCCATTTTCATTTGTGCAGCATTTTAGAGTTAGAGGTTTACACACAGCTCCTTACTTTTCAGCAGTGCTGTGAGATAAGCAAAATGTGTACTCTTATTCCAATTTTTACAGATGCGGAGTCTGAGAAACTGGGCTCAGGCTGGCGAAGGCAGCTTCAGGGCACAACATTTCAGTGTTGCATCCGGGATTCTGACTCAGGCTCTTTGTCAGCCCGGACTTCAGGATCAGAGAGAGGTTTAAAATGCAGATGATGTCTACCTCCCTGGATTCTTTTATGGTGAAGTGAAATTCACATGATACACAATTAATCATTTTAAATGGAACAATTCGTGGCCTTTAGTGCATTCACAATGTTGCGCAACCATCACTTCTATTTTCAAAGCTTTTCCCTTTACCCGCTCCCTGGGCTTTTGTGCAGAATAAAAGACACCATCTGTGGAAGGCCTCCAGCGCGGGGCCTTGCCCCTAGCAGGGGCTCAGTGAATGCAGCCTATATTTTCAGACTCTCTCTAGCTTTCTCTCAGAAACCTGGTCATATAGAAATAGGATTTTTTTTCCCTAAATTTAGCACCTTGAGAAAATCAGGTTGAGGATATAGGAGGTATTTGTGTCTCAATCATTTTTTTTCCTTTTTCTCAAAATGACATGTGAAAGTTACGCTCTCCCAAGAAACTGTCCCCGAAGAACCCTTTCTATTTTTTAAAACAAAGAGACACATGTACCTACTGATGCCCTAGTAGTTACACATCATTGCATGGCTTCTTGGTTACTGAAGGAGTTTGACTTCTCGGCTAGGCTGTGACATGCACAGCCTAGGAGGCACCTCAGTGCTCTGCATTGTCCTGGACACAAAACAGTTGCTTAATAAGTATGTGTTGGATTGGACTGAATGGTGGCCAGCCAGCTCCAAAATTCCAGCCACCACCTGGTGACCAGTGTTTTTTCTGCCTTTGAAATAGTGAGTTTGGTGATTTGAGGATATATGCTCGTGGTGGCAGGCAGTTTGGGCTCTGACTGGCCGTGGCTTGGGCAGCCCCGCCGGAGGCAGGCCACGAAAGGCGGCAGTTCTCACACCTGGGCTGCACAAGAGATGAAAGGCAAGTGCTTCACACAGGCAAACCCAGGAATAAAACAGCTTTGAACTTTATTTAAATATACCCCTTCCAGGAGCATAGGCCTGGAAGAAGCCCAGGCCCCGAGAAGTTGTGACTATCCCCTGGGCTTCCTATGGCACCAGGTGTCGAAGCATGTCCTGGTGGCTGGGAGTGGCTGGGGCGGAGGGCAGTGAGGAGAGTGGCTAGGGAGGACCCACCCCTGGGCCTAGAGGGCCACAGTGCGCAGGCTCACTGGAGGATCTTCCCTCCGGCCACCTCATCTGCACCTCCAGACCACTGTCCCGATGACGCCGACCACAAGGCCGACTCCCGCCGCCACTGGCACAGCCCAGTAGAGCACATTGGGGGCTTCTTCAGCCTGGTCTGGGAGCAGCTGGCTATTCCGCAGGGTGTAGAGGTAAGGGCTCTCCTGTGGAGGGGGTGGCAGCGGAAAGGACCTCGGTGAACCATCCATCACCAAGCCAAGACTTGCCTAGTCCCCATCCCTGAGATGCTGTGATAACCCTGCACGTTTTCACAGCACTTCCCTTTTGTAAAGCTCCCTCATTTACGCTGTGCCCAAACCCTCTTTAGCGGGATGGGCCTCTAAAGAGGTCAACACACAGTTAGAACCTTCTTTTGGTTTCTCACCAGCATTTTCTTTGCTGTCAAACCTGATTTTGAAAGATTGAGAACTGATAGGTGACCAGTGGCAGAGAGCCTGATAGGTGACCAGTGGCAGAGAGCCTTGGGGAGCCTGTAGAACTCCTGCCTCTACTTCTTCTTGGTCACAACTGTCCCCATTCTCCCATCCCAGCATACCCAGAAATCAGGGAAGGGCAGCACGGAAGGACAGTTGGTTTTGTAGTAGATGAAAGATTCCCAAATCAGAAGGGCCGGGAGGGGAGGCATGTGGGCAGACAGTGTGCATTCCTGCCTTCCTACACCCCTCTCCACTCTCCTTTCTCTCACTGAATGTGAATTGGGTGCCTGCTGTGTGGAGCCCCCATGCTGGGAGCTGTGATGAGGGTTAAGATGTGATATCTTTTCTTGCGGCCCAGGAGGAAGGTGAGATGTGCAGAAACAATCACATCATAAAGGAGACTGGGTCAGTGTCTTATGAGAGGTACAAATAGAAAAGGAGACCCATACGGTTGAGTGTCTGGAGACAGAAATGGTAGGTAAGAGGTGAAACTGTAGCTTAGTGAAGGCAACATCTGGGCCTGGAGGGAGGCAGATGTTCTCATAGGCAGATGGAGGATGAACCACCAGGAGCAGATGGCAGAAGGAAAGTCCTGGACATGGGCACTCCCATCCTTGGGGGATGGATCCACTGGCCAGGAGTGTAGCATGTGTATAATGGAGGGAGGTGACCCTCCCTCTGGACTCTGGTCAATGGGCAGTAGGGATCAGGCAAGGATTTCAAGCAGCCTTGATGGGGCAAGTTATTTCCAGGAAGGTCTATCTGTGTCTGGCAGCAAGTGTAGGGTGGATGAACAAGAGGGAGAGGAGAGTTGGGGAGACAAGTCACAGGCTTCGAAGGTGGGCCAGGCGAGGGCGGTGGGTGTGGTGAGGGAGGAAGACCATTGCGGGCTCCAGGAACAGACACTGAGTCTTTTTTATCTTTGCCTGCCGATCCCCAGATCCTAGTATACTGCCTGGCACGGGAGAGCTGCTTGCTGCACTTTTATTTTTGAATCAGTTAGTCTGGAGTGCAGTGGCATGATCTCAGCTCACTGCAAACTCGGCCTCCTGGGTTCAAGTGATTCTCCTGCCTCAGCTTCTCGAGTAACTGGGACTACAGGCGTCTGCCAGCATGCCCGGCTAACTTTTGTATTTTTAGTAGAGATGGGGTTTAACTATATTGGCGAGGCTGGTCTTGTACCCCAGACCTCAGGTGATCTGCCCACCTCGGTCTCCCAAAGTGGTGGGATCACAGGCATGAGCCACCATGCCTGGCCTTGATGCACTTTTAAGACTGAGGATGCGTCGGAGCTTTCAGAAGGAATGGGTGACCCCAGACACCCGCCAGTGCTCATCTGCCTCCCTGACTGTCCTCACTTCGGCTGGAGCTGTTGAATGTCCTCTCCCCTCACTCCATGGCTGCCCACACCCTGAGAAGTTTCCATGGCAGTGGGGACAGGTGGGATTTGAGAAGATGGCAGTGAGTGAAGCTGCATTTGAGGGAGCCTCCCAGGGGACTCCTTTGTGCTTCTAGGGGACAGGACAACCCCCACCCCAGGCACCTCTGTTCCACCTAGGGCAGGAGGGATGTTTACTCACAGGAGAGGGGCACTTGAGTTTGGCTCGGCTGTGGGTGAAGTTGTTGGAGGTAGTCTTGCGGCCCACTGGTTCCAGCTGGAGAGAGAGAAAGGACAGCTTGATTCTCTCCAAAGCTGGGAGACACTTTCCTCTCTGAGGGGGTGTCTCACACCAGAGCCCCTCCCTTGGGAAGGGGGTGGGGGCGGGTAGAAAACAGCAAAGTGGCTGGTTTTGGGCCTACAGCAGGGACCCACTAGCCTGGGGCTGAGCGGGAGCTGACGTATGAAGCACAGAGGGACCAGGCAGCCTCTGTCGGCAGGGCAGGACCCTGAGTCTGTGCCCCTGGATTTGCCAGGTACAGCGAGGCCCAGGAGAGGCCACTGGTCCTGAGTCCACAGGGAGTCTTTGGAAGGGTTGGGGCCATCTCTGGCTTCCTTTGTGAGTGGCTGTGATTGTAAGACATCGTGTTCTCAACTTTATAAAATGATGACAATCCTACTTACCAACTTCTCGAAGTGCGTGGGGCTAGTCAATTTCAGGAAACTTTGGAAACATATTGGTTACAATGACATCATTACTACACTTGACTTGTCAACCTTAGGAAACCGGAGTTTCTCACTTGAGCCACTTTGTATGTTTTCCACATAGATGAAAAGATTTATTTGAAATATTCCTGGGTGTAAATACTTTTGATCCCAGGACCCTCTGAGGATGAGCTAGGAGCTGCTGTATCCCCCTCCCCAGCATCTTTTAGCCAGTAGCCAGGCCCAACATGTGGCCAGCACTGAGAACTTAGCACTGTCACCTATTCAGAGTCTGTCTGGAACATCTAGCCTCCACTCTGTGTGTATTCTGCCTGCTCCTGACCACAGGGTATTGCCAACGAGGGAGGTGAAAGTTCACGATCTGAGCTCATGACCACACCTGGCCCATGATCTCACTTTCTGTTGTCTGAAAGTCTTTTACGCCGTTCCTTAGTGACACAATTGGAGGAGGGAGGGCAGTTCTGTTCCTGGGAGAGATGCCAGGGTGACTAGACTGAGCACAATGGGCTGGGATCCAGGCTCTGCTGGTAACGGGCTGTGCAGTGCTGGGAAGGCTACTTCTCTGAGGTTAGGGACAGGCATGACATCCTGTCCTGACACCTTGGTTTGTTGTGAGCATCAAATGAGAAAATGGCATGAAAGCACGTGTGATCGGGGTGGCTTACATACATAAGGTAGTATTATTTCCACTTTCTTAAGAGCTGAGGACACGCAAGCCTATCGTAAACTCAAGCCTATCGTAACAGTGACAGAATAAATGCTAAAGATCAGGGTGGCTGATTCCCAATGCTGTTCCAGGAACCCAGGAACTAATTCACACAGAAGATGATCATGATTACAAGGGTCTGATGAATGTGTCAGTTTCTCCCTTTCTACTGGTTCCTTCTCAATAGTACACAACCTGCTCTGACATCTCCCCTCCTTCCCCTGCTCTCTCTTTGATCCACATCCCCTCCAGTGACCTTGGCTGTTATTTCTCATAACTTCCTGAAAGAGCTTTCTATAGGTGCTGGCAGCACTTCCTAATCTCGCCTTCTCTCTGCTGCTCACTCCAGCCAGTCTGCAGTCTCCATCGCTGGATGGAAGCTCTGGCCCTGGCCACCAACGATCTCCATATAGGTAGAGCCAAAGGTGTTTTTGCTGTGTGTATGTGTTCATCTTGCTTGGCTTCTCAGGAGCATTCATCAAAGTTGACAGCGCTCTCTCTCTCTCTCTCTCTCTCTCTCTCTCAACACTGACTTCTCTTGGGTCTCTGGACACAGCATTGTTTCTCATTTCCTTTCTAACTCCACACTCTCCTCCTCCTCTCTCACTGGAGTTGAAAGCTGGAATGAATGCCCAGGGCTAGGTAGTTGGCCTTATACTCTTTTCTACCTATTCTTTCTCTAGGAGCTCTCAGTTGATCCTGTAGTGGTTGCTTTTTTTTTTTTTTTCTTTTTTTTTTTTTGTAGATGGAGTCTTACCCAGGCTGGAGTGCAATGGCACAATCTCAGCTTACTGCAACCTCCGCCTCTGGGTTCAAGCGATTCTCCGGCTTCAACCTCCCTAAATAGCTGGGATTACAGGTGCACGCGACCACGCCTGGCTAATTTTTGTACTTTCAGTAGAGACACGGTTTCACCATGTTGGCCCTCTATGCTAATAACCCCACTTTTTTTTTTCTATCTCCAGCCTTGACTTCCTCTGTGAGCTCTAGACTTCTGTATCCCGATACCTCTATGTGGATGTCCGGAAAGCAGTTCACACCATGTCCAAAACAGAAGTCTTGGTTTGTTTCCTCCCAAGCTGATTTTTCTCTACCTGCTCAACCATCCACCCAGTTTCTTAGACCCCAAACCAAAAAGTCATCCTTGTTCCTCTTCCCCATCATCCATCCGCCAGCCCACGACACATCCTAAACCTCACCGCTTCTCTCCTCCTCTGCCCTGACCCTAGTCTCAGCCCCCTTCCTCTCTCACCCATCACCAGCGGCCTCCTAGTGGTCTTTCCAGATCCACCCTTGCTTTCTTCCAGTCCAGGGGTACACAGATCCGGGGGTAAGCCAGAGCATATCCCCTTCCTGCTTAGAAGCATCCAGGGACCTGGCCCCTGCCCAACTCTTTGACCTTGTTCACTTCCCTCTGGTCACACTGGCCTTTAAGTTCCTCAGACACTTCAAGCTCATTCTTGACTCTAGGCCCACATGGGTCCTATTTCCTCTGCCTGGCAACCTCTTGACGTGCACTTCTCAATCCAACGTCACTTCTTCAGGGAGGCCTCCCTCTCCCCCACCATTACTCTGTGTCACATCGCCCTGCTTGAGTTTTTCTTAAGCCACAGATGTGGTCAGAAATGACCTTGTTGATTATCTGTCTTTTCCCTACTATCCTGTATGTCCCATGACAGCAGGAGTCATCTTTTTTCACTGCTGAGTCCTCAGTACCTGGAGCAGTACCTAGCACACAGCAGTGCTCAGTAAATTCTTGTTGGATGGATGGATAGATGAATTAATTGAAGTCACAGAGATCTGAGTGGAGAAGCTTGGCAGGGGAAGGCTTGGAGCTGGTCACAGGGAATGAAATTGTTTTTCTTAGAACCAACCTTTCCTTAGCCAGGCACTGTGGCTACCAACCACGTAGCAAATGACAGGACTGGGCAGGGTGTAATGGACCTAGGTGGGCCACTGGCCTGTCCTGGAGATTCAGAGGTGGCTTCCTGCAGGAGGTGGCACCTGAGTTGAGTGGTGGAGTGGGGAAGGGCAATCCAGGAGAAGGAGGAGAGCAAGAGTGAGCAGAGGTGTGGACCACCAAGGGTGGTGCAGGACGCTGCTGGAGTCACTAGACTGCAACATGTGAGGCAGATGCTGGTGGAAATGGTAGCCAGAGAGGTTAATCAGGTGAATCAGGCCAAGTCCCAGAGGCCTAGTGTGCTGTGGAATGGGGCCTGGACTGCCTCCTTCAGAGGTGGGAGGCTTTGGAAGTTTGAAAGCACGGAAGTGACTGGGTCAGGTTTTTTTTTTTTATACAGATTACTTGATTTCTCTGTAGGGACCAGATCTAAGGCAGTGGTTCATAAACCCTGCACATTAAAATAATCTCAGGAGCTTTCACAAAGTACTGAATCCAGCTCGCACTCCAGACCAATTAAGTCAGAATCTCTGGGGATAAGCCCGGTCAGGCACTGATATTGTTTTTCAAGTAAACTTTTTTTTTTTTTTTTTTAATTTGAGGAAGACTTTTACTCTTGTCACTCAGGATGGAGTGCAATGATGTGATCTTGGCTCACTGCAACCCCCGCCTCCTAGGTTCAAGTGATTTTCCTGTCTCAGCCTCCCAAGTAGCTGGAATTATAGGCATGTGCCACCACGCTTGGCTAATTTTGTATTTTTAGTAGAGATGGGGTTTCACTGTGTTGGCTAGGTTGGTCTCAAACTCCTGACCTCAGGTGATCAGCCCGCCTCGGCCTCCCAAAGTGCTGGGATTACAGGTGTGAGCTACTGCACCTGGCCTCAAATAAACTTTTAATTGAAGCTAACATACACATAGAAACTAGTACAAATCGTAAGTGAGCAACAGGTGTAAGTTTTGATAAAATGAACATACCAGCATCCACTCAGGCAATAGACTATTAGAGTCCTCAGAAGCTCCTTTCCACTTTCTTTCAGGACCATTCATCCCCCAGTGAGTCTCTACACCATCATGCTGACTTCTAACCCCATATGCCAAGCTTCTTGCTTTCGAACTTTAGAGATATTATTGTATGTTGTTTAAGTTTGCTCAACTGTCACTTCTTCAGTGAGGCCTCCCTCTTCCCAGCCATCACTCTGTGTCACATCGCCCTGCTTGATTTTTTTTTTTTTAAAGTCACAGATGCGGTCAGACCTGTATGGTATTCCTCAGTATGAATGTGCCACAGTTTATTCATCCATCCTACTGTCAGTGGACATTTGGGCAGTTTCTAGTTTGGAGCTGTTTATAAATAGTGCTGCTGTGAATATTCTTGTGTGTATCTTTTGGTGGACACATATATACCTTTCTTTTGGAGATATACCTAGGATTAAAACCGTTGGATCACAGGAAATACATGTGTTCAGCGTTATTAAATAGACCAAAGAGTTTTCCAAAGTGTGGCTATAGGCACTGATTGTTTTTAAAAGTCCCTGGATGACTGGGCGCAGTGACTCACACCTGTAATCCCAGCACTTTGGAAGGCCGAGGCGGGTGGATCTCCTGAAGGCAGGAGTTCAAGACCAGCCTGGCCTGGCCAACATGGCAAAACCTTATCTCTATTAAAAATACAAAAATTAGCTGGGCATAGTGGCATGCACCTGTAATCCCAGCTACTTGGGAGACTGAGGCAGGAGAATCGCTTGAATCCAGGAGACAGAGGTTGCAGTGAGCTGAGATCGCGCCATTGCTCTCCAACCTGGGCAACAGAGTGAGACTCTGTCATTCATTCATTCATTCATTCATACATACATACATACATGTCCCTGACTGATTCTAATATGCAGCTGGAGCTGAGAGTTGCTATTCTAAGGGCTGTAACTCTGAAGACAGGGATGTCAGTCAGGAGGCTGGAGCTGTCACCCAGCACCTGGGGAGATTCAAACACTGGCTGAGAGCAGGATTTCCGCAGAAGAGGGAGCAGGCAGCAGTAGAGGACTAGGCCTCGGGAAAGAGAAACTCTTGATAAGACAAAAGAAGGCAGAGGAAGAGGAAAACAGCCCCTGGTGCTGCTGGTGCTTCTGGCTTTGCCTTTGCAAAGGTCTGGAGAAGGACGTGAAAGGAGAGGCGGGAGGTGAAATAGTTTAAAGTGCTTTTTGTTTCCCAGTAGGGAATCCTGGGAACATCAGCCAAAGCCTGCAGACACTATGTCATAGGACTCTAATTGTGAGACATGAATTCACCGGGTATATATGTGCTTAGCAGGTTGGGAGCAGCGGGGAGGGTGGTGGTGTGGCCAGGTCGCCAGGAAAGGACTAGGAAAACCTGGACTCTCATTCCCCCTTGTGCCATGAACAGTCTGTGTTACGTTGGGCAAACTGCTTCGTGTCTCTATACTTTAGTTACAGAATGTTCTGGCTAGATGACCTCTCAGTCTGTTACAGCTCTAATGGTCTGTTATTTATTTTCTGTTACTCTAGGGGTGAAATTCCAGCCAGAAGCCGATCTGAAAAGTTGGCATGATGCTATAGCTTTATGTCTGAGATTGGCTTTGGATGAAAACATTAGACTGTATAATTATTTCCCCAAATTATAGAGCCTAGGATAAGAAACCCCTGGATGGCTTTAGTTTTGTTTTTGTTATTTTGAAGTTTGGGCTACGGCTGAGATAATAATGTCTGGGGAACCATGGACAGTCTTGTTTCCACAATAGCTCCAGTGCAGTGTTTACGTTTTGTGTTCATATCTAAACTCCTCCCACTTATCTTTATGAAATAAAGGCCTCTTACCTGGGTGAATGGGAAGAGCTACTGAACCGCTTTGGAAGAGAAGGCCAGAGTTACATATATATATTTTTTTCTTTTCTATTTGTTTTCTGAGATAGGGTCTCACTCTGTCCCCCAGGCTGGAGTGCAGTGGTGCCATCTCGGCTCACTGCAGCCTTGACCTCCCATGCTCAAGTGATCTTCTCACCTCAGCCTTCTGAGCAGCTAGGACTACAGGCATGTGCCACCATACCTGGCTAATATTTTGATTTTTTTTTTTTTTGGTAGAGATAGGATCTCCCCTGTGTTGCCCAGGTTGGTGTCTAATTCCTGGGCTCAAGTGATCCACCTGCCTCAGCCTCCCAAACTGCTGGGATTACAGGCATGAGCCACTGTGCCTGGCCAGATCTACTTTGTTAATTCACATGAAGAGAAACCAATGGACTCTTTTTCATGTTCCAGCCATCACTATGGCTGTCCAGCCCCAGGAGATTCCTGAAGGGTCCCAGCTTTAAGCAGACTTGGAGTTCCACCTGGGTAGGAAGGCCATACCTTGATGAAAAAACTGGGAAGGAAGGGCCAAGGGCTTAGCTCTCTTTGGCTCTTCTTGGAATCTGTGGATTCCCTTGAGGTCTCAGGGGAAAAGGAACAGGGAATAGGTACCCTTTCTTTGGGAGGATTTTTACAAAGGAATAAAGTCACATGATTCAGCCACTGAAGGACAACTAGCCTTCAAAACAAAGTCCACAAAAGAAACAGGAATTATACCATATCAACTGATTTAAAAATTGTGGGGCAAACTCACAGCTATTTTGGTTGCAATCCAGAGTCTTGGGCTGGAAGAGTACAACAGAGGTTTTTGGAGTGGGCAGATATGTGATGTCCACGGAAGGAAAACCCCAGGACAATGGAAGTCAACATAAGCTGAGTGTGTCATTAACTAGGCCAAAGATAAAGCCAGTTTACATGCTGTTCTTAAAAGAGGTTGCTAGAGAGGAAGAGATGGCGTAGCTAAGGAGAAAGTCAATATTGTGAGTCAGCCGAGTGAGATGCTGGACACACTGGATGAGCTGACAGGGGTGGGAATGTTTGCACAGCAGTGGTTGGCAGAGACACTCTGGGCCTGAAACTGTGATAAAAGGAGCTGGAATGTAGCTTGTTTAGTTGTCATAGGACAAAGGAAGGAACATACAGGTTGGGGTGGGGATTGTGTTACCCACTGAGCCTGGATTAAAAGAAACCATTGGGTTGGGAAGGCATTTCATTTGCTCTGTGCGAGAGGATTCAGTTGTTGGGGGTGACAGGCCAAGTGCTGTGCAGACACCATTCAGTTGTTGGTGGCCAGCCACAGAGGGAAGAGTGGAAGCACCAGCCAGGTGTCCCTGAGAGACCCCTGGTCTGTATGTTCATTTCATAAGGTACCTTCTCCCCAACAGAAAGGACTGGAATAGGTATCAGCCTGGGAAAACAGGCTGTGTGGATCTCCACTTTGCGATGTTTAAAGAAATGAGTTGGGTATGAGTTGAGCCCAGAGTCCTTGGAAGGCTGATGGTGCTGACATTTGCCGAGTGCCAGCTATTGTGCTGGGTGCCATGTACACATGATCTCAGTGCGTTTTCTGAGACCTGTCTTGTTTTCAGTTTTATAGATGTTGATACAGGTGGCCAGAGAGATCGTTTGCCCAAAGTCACACAGTCAGAGGTGGAAGTTGGTATTTTCATCCAGCCAACCTATTTGATTACAAAGGGATCCCCTCACAGTATCTGGGCATTGCTGAAGGTGCAAAGAATAAAGGTAGGTGTGTGTGTGTGTGTGTGTGTGTGTGTGTGTGTGTAACTTTCAAAGGGTGTTGGATAAATATAGGGTATTTTCCCTTTGGAATTAATCTATCAGGACCAAAAAGGTGTGCTGCCATTTTGGGCTTTGGGGAGAAAGGAGCCATGTCTCCAGTAGGTTTGCCATTGTGAGACAGAGAGTCAATATCCTTGGATTTCCCCTTGACAAGGCCCACCAGGCCCTCGGCTGCTCACCATGTTGTTCCAGAGTGCAATGGCCATCTCGGCATGCCCACGGTCTGAGAAGTGAAAACAGTCCTCGGAGAAGAAGGTGAGGTCAGTGTCCCCTCTCTGCAACCAAAAGGCAAGGAGGTTACCGTCCTGGGAAAGGGCTCTGCTACCTGAGCCCCAATCCCGCTCCCAGCAGGTGCCCTGGGCATGTCTCCTTTCATCCTTCCAACTCTCCTGCCAACTGGCTCAGATACTGCTGGAAAAACTCCCAGAATTTGGAATTTTTTTTTGAGACGGAGTTTCGCACTGTCAGCTGGGCTGGAGTGCAGTGGCACGATCTCAGCTCACTGCAACCTCCGTCTCTGCCTCCTGAGTAGCTAGGATTATTGGCGCCCACCACCACGCCCAGCTAACTTTTTGTATTTTTAGTAGAGGCAGAGTTTCACCATTTTGGCCAGACTGGTCTCAAACTCCTAACGTCGTGATTCACCTGCCTTGGCCTCCCAAAGTGCTGAGATTACAGGCATGAGCCACTACACCCGGCCAGAATTTTCTTTTTAAACAGACATGAATTGGACCCACCCATAGTCTCTCCCTTTTCTTGCAGCACCCCTATCCTAATAGTTGAAAAGAGTAATATTTTTAGGAAGCTTTCCATTCTATCCCAATCCAGAAAATATCAGGGCCAGGCCTGGGGAGCTTAGTCACTATTGATTTCCTTTCCAACTACATCTGAGTTCCAATCACAGCCCAGCCCCCACAAAAAGGAGGTAATGTGGAAAAAGCCACCCTCAGGAGCCCTCTTGGAGAGAGATGGTGAAAAAAAATGCCCACTTAAAGAAGTACATCCATTGTCTGTGATAAGGCCTCCATACACGAGCCTCCCTGAAATGCCCGCGGCTCACCTCGTTCAGTGGTATGAGTGTGTTTTGGAAGAAAGGCTGGACCACAACTGTGAAGTCCTCACGCTGTGTGTATTGGTGCCAGTAGGAGAAACTGGAGATGCCATTCTGGGGATGGAGAGAGAAGCTACTCAACCCTCTTGGCAAGGCTGCACAGACAGGGTTCAGTCCTGCTGTCTTGGATTGGTTGTGACAGGAGTCAACTCACCCTAAACGACAGTGACTTTAAGGCCCTACTCTAGTGGGATGCATGCATGCTTTTATTCTCCACCCATTCATGGGCACCTGCATTTCAAGGCCCTATCCTGGTTCTCAGGCTCAGAGATGAGTTGAACCCAGCAGCTCCTGGTGGTAGAAGCTCCCTATCCGCACAGCTCCACCCAGTCCCATTCCAAAGCCTCTGCCTGCAAGGCTGGGTCTGAGCCACTGACCAGATTGCCTGGGCCAAAGGCCTCCTCTGCTCACTACATGAAGAGGTCAATTAGAAAATGGGGCTGCAGGTCAGATGGGGAGCATCTCAACACCAGCTCCCAAAATGCTCGCGAACTTTGGGGGAGGAGAGTTCATGGTGGCTGGATTTAAGTACCCAAGCATGGAACATAAAAGGAACAGACTAGATGTACTTATCTTCAAGGAGTTTCTCATCCATCTGGGAACATAAGACAAGATGTGAAAACATGAGGACCATTTGGGGCTTTCAGGGCCCATCAAGTACAGACTGAATGTGATATGGGGAGATGTCTGCGGGTGAAGTTCAGGCAGGGGAAGCTCCTCAGAGGAGGGAAGCAGACTTGCCTTGTGAATGAAGGCAGGTCAGTTTGCAGAATGGAAATGCTACCTGAGCCTGAGAGGGAATAATAGAGGCAGAGACATAAGCAGGAGTGGAGGTGGGGAGATGGAAGGGGGTAGAGAGAGGGCGAGGAGAATTTGAGGTAGAGGTAAGTAGGGCAGGGTTAAGCCTTTTTCTCTTTTCGAGATAGGGTCTCACTCTGTTGCCTAGGCAGCAGTACAATGGCATGATCATAGCTAATGGCAGCTTCCAACTCCTGGGCTCAAGCTGTCCTCCTACCTCAGCCTCCTGAGTAGCTGGGACACCCAGCATGAGCCATTGTGCTGGGCCTAAACCTTTTGTTTTGAATGAAGGGAGGGGAGGAAGTGAGTAGTAATTATTACACATGGTTCTGCATGGGGAAAATGGGCCCCACCACAAGGAGTCTACTCTGGGAGTCTCTTGCTGCCTGCCTGCTAGGAGGAGAGGATTCTCTCAGCTTCCACTTTAGGGTCTCTCATTCCTTTCCCTGGCCTTGGTGTTCAGTTTGCAGGGATAAGTATTTCAGGGGCTGTGATCTGCTTTTAGGGAGTGGCTTGCTCTTGGCCAAATCCTGCTGAGCATTCGATTTCCGAGTCCTTGCTCAGGGAGTACAGGGCCCCCCGCTGGGTCAGTAAGAGAAGGGCTGCAGGGCTTACTTGGAGGTTCCAGTTCACTTTCTTCAGTTCTTGCTTCTCCAGGGAGCTTTGAGAGTGTCTGAGGCAAGTGCAGTTGTTCCTGTGAGACAGCGAGTCTTGTATTGAGGCTCCCTGGGGCACCGTGGCTCTGCCCTCCTGGGAGGCTGGCTCTGACACACAGCGCAGGCTGCCACCCCAGGGGCCTGCAGCCTGTGCTGCCTTACCTGGGGCAGGGGGTGACACACAAGTATTCCCACAGTACACCTTTGACAGACTCAGACCCAGGTTCAGAACGCTAACTCAGGAGCCCTGAGGTCCAGAGGATGCTTGTTCATAGAGAAAGTGGGAGAGCTGGCCCCTGGCGCCTGGACCTTCTTGTGGACAGACGCCTATTCCCCTTCCTCCTTAACTGCTCTAGGAAACCAGCCTGGGATTTCTCCAGAGCAGGACTGGGTGGGCAGGAGACTGGAGTTCAGGAAACCAGCCACAATGGCTCTCTCTGTGCCTGGGTTTGGAATCACTCCTCATGTTCCTGGGGCCTCTCAGCTCTTCCTGCAACTGCTTAGGACTCTCCCTCAGGGCTCCAGTGTGGGAAGTCTGCGGAAAGCTGGGGAGGGCCACCGGCTAGAAGCAGTCCTGACAACATGGAACATGATACAGACAGACTCTGGAGGAGCTGTTCCCTGCAAGAATGGGAACCAGCTGGTCACCTTTGCAGCAAATCCATTTGAGCCCAGGTATAGGATTCCTCAGCTCCCTGGAGAACCTCCTCTCTCATAGCAATACTCACTCAAACTTTGGGAGGCCCTCTGCCCTCAGAACATGGCAACTTCCAGCCCCCGACAGGAGCTCCTGTCCTGCCCATCAGCACCTTGCCTCCAAGCCCAACTGTCAAGGACAGGTCCCATTAAGGATGGAATAAGAGCTATTTCCTAAGACCCTGCTCTCGGTAGGCCGGGTATCTTAATTGTTTCCTCTTGCCCTCACATCTACCTTGCAGGGAAGGTGCCATCTCCCCCACTTTACAGATGAGGAGCACAGAGGCTCGTAGAGGTTATGTGGTTTGTTCAAGGTTCCAAGGCTCCTAAATGGCAGAGCAGTTGAGGCCGGAGGTAGCAGCCTTGAAAGCTCATGGCCCCATGCTGCTGCTCAACAGGGAGCAACATGCCGAGGTTTGACCTGGCAATCACTGACAATGTCAGGGAGCCTTAAGGATCATTTGGTCTGTCTCCTTCTACAGAAAAGCAAACGGGGGTCCAGAGAAATGAAGCGTCTTGCATACAGTAGGCATTCACAAATGTAGAGGTACTTCCTGATGTTGTCCAAGCCCCTGAGCCATGTCTGCCCTCTGGCAGGCCTGCCTGGCTCTGCCTCAACTGGTCTCCTTCTCTGGCGCCTGCAAGCCCTCCTCACCCCAGGTGCTCTTGCCTTGGGATGGTGACCTGTCCACTTACTGAGCTGGCAGCATGGCACATTTCCCGCCTTGGCCCTGGTACAGGCTGGCCAGCTCCATGACCTCCACCACGTTGACGAAAGCCCTTGGCAGCTGCAGGGAGCGGAAGGTGGCTTTGTTAAGGCACTGGCTACTGCTGGGAGGAACCTGGGGGTCGTCTGCAGTCCAGTTCCCACCCCCCAATTTTACCAATGAAGAAACAGGCCCAGAGGGTGGATGTGACTTGTACTATCTCACTGAATCTTCTTGAGTGGCCCCGCTTTATAGATCGAGAAGCTGAGACACAGAGCGGTCACTTGCCTGAAGCCACGGTGCTGGGTGCAAACCTGGGCCGACTGGTGCCGAGGCAAGCTCATTGCTGCCACACAAGCCTGTCTCTGGCCAAGTGAGATTTCCCCTGCAGAGGAGCTTGACAGCCACCTCCCTCCCTACCATCCAGGTGCCCACTCATGGCGGGTCTCTGCTCAGTGAGCATCTCAGTGAACACAACCTGCCTAGATGCAGCCCAGGGAGGTGGCTGGTGGGACCCAGGAACACGCAACCCCTCTCCTACCTCCTGAGAGAGGATGTCCAGGGCCTGTCGGATGTGCTGAACATACTCCGTGGCCAAGTGGGCCTCCTGTAAGGAAAAAAGGGAACTCTCTTTAGCCCTTGGTGCCTGCTTTGAGAGAATGGCAAGAGCATAGGAGGGCTCTGGGGCCTGGGCTAATGACTGAGTGGGTACAGAGGGGCTTTGGTGGTCCTGGTCAGCCTGGGAAGCCCAGTCCTTGTTGCTACTGAGTCTCTGTAAGAAATCATCCCTTGTCCCCTACTAGATGCCGTGAACAATCCCAACCCCCCACCCTGTTCCACATAATCTCAGACCCAACAGTGGGCTCTGCCAGTGCTGAGTCCTGCCAGTTTTCGGCCTTGGCTCTTGGCAGTCCCATGTGTCATCTGACCTCAGCCTTCTCCAGCCACTTGCCGTGCCCTAGGTAGCCACACTTTCTTTTTCCTTTGGGCTTTTTGGTCCATGCTGGTCCCACTGCCTGGAATGTTTTGCTCTCCTGTGTTCCCCTAACTTCTATCCCCTGTGACTCAGTGTAAGGTTCTCTTCCTGTGAACCATCTCCCCAATAGGAGGCTGATTTAGAGGTGTGTCCATAGCATCCTGGGTGATGCATACGAGGTACATAGTAGGTGCTCAGTAAGTCCTTGCAGGCTGAATCTTAGGGCTTTGCTTTATAGCAGAGGGAGACGGTCCTATATTTTTAGATGTGGCTCTGGGCTCCTTAGAAGGTGTCCCAGGCTGATACCAGCGGGGGTGTGGGTGGTGACTTGAAGCTCTTATACTCATGGAAGAACGCATGTCTGCAGGAAGTGGGAGCTGAGGCACCCATGAAGCAGCACCACTCAGGCAGGAGGGGATAGCTCAGGCAGCCCATTATTTTTCCTGGAGACAAAGAGCTGAGGCCGGGTGAGATACCGTGCACTCAATTCCAGCACACTGATGGGCACAGAACAAGTGCTGCTTGCTGAGTTTCTGCCCACAGCTACCAGAAGGGGTACTGGGAGTTGGGAAGGAGGGGAAAGGAACAAGAAGATAGACAGTCCACGCCGAAGAGTTAAAATAAAGGAGAGGGGACCTCATGTCTCCCAGAGTTTCTGCCCTTCCCCCTTTCCTTCTTTTTAAAACAATCTGAGTAGTCTGAGTTAATCCTGGTGGTGGCATCCTAACCCTTTCAACTGAACTATGCCCTCAGGAGTATAAACCTGACTGTTCCCATGAAGAACACACATTCTGGGGCTAGTAGAGGGCATTTCCCTACGCCAGTGTCCACGGGCAGCTCTGGGGTCCAGGTCTCCCCCGGGGCCAGGATGCAGCAGTACTTAAATCCCCATGAGGTAGGGTTGCTTCTGCCTCTCAGGGAGAGAACTAAGGGGAAGAGGTTTGGAAAACCAGCTCCTGTGTGCGGGAGGACACTTCTCATCAAGCCTCTGGTAGTCGGCCTCTGTGAGCCACAAGGAGTGATAAATGCCTTTTCCCCCCACCACCACCTGTGACTGTCAAACATTCGACCACAACCTCTGAGGCTGGGCAGCTGCCTTTTCCTGGCCAAATAAAATACAGAATGTCCCCAACTTAGAACAAGATGTATTCCAAAATAAAAACTTTTGGAAGTTACAACTTCCAGAAGTTTGTGAGTCTGGACATATTTCCCCATGGAAACATCAGGAACAGGTTTGGGCTCCCAGGGCCACTGCTGAGGTTTGGTTAACTCATGATAGGCCATCCAACCCCATCTAGAACATTGTTTTGCCTTTCCTCAAAATGAAACAGGGCAGGGATGGGGTGAGGATGGCTAGTCCCCTGTCTGGTACCAGAGGTCATATGTGTGTGGATAACAGAGGCCCCGCCTCAGCAGTGCCTGCAGTAGATCCACCTAGATCTTACTTCCGGAATCAGGGAATCAATGCACCTGCTCTTCCAGGGCCCACTCAGGCAGTAGAAAAGGCTGGGCCTCACCCGGCATGCGTAAACCAGGGAGGGCCTGGGGCAGCAGGCAAATGTGGCTCCCATGAGCAAGGAGCTTGGGGCAGGGCCAGGGGTGGATGGGCAAGGATGTTGCCAGAAGCCAGCAACTTCCTTCTCGGGTCCTCACAGGGTTGGTCGGGGGCCTACCGGATTCTCACAGTAATGACACAAGTCGTTGGCCCCAATGAAGAGTGTGACCAGCTTCCAGTCTTTCTCCAGGTTGATGTCCTGAGGGGACAGAAGATCTTGAGTTTAGACCTTGGTGGGAGGCACATGCAAATGTTGCTACTGGGCCAGCCCACCCGGCCTCCAACTGCCTTTTGTCTTCTTTGTATTGTAACAGAGCAAAGCAGCAAAGTGGGCCAGGTGCGGTGGCTCACGCCTGTAATCCCAGCACTTTGGGAGGCTGAGGCAGGTGGATCACCAGAGGACAGGAGTTCAAGACCAGCCTGGCCAACATGGTGAAACCCCGTCTCCACTAAAACTACAAAAATTAGCTGGGCCTTGTGGCAGGTGCCTGTAGTCCCAGCTACTTGGGAGGCTGAGGCAAGAGAATTGCTTGAACCCGGGAGGCAGATGCTGCAGTGAGCTGAGATCGTGTCACTGCACTCAGCCTGGGTGACAGAGCAAGACCGTCTTAAAAAAAAAAACAACAACAAAGTGTGGCTCCCTAGCCTTCAGTTGGTGCTGGGATAAGGTGCTCCACAGTGAGGATTTTTTTTGGGGGTGGGGTGGGGTGGGGGAGTCTGCTTACACAAGGGAGAAGGGCTATTTTCCCCTTGAAATCTTGTGTCCCTGGAGAAGTAGAATGTGGATGTGGCCCATTCAATGCCGAGGAGATTACCACCCCCCCCCCCACCCCACCCCCACCGCCAAATGAAGGCCTTCCAGGGAGCTGCGGGCAAAGGATGCAGCTAGAAGCAAAGGCCCTGAGCTGCCCCTGGGATGAGTTCTTAGGGTCCAGGAAAGGAGACTGGAGGAAGAGCCCAGCGTGGACTGAGAAGTGGGGCTGGGGTTGGGAGGCCCTCTAAGCAGTTGGCTTTCCACTTGGCCACCTCCATAATAGGAATCCCACTGGGAGCTGAATTCCTAGGTATAAACACTGAACAGTTATAAAAAAAAAAAAAAAGTGCTAGTGAGAAGTTTCAGAGGGGCAGGGTGAGGGGAAGGAGGGAGAACGGGATTGAAATGAGAAGCCTATTTTTAGAACCTTGCATTTACATAATAGGACTCTGGGAAGCCACCTCTTGGTTAAAGTAGGAAGCTGTCAGAGGCCAAGGCCACCACCTCAGCCACCTCCCTGTTCCACCTCGCCCTCCTGCAGCTGGCCCTGGGGTGGGGGGTGCCAGAGCCTACATCCAGGGGTGTGGCCAAAGCAGGCGCCTCCTTGGTAAGGCCTGCTTCTCCGGGGATCTTTTGGCCCTCTACAGAGGCCAGCCCAGAGCAGGAAGTGCTGTGGTGAGAGGGACCCTTATGGGGCTGTCCCCTCCCCAGTCAGCAGGAGATGGGCACCTTTCAGGGGTGGCCTGGGGCCTATACTCACGGGGCTGTTTTTCATTCGCTCTACCAGGTCCCAGGCCTGGGCTGGCATGTCCCTAGGTAGGAGGAAGAGAGAGCGGCATTAGTGCTGGTTCAGGAGCGAGGATTTAAGATGTGGGATTTTGGCCTAGGAAGAGAGGTGTTTCAGGAATGGTGATGTTACCAGTACACAATTCATTCCATTCTCAAGAAATCTCAGCTGCGTAACAATCACAGAGATGCCATGGACCCTGGAGCCACACTGATCTAGCCCCTGCCACCCAATAGTGTCATCGGCCACTCGGGTTGGGATCCTGTCAATCTTTCCCTCAGAGACTTTTCCTCAAACTCCTTCTTTGAAAGCCAAGCCTGTTCATTTCTTCTTCAGTTGCCTGTTTTAAAAATAACCTTTTGTATATTTGAGAAAAGTCACAGCGCTCAATTATCCCTCAGTTTTCTCCTTTCCAGGCTTAATGACTCCTTTAACCTTTACTTCTAAGCCCTGCTCTCTGCTCCTTTAATCCTTTTGTTTTTCTTCTCCATGGTTACTTAGATTTCTGCACCATTCCCCATCTCCTTGCTTTTTTTTTTTTTTTTCCCCTCTCCAATAAAACAGGATGGACAGGATTAGTTCTCCCTCCATCCCCTGATGTCTGCCATAAATAAAACAATGCCATTTGGTGTTCTGGATGAGTGATATGAGTGCCAATGGAACACTACTCAGCCATAAAAAGGGATGAACTATTGGTATACCAGTAACATGGATGCATCGCAAAATCATTTTGCTAAATAAGTCAGATAAAAAGTATATCCTCTTTGATCCCATTTATATAAAATTTTTTAAAATGCAAACTAATCTATAGTGATGGAAAGAAGGTTAGTGGTTGCCTGGGGTGTGGGGGTAGGGACAGGAAGGAGCAGGAGGGAGAGATTACCAAGGGGCCTGAGAAAACTCCCGTAGGTGATGGACACGTTTTTCATCTTGATCGTGGTGATGACTTCACAGGTACAATGTTAAATTGTATCCTTTTGAGACAGGGTCTTGCTCTGTTGCCCAGGCTGGAGTGTAGTGGTGTGATCATGGCTCACTGAAGCCTCAACCCCCTGGAGCTCAAGTGATCCTCCCATCTCAGCCTCCTGAGTAGCTGGGGCTACAGGCCCACACCACCACGCCTGGCTAATTTTTTGTATTTTTGGTAGAGACGGGGTTTCAGGATGCTGCTCAGACTGGTCTCCAACTCCTAGGCAATCCGCCTACCTCGGCCTCCCAAAGTGCTGGGATTAGAGGCGTGAGCCACTGCACCCAGCCAAATTGTATCCTTTTAACATGTGATGTTTATTGCATGTCATTTATACCTCAATAAAGCTGTGCTTAAAGAAAGGTCTATGAGAAGTTAGGTCAGCAAAGGGGATACAGCCAATGAAAGCTTCCACGGAAGAAGCCATAAAAGCAGTAACTGGTGTGAGTTGGCCACTGAAAATCTTTGGGTGTCCCCAGTAAGCTAGGTACGTGGCACCATCCCTACCTTGTTTCTCATTAAGGAGAATTTACAGATCTAGGATTGTATCCCATACATTATTGCTATTGATGAGTACATCAGAAAGCTAGCTATAAAGACAGACTTTCCTGGTCAAAGGTGACCACAGAAGTGTCATTAACCTTTTAATAGGTTCAAGATGTGACTAAGACAATCCATAGGCAATAAGCCCTCCTGGGTAGGAGGGGAAGTTACAAACACTGCTTCTTCCCCTCTTCCTAGCCATCTTCTTCCCATCCTTCAGGCCCAGACCAAGTCCTGCTTCCCCTTGAGCCTCCTCTCTGGGCTCACTGATCCACACATCCTTCATTTCCTTTTTCACCCCAGCGACCAGTGGTTCTACTTTCAGCTCTGCTACTGACTTGCTGTGTGAGCTTGTACAAGTGGCAGAATCTTGCTAGAATTGACTTTTTCCATCTTTTAAAGGAAGAAGTTGGACTGGATGATTTGAGGGGTCCCTTCTGGGTCTGCATCTGTCTTTAGACAGTGCATTTCACACTGTGTGCTCTCCTGTTCTCTTAATTGCACTCCATGACGAAGCACTATATTGCTGCCATACCCAGCATTTTCTTTTGCGGAAAGTTGCTTCCCATTTGTTTAGTCTCCTTACCTAGAGTGCAAGCTCTTCATGGGCAGGGAGTTCATCTTTTGTTTCCTTTGTATCTTTTATTTATTTTTGGAGATGGAGATTCATTCTTGTCATCCAGGCTGGAGTGCAATGGCACGATCTTGGCTCACTGCAGCCTCCACTTCCTGGGTTCAAGTGATTCTCCTGCCTTAGCCTCCTGTGTAGCTGGGATTACAGGTGTGTACCATCAAACCCAGCTAATTTTTGATTTTAGTAGAGACAGGTTTTCACTATGTTGGCTAAGCTGGTCTTGAACTCCTGACTTCAGGTGATCCACCCACCTCAGCCTCCCAATGTGCTGGGATTACAGGTGTGAGCCACCATGCCTGGCCCTTTGTATCTTTGAGTAACCACCTTGGGGTTGAGTCCTTTGCAGGTGTTGAATGAATTATTATTGATTGATGGAAGGAAAGTTAGGTTAAAAAAACTTTGAAACTAAAGGTCATTAAATGGCAAACTTTTGGTACATTTGTACTGTGCTACTTTTTTGGAGGGTATTACGTACTGTACTACATTCTTTTCATGGATTATATGTCTTATTTAATGCTTATAACAACGCTGATAAATACTATTATTATCCCTATTTATTGCTGAAGAAACTAAGACTCAGAGATGCTAGGCAACTTGCCCAAAGTCACACAGCTAGCAAGTCTTGGAGCTGGAATGTAGACACAAATTACCTGACCCCACACCCTATGATATTAGGTACTCTGCTGTGGCACGTTTGTTTCTCTTTAGGTGAACTCATCTGTATCTATGCTAATAAACAACAGAAGAGAGATAAAGGAAAGTTATAGAGCAATTATCCAACCTTCCTTTCTTAAGTCAAAGGATTACTTTCCTTTCCCCTAACATCAGACATCAGAGATACCCACAAGAAGCCACATGTCTCAACTACTTCCCTGGCCACTGACTTCATCTGCAGAGGTGCTGAGCAGCAGTCAAAGAGAAAAGGCAGTAAGAGAAGTGAAGTGAGGAAGGAAGAAGGGGTTTAATTGTCAACAGAGTGAGAAATCAACCCCTGGAAAATGAAGCCTGTATTGTACAAGAACAATAGAATGATGATAATAACAATGATAGCAATCATAGTAACAGTAATTAGATGTTGCTATAATGACCCCACAAAGCCCAGTTTTTGCAGAAAAATAAGTTCTTCCTGCTCGTGACGTTGAGGAACTGACATCGCTTCCTGTGGCTTAGAGACTCAAACAGAGCATGGGGCCCACGTTACCACTTCTGAAAGGAACATTCCCGGTAAACAGAGTGAGTCAAGCCAGTGTCGTTTCCCTGGTGATCAGAGCATAGTGATCCTTCTACAAAGCATACACCCAGCACGCTCCATGCAGAAAATCAGTGAGCCTGGTCAGGCATTTCAGCTTTAATTATCTGAGTTGTTGTCAACAACAATCCCAGTGAAAACAAACAGCCACCATGCTGTTTTGGGGGCCCTGACGCCTAACTCCCTAGTGTCAGAATATAGCTTTTTCAGAGCCAAAGACTGAAGAGAGGTGGGGAGAGAGAAAGGGCAGCTATCCCCGGGGTCATGCACTCAGTTCTCCAGGTGCTGAGAGCCACCCTGCATGTGTGACCTGCTGGGCAGGAGGTGGAGCTGGAGCCAGCAGGGATAGCACAGGAGTGCAGGGTAGATGTGCACCTCCTGCTGCCCTGGAGAGGCAGTAATAGCACAGCTGTCAGAGCAAAGGCTCCTGATTCAGGCATGGTCTGATCCTGCCTCCTCTGTTAACTTGCCGTATAATCTTGGTGGTTTTGGAAAGCTTATAAGCCTCAGTGCCCCTGTGCAAGGGTGTGAGGATCTCAGGAGATAATTCACGTGGAAAGTCCTGCACAGCTGCTACTGCCCCCGGGACCAGGCTCCTGGATACCACCCTCCTCACCTCTCCTCCGGTTTCCCACCCTGATGTCTCAGCCTTGCCTTCCACTCGCCCTCCTGTATGGCATCTACTCACCTAGCTCTGGCCCCTTCTGCTGCCACATTTAGTCCTGCTGTCCCCTCCAAGGTGCCGGTAGAGAAGCCAAGAAGGTAAGGGTTGAACTTCTTCAGAATGTCTTTAGAGGAGGAGAGCACAGGTGAGAGCCTGCAGGACCCTCACAGTAACTGAGATGAGCATGCAGGGTGGGGACACACGGGTGGGACACAGGAGTTCTGGGGATTTTCAGGGCTGGCTGACTTCCCTCATTGCAGATAATCTCCTCTTCCCCTCCTCTAGCAGGAAGGCCCTGGCCCCAGGGAGGATGGCCACAGTGATGGTGCCTCTCCAGGCTGCTACTTACTGGGCAGTGTGGTGTGAGTCTCCAAGTTCCCATCCCCTCCGATGCTGGGGAGGAGAAAGCATATTTATTAAAATCACGCCAACATGCTGCTCCGTGTGTCAACATATGCATAAGTCAGAACCAGAACCAGAGATTCTGCCCCTGGGGCATCTCTCCCATCACCCTCAGGGGTAATGCAAGCACCACCGACTCTCCTGTCTCGCGCTGGGCCCTGGGGACCCAACTGCATCCTGGAGGGGTGACAGGGGAAACACACTACTCACACCTCTTTGAGCGAGCATCATCAATAGAGCATGTGTCAAGAACATTCTCACCTCCAAGAAAGACCCCTCCAAGATGTGGGTAGGTCACTGGAGTTGTTTGGTCGAGCTCCCACTGCTGTCTATAAAAAGCAAAAAGAAATTTCAGGGCTGGGCTGAGGGCACTGGAAGAGCCTCCTCTGGCCCTGGAGTAGCAGCTGGGACCTGGATTTGCCTTTTCTAAAAATAGTACCGGCTTTTCTCCAGGCCACCTTAAACTTGAGGTGGTCTTGATACATTCTTCTCCCCAGTACTCTACCTACAACCAGTTAACCAAGTCCTGTTGGTTCCGCCTTCCCACCCTCCCTAGCACCTGCCCCTTTCTTTTTGTTCCCTTTGCCATGTTCCTAATTGAGACCCTCACCTCCTTGCCACGGGCAACACCCTGGCCTCCTGCCTGAGCAAACTGACTCCAGTTTCTGTTCCTCCTGAACATGCCTCTTTCTTCATGTTCCCCAACCCCAGTCCTGACCCTTCAATGAGTCTCCCTGACCTTCAAGATCAAAGCCAAGTCCCTTCACCAATCTTCTGAGGTCACCATAATCTGGTTTCTACTTTCCTTCCCCTTGTTTGCTCCCTCCTTCCCAGTTCACACAAACCTTCAGGCCTAAACTAATTACCTGCCATTATTTTGGAAGCCTGAGGGCCCTGAGCTGGTCTACCCCATTACCACCCACTCCCATCCCCTCCTGGAACGCTGAACTCCCTCCTTTTCAGCACCTTACATTTCCAAATTCATTCTCTGAGACCCTCATCAGTTCCTATCTCCTCTATAAAGCTTTCTCTAAATGCTCTGCCTTAAAAAAAAAAAAACCCCTTGAAATTTACAAAAGTAACATATGTTAAATGATACAAAGATTTAAACAAATGAATGATCTACCCCTACCTTAAGAATCCTGCCTCTTGCCACAGATTCCACACTCCCTCCTCACCCCTTACCCACATGCAAATACCACCAGAGCTCATTAGTGGTAAACAGACTCGTATGTGCCTTTCCACATCTTTTTCCACGTTCATGCCAAAATGGAAACACTGCCACACATGTGGGGCTGGTGTTTGTTTCTACCGAAATAAATACCCTATTTTAAAAGTCCCATGTGGAGGGGAACAACGCACGCCGGGGCCTATCAGACAGTGGAGGATGCGAGGAGGGAGAGGATCAGGAAAAATAACTCAGGGGTACTAGGCTTAATACCTGGGTGATGAAATAATCTTTGCAACAAACCCCATGCCACAAGTTTACCTGTGTAACAAACCTGCACATGGACCCCTAAACTTAAAAGTTAAAAAATAAAAACATCCAAGTCCTATATGTCATCTATGTGATTATGCATTTCTTTCCATGTATGGTTCTTGTTTTTCTAGCCAGACAGGTTGCTGGGGGGATATGACTGTGTTTCATACCTTATTTCCCTTAGAATTGCTAATAGAGTATTGTTGTACATAGCAATGGCTAAGTAATCAGGGAACACAATTCACTTAGCAAGACTGTGCTATGTGCGAGGAACTGGGCTCCCTCTGCCCCAAAGCACATGTCCTTAAATGGAGTAGGGAGCATGGGGCAGTGTGTGTGTGTGTAAGATCTGCCACTCTGAGTCTGGGTAGATGGAGATGAGTCCCTTGATAAAGGCAGGCCGACTTGGATGAGTGCCATCACATACCAACAAAACGCCTGTGCCTGCGAACAGCGGGGAAGGCTGGGATTGCTTCTCCCTGGGAATTGAGAGGAGGCCTCGTGGAGGAGGGGGCTTTGAGCAGAACTGGGAAGGTGGCGAGACGGCATTCTATATCGCCTGGCTATGTTTCAGTGTCTGACACAGGTAGGCCCTCAGTAACAGGGGCTCAGCACTGAATGTGGAGCCAATGCTGGGGAAGAACAGATTTTGCACGAGGCCTGGCTGGACTCTGAGCTGCCTATCCTGGTTCACGGCTCACTACTCACAGTCAGAGAGTCACCCAGGGCGGCCACCACTTTGATGTCTGCTGGTTGGAGCTGGTGGACTAGGGGAGACAAGCAGAGAGGTGGTTGTGGGGGCTGGGGGTGTCTACCTTTTAAAGTACACATTTTACCAGAAGTCTATAACTCTGTCCCACTGCTCCCCATTGTACTTATTTTCAGCTTAAGGCTTTAGCAGTTTTGCCCCTTCCATTCATTCAGAGCAACCAAGGCACTGAAGGGAGTGGGCTTCATGGCTATTGTCCATCCTCAGAAGAGCCTGATTCACACTGGGGTGGTCTAGGAAAGTTCCAGCTGTGGGGTCATGTAGCACAGTCAGGTTGAACCCCAATCCCTGACTCTATCTGCCTCACTGGGCAGGGAGGCCTAAGGGACTGCCACTGGGACTATAAGGAGACAAGAAGTAGCATTCAGTGGAGAGGTCTGTGCACCTCCAACTGGAAGCCCAGCTGTGGCTGCAGAGGCCGCGGGGCGGGATCTAGGTCTGCACTGCATGGGAATTAGCAACTCCTGCTTAAAGCTCCAGGGTATATTTGTAGGGTCTCCCCCAACCTGATATTTGGCAAGGCCCTTAATTGAAGGGGATGATGATATTTTCACTCACCAGAGGTTGGAACACTATTGGAAGCCTTCCGCTCTGTACACACGAAGTCACTGCCCCAGTTCTAAATCAACAGGAGAAAAGATTCAGTGCCCAACACTCATTGTGCAGGGAGATAAACTTCAGCCCAAGAAGAACCAGCTAAGGGATTTTTGATGCAGGCTAGAAACGAGTCACCATACAGGATCATGTAAGGGAAAGAACTGTGAGCTATAGATGGGCTAGGAGGGAAATTAGGGGAAGAAATGGGTGTGTCTAGCTACCCCTATGCACAACCCACAGTGCATGTCCCCACATGTGCACCCACACACAACCTTTCGTATGCCAATACGTCTACGCTTTGAATGGAGCCAGTGGCTGCCCCAAAGCAGGGAAGAAAACCATGAAGTCATATACAGGCGAGTCTCCCAAAGGAACACAGCATTTGGATGCCTAACATGAGATTACAGGTATGTGTGTTTTATAAAATTAAGCTAATTGACACTAATTATAATGCTAGAACCTAAACAATAATTAAAAAATTTTTAGAATAGTAACACAAAATATTTTACAATTGTAAGGCTCCTAGTTTCTGCCTATCTTTTCTGGATACCTGTATGTCTTTTTGCATATTTAACTTAACAGCCTTATTCCTTATATGTTTGTTAATTAATGCAAGCAACCCTGGATGCTTTTAGTAAATTTTCTTTATCTCTAACACAGAGCATATTTTCCAGGTGCTGGGGGAAGGAGTGGGGAGGGAAGCAGAGGGCACAGAAATGATTAGTACCAAAAATCTGGGGTCAAATTGAATATCTTCCCAAAGTCCCAAATATATGCATGCTGAGTGCGGAGTAGGGCTTGACCAGGTTGACCGATTGTCCAGGAGTCTGACTGCCAGACACTATGAAAGCTTATCCATCTCTTCAATAAGATGATGAAGACAAGCCTTGTTGAAATATTCCTATCATGAGGGAGCAAAAATGGAACTTTTAAATATTATTTGCTTAGTCCAATGGAATTTAGTTTTTTCCAAGGGACTGCTCAATTCATCACACTGATGGATTTCTTCTGTTGAAAGGTTTAATGAAATCAAGAACATGCTTGTGTGCAGATGACAAATACTCAGAGAAAATGCAACGTAAAAAGTTATTCAGCCATCAGCACATGAGATATAACTCAGATAGTTGGTGAACCAGAGATAAGCATATTCCGTGTAGATGAACAGACCCTGGCTGGAATTTAAACGTGCTCGTCTGTCACAAGGGAAGAACCACGCACCACATCCAAAATCAGTGCATCCAAATCCCCTGAAGATCTTAAGCTGCAGATTCTGATTCAGCAGGTCTGGGGTGGTACGCAGGACTCTGCATTTTTAACAAGTTCCCAGGTAAAGCCTCTTTGTGCCTACTTTATCAGTTTTGCTTTTATTATTTTTAATTGACATATAAGTGTACATATTTATGAGGCATAGTATGATATTTTGATACATCTCTACAATGTGCAGTGATCAAATCAGGGTTATTAGCATATCCTTCACTTCAAATATTTATCGTTTCTTTGTGTTGGGAACATTCAAAATCTGCTGTTCTAGCTATTTGAAAATATATGGTAAACTGTTAACTATAGTCACCCTACTGTGCCATAGAACACTAGAAATTATCCTTCCTATCTAGCTATAATTTTCTGTTAATCAATTTATGCTGTCCCTACTCTGCAACCACCATCCACCCTTCCCAGCCTCTAATAACCGCTATTTATACTCTACTTCTGTGAAGTCAACTTCTTTAGCTTCCGCATATGGTGAGGACATGTAGTATTTGTCTTTCTGTGCCTGACTTATTTCACTGAACGTTATATCCTCTAGGCTCACCCATGTTACCTCAGATGACAGAATTTTGTTTCTGTGGCTGCTTTGAGTAGAAAGCTGTTAACACACACCCTTCTAGCTCTGGGATTTTTAGCTTTTCCAGCAGCAAAAGCAAAGACACATGAGACTGAAGAACCAAGAGGGCAGATCCAGACCCATTCAGCTCACCATTGTCTACCCAGCATTTAGCATAGTGCCCACTCCACGTAGGCATCCAACAGGTAAATGTTGAATCAATGAAGAAATGCCTGATTCACAAGATGCAGCTGACATTTCAATTCTCATGGAATTTGGTCACTGGTTCAATGAGGACAAGCCTCCACTGGGCTAACGTGAGCCTGAGAAAATTCAGAGAGGCTGGACACAGCATAACCTGCAGCCAGCAATCTGGTATTGCTTGTACCGCAGAGCTTAGCATCCAACAGTTCTTAACAATTTCATATGGGTTAGTTTCTTCAGCTGGCTTATATAATGTCTTTCCCCAATCACTCCTGTGGATGCCCAATCCATTCTACAGATAGCAGTCAGGGAGATCTTTGAAAGACATGAACCAGATCATGTCACTCTTTCCTGAGACCGCCAATGGCTTCCCACCTTTCTTCACTTGAAATCCAACGTTTTTACTCAGGAATTCAGGCTTTGTGTGATCTGGCTCCTTGGCACTCCTGATCTCATTTCCCCCACTCTCCACCTCATTCTCATGCCCCCAGTCACTCTGACCACCTCTGTCTTCCCCAAATACATGCAACACAGTCCCACTTCTGAGCCTGTGTGGTCCATGGTCCTTCTGCCTGGGACTGTGTTTCTGGCTCTCTGTGTAGCAAGTATCTCTTCATTATGCACATCTCAGTTTAAATCTCCCCTCAGAGAGGCCAGGCCTGCACAGTGCACCTGAATGTGCCTCCCTTGCCCCGGCCCCATCACACTCCTCAGAGCTGTCATCACTATCTGAAGTGACCATGCCTAGCCATGTATATAAGATGCCTTTCTCTGTAGATTGTAAGTTACGTGAGGGCCGGGATCCACCTGTCTGGTTGACACTTCTGTCTTCCTGGAATGGTGTCTGGCACATAGTATGTGCTCAATAATTGTGAAACTCTACTGGGCTCTCACTTCTCCTGGTCTGGACCATGTTCGATACTTCTCTGCATGCCTTCTAGCCCCCAGCATGAGACTGGATATAATATAGGTGTGAAACCGAAACTGCTGGTCGAACCCCATCCTGGTGACCAACAGACCTGATCTGGACCAGGTCTGACTGCCAGTCATGGTGTAGTCCAGGGTCCTCCAGGCCATCTTTGCGGTGGCCGTCCTAGGCTCACAGACACGGTCCATCCAATGGAATTAACCATGGGCTCTGAATCCTTAGCACTAGAATGACTGACTTGAACCAAACAAGGCCTAGGGGCCCACAGGAACAGGAACATGAACATGAACATGAACATGAACATGAACATGCCTCCACTTCCTTTTGGGCCCCACCCCTGAAATTGCAGTTCTCTCCCACTCAGCTTCCACCTTCTGAGAAGTCAACGCCACATCACACCCGCAGCCTCTCCCTCTTGAGAGGCTGAGCTGCTTAAGCAGTCACCATGTCTGTGAGCCCAGGATTGCCAAGGTCAAAGAAAATCAATCCACAGGCACTTCCTCTGCTTGGGGGCTGACGTCAGGTAAGCAACTTGAGAACATGTTAGGGCAATCCTGGGGCTTCGTGGTTCGGGAACCTTTTCTGTACATTCCAATCCCCAGTACGTAAGAAGCACATTTCTGCTTCAGTGAACGCTCTGAAGCCTGCACCACACCCGAGCCCCTGGCAGGTGGAAATGGTTTGTGTCTGAGAGACGCAGAGGTGAGTCAGGGGTTACCTCAGTGGCTGGCTTGGTGGGGTATGTGTAGTTACTGTTCCGAGGGGTCCTCAGGAAGGGCTCATTCTAAGAGAAAAGAAACCACATGGAGAGGTTATCTGACAGCACTGAAGTTTGCTTGCGAAGGAGAAAAACTAACAATCCTGCCCTGTAGATTTATTTAACATGATTCTTCTGCACTTATATAGAAAGAACTATATAAACATAATTTCATTCATTTTCCAGAGGGTTTTACATAACAGCTCTGGCAAGGGATGGACAACACAAGGCCCGCAGAGGGTTTCATACCCATTGCAGTCTGGGGTCTGCACTTCTGTGCCCCTCCTAGCAACTGAACAGCTCCCTAATCCTCAGACCTATCTATTTTCTTGGCGTTGTAATTTCTCTAGCAAGGGATTCATGTTTCAGCATTTTTTTTCTCTTCCAGAAAGTATTATGATTATCAATATATTTGAATATCTGTTATGTTTTTTCTTTCTGCCTCCTTTGAACTATATGTCTTATCCTCTTTAGGTTGGGTTCCTGTATCTTAGTCATTTTTTTTTCTTGTAAAACATCCTCCTCATTCTCTACTTACCTATCTGTTTCACAATCGTTTTCACACAAGCCCAGTCAAGAACCCAAGTCCACCCAGTTGCAGGTAAGGGGTTAATTAAAGAAGGAAGAAGGAAGCAGACAAAGGAGAAATGGGGAGAAAGCTAATGAGAAAACGTAAAAATGACAGGGAAGCAAGATCAAGTTGATAAGACTAAGATCAGGAAACACCAACTGGGCCCAGGCTGTGTACTCCCACAAAATGTGCTCAGTGGAGTAGTAAGCCCATGGTCTGAAAATTTGGGAATAAAATGGGAACAAGCAGAAAAAACCAGGCTGACGCAGTGGCTCATGCCTGTATTCCCAGTGTTTTGGGAGGCCAGGGTAGGAGGATTGCTTAGGGCCAAGAGTTTAATACCAGCTTGGGAAACATAGCAAGACCCCATCTCTACAACAAATTACAAAAATAAATTAGCTCAACATGGTGGCGTGTGCCTGTAGTCCTAACTACTCAAGAGGCTGAGGCAGAAGGATTGCTTGAACCCAGGAGTTTGTGGTTACAGTGAGCTATAATTGTGCCGGTGTACTCCAGCCTGGGCAACAGAGTGAGATTCTGTTTCAATTAAAAAAAAAAAAATTGGCCGGGCGCGGTGGCTCAAGCCTGTAATCCCAGCACTTTGGGAGGCCGAGACGGGCGGATCACGAGGTCAGGAGATCGAGACCATCCTGGCTAACACGGTGAAACCCCGTCTCTACTAAAAAATACAAAAAACTAGCCGGGCGAGGTGGCAGGCGCCTGTAGTCCCAGCTACTTGGGAGGCTGAGGCAGGAGAATGGCGGGAACCCAGGAGGCGGAGCTTGCAGTGAGCTGAGATCCGGCCACAGCACTCCAGCCTGGGCGACAGAGCGAGACTCCGCCTCAAAAAAAAAAAAAAAAAAAAAATTTAGACTGGGTGCAGTGGCTCACACCTGTAACCCCAGCACTTTGGGAGGCCAATGGGAGGGGTTGATCACATGAGGCCAGGAGTTCGAGACCAGGCTGGACAACATGGACCCTGTCTCTACTAAAAATACAAAAAAAAAAAAAAAAAAAAAAAAATTAGCTAGGTGTGGTGGTACACACCTGTAATCCCAGCTACTTGAGAGGCTGAGGCACGAGAATTATTTGAACCTGGGAGGCAGGGGTTGCAGTAAGCTGATATCGTACCGGTGCACTCCAGCCTGGGTGACAGAGCAAGACTCTGTTTCAAAAAAAAGGAAAGGGAAAACCAGAATGTTGGAAAAGTGATCTTGTCTCATACCTGACCACATGTACACAACCATGTTCTTGCCTGGCATTGTAGGTGACTGACTTTGCACCCCCCAAATGCCCCACTTGACAGATGAGCAGAAGCTGAGCCTGAGTAAGGAAGGGACTGTTTCCAGGTTAGGGAACAAGTGATGAATGCCCAACTGGGGCCAGAGCTGACCGGACCGGCCTCTTGCCTGGTTCCATTCCTCACACTGGAGGTCAGGCCAACAAAAACCCTGTTGGTCAGACAGCGGGAAAGGAAGACACTGGGAGGACAGAGTCCACCCACACAGAGCTCTCAGCCCCCAGCTCAGATCCTGGTTCCCTGAGGCACCCGACAAGTCTTCCCTTTCCTCTGGTCTCAGCATTCCTGTCTGAAACAGGGGCTGGTAACAGATATCCTTTTTTTTTTTTTTTTTTTTTTTTTTTTTGAGACAGAGTCTTGCTCTGTCTCCCAGGCTGGAGTGCAGTGGCGCGATCTCTGCATCCTGGGTTCACACCATTCTCCTGCCTCAGCCTCCTGAGTAGCTGAGACTATAGGCGCCTGCCACCACACCCAGCTATTATTATTATTATTTTTTATTTTTTGTATTTTTAGTAGAGACAGGGGTTTCACCGTGTTAGCCAGGATGGTCTCGATCTCCTGACCTCGTGATCCACCTGCCTCAGCCTCCCAAAGTGCTGGAATTACAGACATGAGCCACCGTGCCCGGCCCCTGACATCCTTTCAAGGAGAGGTACTCAGGGCCAAGTGGGAGAAGTGAGCCCTGGACCATCTACAACAGCATAAGACAGAAGAGGGCTGATGGTGGCAGGTCCATGTAGCTACTTGGGCTTGTCTCGGGTTAACAGCAAGCATTCCCTCAGCATTCGCCAACAGAGAGGGTGATCTGGGAGCATTTATAACTAACTGACCCACGCTGGTTGAGCAGCCGCAGCGTTAGAGCGTTTCTAGGAGCCAGGACGAGGGGAGGAGAGAAAGAGACAACTGGCTTGGGTGGGGAGACAGACTTGAGAAGCTGAGGCAGTGAAGCATCAGAGAACGGCGTGGCCAGTCAGGGCAGCACCTGCTGAGGAACTGGGGCAAGATCTGGAGATGTAGGGTCCTCGGAGACAAGACTCAGTGGCATTCTCCCTGCACTTCAAAGGAGCCCAGACTGGGCTTAGAGAGTCCAGCAGCTGGAGCCAGTCCTACCGTGACCAGCATGGGAGGCACTGAGGGAAAGACAAAGCTGACCTTTTTGGAAGTGCCGCGAGTGCAAGTGGAGAACGTGTTTCATTGAATCTGTTTGATCACAAGATCTACAGGTTGGGGAAAAGGAGGCAGAGCTAGAGGGCCAGAGGTCAAGGAGACACTGGAATGTGTTACAGACTGAGGCCATGGCAAGGACAGAAACAGCCCAGGGTTGTGGCGGGTGCCTCAGGGCTTTCTCCCACTCCCCTTCTTTTCTTTTTTTCCCAACTCCTATGTCCCTGTCTAATGGGTTTTTATTGGGTTTTATTGGGCTTGGTTTTAGCTGAGTTTATTGACCATTGACCACTTGGTACATGCATGAGTCAGAGTGGTTTAAAGGCCTGGAGCCAAGCAGATGACGTGAAAGACAGGTTCGATGAAGCCTGACTGGCTCTTGAAGGCTAGGTTTGGAGCCCCCGTGAGTAAAAGGGGAGCCAACTGAATGGTAGCGCAAGGAACCGGTCTAGTAGTTCCAGCCATGCAAAGATGGTGTGGGCTGCCTGGGGAGGCAGAGCCCAGACAGCCTCCTGATGTGAGTCAGCAACATGAGTCAGTGGCTGCGGGACAAGGCCATTAACATCCTGGCTGCATTACTAGGTGTAACGTTCCACAGGGAAGGAGGCGTGATTTTCTTCTCCTCTGTGCTGGTTAGATGAAACGAGACGTACAGTCGCCACCTTACAGGGGCCACATTCCAAGGAGAAATACCCATATGAGGCAGGGGTTGGCAGCCATGTGTGCAATGAATGGTTGGAACTGAGAAGACTCTCAGCTGGGTGGTGGCAGTCAGAGGCAGGAGGACATAATGGTATTTCATGGGATGTCCTATGAGGTTTTCTATCGCATTCCATTCAACACTGGGTGTGGTGGTTCACACCTGTAATCCCAGCACTTTGGGAGGCCAATGTGGGAAGATTGCTTGAGCTCAGGAGTTTGAGACCAGCCTGGGCAATAGAATGAGACCCCATCACTATTAATTTTTTTTTTAAAAAGTGCTGGTTCCTACCTACACTGATTTCAGGTGGTTTGAAAGCTCACCTTAAGAAAGTGTGAACATTTGGGGATGGAGAACATTAGGACAAATACTTAATGCATGCGGGGCTTAAAATCTAGATGACAGGTTGATATGTACAGCAAACCACCATGGCACATGTATACCTCTGTAACAAACCTGCACCTTCTGCACATGTATCCTGGAACTTAAAGTAAAATAAATTAAAAAAAAAACTGTGAACATTTAAGCAGAGGCCATAGGGTGTCTTGGGAGGAATATGGTAGAAGAATTCCATTATTCTCTGAGAGATTGCATCCACAGAAGTCTAAGGCCCTCCCCACTGAGAACCTAAGATTACGTAAGTCTATTGTTTCATGGTGGGAAGGTGGGAATAGGTAGCCTTTAACGTACAAAGTGATGAGGATCTGAGCCCCTGCAGTGGCAGTGGGAAAGGGAAGAGGGACAGGTGGGAAGAATCCTATTAGATTCTGGAGGACTGGTAGGAATCCTATTAGATAGGGTCCCTGACATTTCATGCCGGCAGAATTTGAAAACTCCAATGACACTGACAGAAATAGAGAACTCCTAAGAGGCAGAGAGTTTGGGAAGACAAAGAATTAGTTCCTATTTAGACACTCCTTGCTCAGAAAATTATTTTTTGAATGAATGTGAAGCTTGAGATGGTGGTGGGGTCATGGCAGGATTAGATTTAGAAGCTCTGAGCATCAAAAAGATAACAATGTCACCTATGTAATTCAATATAAAAACACTGCTAGACAGAAAACTAAGTTTAAGGGAATTTGACAGACTTCTGACAGGGTGTAATACATGAACTTATTTCAGCCCCCCTCCCGCTTGATCATACATTAATCTGTCTTTTGGGTAGCCTTATACCATATAGAGCATCCAAGGAGAAATGTATTTTAAAGGTCGGAAATAGAGGATTGGAGTTCGGGAAAGAAGAAATGAAGACACAGATTGAGAGACTGACGAATGCAGCACAAAGAAATTTCACAGGAAATCCTGGAAATGGATAAGTCTCAGAGTGAGAGGATGTGGAGACAGAGAAAAGAAAACAGAGGCCAGGCACAGCAGCTCACACCCGTAATCCCAGCTCTTTGGAAGGCTGAGGCTGGTGGATCACTTGAGTCCAGAGTTCAAAACCAGCCTGAGCAACACGGCAAGACCCCACCTCTACCAAAACAAACAAACAAACAAACAAACCAAAATTAGCTGGGCACGGTGGTGCATGCCTGCAGTACCAGCTACCCAGGAGACTGAGGTGGGAGGATGGCTTGAGCCCACGAGTTCAAGGCTGCAGTGAGCTGTGATTGCTCCACTCACTTCCAGCCTGGGAGACTGAGCAAGACCCTGTTTCAAAAAGCGAGTGAAAAAGGAAAGAAAACAGAATGGAGACATGAAAATTGGAGAATATCTACATTTTCAAGACTGGGGAAAGGGATGAGGAGGGTCATTAAAGGCAGCAACCAGAAGACCAGAAAAATAAAGGCGATTTAGTGTCCACAAACCCAGGAAGGAGTGAATTTCAAGGGGGAGGTGGTGACCTTTGACAAGGGCTTCAGAGAGGTCAAGAAGAATGAAAGCTAAAAAAAGGACCAGGCATTCAGCCAGCTGCCCTGGGGTTAGGAAAGGACTGGGCAGAAAGCCCATTAAGGCAGAGTATAGGCTCAGTCCACAGAATGGCTAGTCAAAAGTTGGCTGTAAAAGGACTGTCCAACTTGAAAGTACAACAGAAATCCACGGTATGCTGTTAAGTCACCCTACCTGGCTCGCAGAATGTATGAGCAGTTAGACTGAGGATGGGAGGAGGCTGAGAAAGCTCATGCTCACAGCCATCTCGGCCTCCTGCCTCCCGCCCCCCACTGCGTCCTGCCTGTCGCCTGTTGCCTCTATGTTTAGACACATCTAGGACAAAAATATGTGCTGCCTGGCCCCTGTCAGCTCACACTGAGATGCTGGTGGACTTTTATATCACTCCAAGGCACATGGGAGGGAGCAGATGGGACCCGAGGAATGCAGAATGCTCAGAACGCAGTGAAGTTGGGCTGGCCAACAGATGGACCCTTTCAGAACGAGCTCCAAGGTTGCTTAGCAACACCTTCACCCGGGCTGGGCTGCTTCTACTGGTTCCACGAGGCTGGATCTGCTCACCTCTGCAAATCAGTGCAGTGGCTCCATCAGGCTCTGTCTAGAAGGGAGGCACTGAGCCCACTGTGCTTAAGATGCTGCTGGGTGGAGCAGCCTCCTTTTGGGGGTCTCTGCCTGATCTGGGGCAGAGCCTGGAAGTGGTTGCCTTGAAGCCCACAGTGACAGGGCTCTCCCTGACCCAGGGCTTAGGCTCCAACTCAGTGCTCAATACACGTTTGTTGAAAGAAAGAGCAAATGATGGCTGCTTTTGTTATGTAATGGAAGGGGAGTGGACAGTTTGGAAAGGGCGCTCCATGGCTGATATTCAGTATGGCTACAGGGTTGGTAAAATATTGAAATACCTACAGTATGGCTTATTGTGGCTATTTCTGAGTCCCCAAATGCCCCCACTACCCACGTTCCCTGGCTTCTCCCCTAGAACCCCCAGGCATTCTTAGGAAAACAGTTAAAGAGTTTACACCTGGCACAGTAGGGGCCTCCAAGGTTTTGCTCCAGGCCTTTGGCCAGCATCTGACCACCTGGACTAGAGTCATCTGTGTTGCACTAGTTGTTGCACAATCTGACAATCTCCTTAGCTCCAAGCACAAGACCCAGCAACGGAGCCCTCTGCGACGACTATCTTCACTTCCATCCCTTCTTCCTGCCATGCTTGCTCTCCTGATGGCACACGAGACTGAGCCTGAGCCCAAGACTAGGGTAGGGCAGGCAGCAGACCGGGAGCAGGCAGTGAACAGGGGTGCCCACTCTCTCAGGATTCCCAGCAGACACATGGGGGAGCTGCAGGTCCATTCCCCAGCAGGGAGGGTGGGAGAGGGTGGTGTGGCCGACCTAGGAGGGAAACCCAGCTTTCCAGATTGGGTCAGGCTTTCTGCTTTTATTGCTGCTGAGGGCTCTCTGGTCTTGGCCTTATTTGGTTAAAAAGCCATAAGACAGGGCCTAGAAACAGGAGCTGAAGACAATGTGGCTGAGAACCTGCCCCACCCCAGGCCTGAAGTCAAGCTGAACAACCACTTACAGATTCCTCCTTAAAAGGAGCCTGTAGCTGCCGTGTCCTTGTAGGTCCATCCTCGTCCCTCCTCCATACAGCTCTGGGCTCTGCCCTTTGCTGCTCTCCTCTGTGATCCTTTCCTTGTGGAATCTCCCTAATCCAGGCTCTCCTGTCTCCAGCCACAGCTCCTGAGCCTGCCGGGGTCCTGCCTGGGCCCTCTAGCCTGTAGTCAGACTTTTTCATCTGCCCCAAACACCGCTGCTAAAAGAAGCCTTCCTGCCATTTTCCTGGCATCCCGATGGCCTCTCTCAAGAGCCCACTTTTCTCACCAGGATCCCCTCCTTCTGCTGGGGCCTGGTCCTCCTCTCCCTGCTGCGTCTCCTATTCCCAATGGCGGCTGCACTCTCGTCTCCCCTCTCGCCTCCCCTGTCCATTCTCATGGACTCCCCTCCATCCTCCAAATCTCTCAGGCCTCAGTAAGGGGGCGAGATGGGTGCTGAGGAAGCTGGGGTGGAAGACGAAGTGGGTAGGGCGAACTGTGTGTCCTGGTTTGTGGAGAGGAGCCAGGCAGGTCCTCCCCTCTTACCTGAGTGGGGCAGGTGATGGGGATCTCTGCTCTCAGGTCCAGGGTCTCTGTTTTGCTTCCAAGTGGTTCAAGCTGATCAGGGAAGAAAAGGGAGACACGGGTGTAGTAGTTTGTTTCCATGGAAGTGAACATTCCCTGGCAGCATCCTGCAGTGGGGAAAGCTCAGAACTCAATTTCAGGGGGGCTTGGCTCCCGCTTCTGGCTCTGCCAGTTGCCAGCCGTGGGGTTTTGGGCCAGTTGCTTTGCTTCTCTGGGAGTAGCTTCTTCGGGGACTTGTCATGCTTCTCTAGCAGGGATGTGGAGAGCCATAAATGAGATAACATGGCTTAAACTGCCTGACATGGTGGCTGGCACACAGGGAAAGTTGAATGAATGTGGGGTTTTTGGCTTGCGTTTCTGTAGAGAGCTCCCTCCTCAGAGTTCAAAGCTCTGAGGAGAGGGTGCAGCCGAGCTCAGGCCGAGCAGGCTCTTAAGGACTCCACATTTCCAACCGCATAGACGTCTACAGATGTGCCAGCCACTGCCCCCTCAGCCTCACTTGCAAGGCTCCATTCTGTAGGGGCTGGTGCTCTGCCCTAGACTAGAACCCCAGGGAACAAGGGACACCCCACTTATTTTACCATATTGGCCCAAAGGGCTCTGGCGAGCTGGGAGTGGAATTTCTGACTTGGGTGGATGCAGTCTGGGGCGAAGAAGGACGTATCTGGGAGCCCATCCTGAAAGAGACCAATATACCCCCTCAAGATCCTATTGCTTCAGAGCGAGCCACCACCAGCGGGCCTGGCCCCTGGGACTGACCACTCAACACCTTCCTTCCCCTGGGAGTGCTCCAGGTCACCAGCCCCTACAGGGCCCTCTCACCTAAAGAGAGAGATGCGGGCGATCCCACAAATAATAGTTTCGGGTGACCCCAACCCCAACCTTCCTTTTTGACCCTATAAGTGCCCCTTGTTTAATTAGAAAGGTGTCATATTTTGGGGCACATTCATGTAATGCCGGAGGCCATGCCATGGATGAAGGAGTGAGATCCTGGTCCTGCAGAGAGTCCTGGCCAGCCAGATGGGAAAAGCGACTTCCCAGCTTTTGGTCTGCTGGTCCTGGTGGTACTGGTGGGGAGAATGGAACAAAGCCTTGGGGAAGGCCTGCGTAGCTGGGTCCCCTGACACCAGCCTTGGTGCTGGGGTGCTGGGGTGGCATAGAGCTGCTCTCCTTCCCACTTCCCTCCAGTTAGGTGAGCCTCTTGGGGTGGCAACCCAGGGGAACAGACCTCAGTCCTCACCGGGTCCACTCACAGATCTCTTCTGTTCAGAGTGGAAGTGCCAGGCAAAGGGCATGGCCCGGGTGGAGACAGAGAACCCCCAGAATGCTCCCTTGTAACCGCAGTGCTGCGCACGAGAGAGGCCACGTGTGTGGCAGAAAGCTAGTCATCCGGAGCTGGCTGTGTTCGTGTCGGCCTCCCTGTCCCTTATTTCCTAAATGATCTCTACACCTGTGTTCCATGCGGTCGATCACACTCATTTCCAAACACAGATGTGACAATTTCACTTACGGAAAGCACAGTGCCTGGCACTAGTAGGTGCTCAACACAATGGAGGCTGTTACAGGGGTCATGGGAGCCTCACACATACGGATACGGCTCAGGTATTCAGGGAGCCCGCACCTGCCAGCACAGCCCCTGGAAAGCTGTGTCTTTCCCATTTTATGCACATGCTCATGGAAGCAACTGGCATTTCTGCCTTGAATTTCTTCCTCTAAAAGAGCACCATGGGTGAGGGCAGGGGACATACCGCCAGGACAGGGAGCTGGACGTTCTGGAAGAAGGGCTGCAGCACCACCGAAAAGTCCTCCCGTGTGTCATAGCGGCCTGACTCCACCAGCTCACGCATGCTGCTCTGGGGACACACGCACAGGGTCTTCAGCACAGGCCCTGGTGGGCCCAGGGCCCAGTGAGGCAAGAGCAGGGGTGATGGGCAGCCCATCTCCCTGGGTGAAGGGGCCGACTCAGCCTTTCCCTTGAGAACACAAATGCACCTGATGGCAAGTCCCTTTCGAGAATTTGGAAACAGGTTGGGTCACCTTTTTGTATTGATTGTAAGTAGACTACTCTCCCTGAAGGGCTAGGCAGGAAGTCCCAAAAGGGATAAAAACCTGGGAAGACCCGCCAGAGGCTCGGCTCCTGCCTTTGGAGTGGGAGTGTGGGGGAGGGAAAGGGGGTCTCATGAGGCACCCAGGGCTCCGGGCCAGGAGTTGGGGTTAAGCCCTCAAGGGCAGCTGGGCCATGGGGGCTTTCCCACCTGGATCCTACTGGGATGATTCCAACCAGGGGGCCTGAGACACCACAGTGACGTGAGACAGAGGAAGGGAACCAGGGTGCTCCCCGTCTCCCTGCAAGCCCTGACCAGCCCTTCCTTCCCTGGGGGCTCTGGGCTGTGTGTTAGAGTGAGCGTGGGGGAGAGGACACAGGATGGCCCCTTCTTGGTCTTACCTGGTAGGCTCGGCTGAAGGACTCCAGCCTGGCCAGCTCTTGGGAGTTCTCCCGCAGGGTCAGAACGCAGTTACACAAAATGCTGCACAAAGATGGGGAGGCAGGAGGCCCCAGAGCCCAGGCTTCCATCAGGTGCTGGTTCTGATTGCCCAGGTTCAGGGGAGGGGTGGAGAGGCTCCCTCCCACCCTGGTTTAGGAGCACTGAAGTCTTGAGCTCTGGTGCACATGCTCAGGGGCAGGCTTCAGGCCTCACGGGGGCACTGGAGAAAGCCCAAGGGAGGGAGCCGGTGTGGGAATGAGGACCCTCTCAAACCAACAGAGCACAAGTGTTGGACTGCAGGTGCTGGGCCTGCAACCGATTACTCAGCTGAGCAAATGAATTTGGGCAGTGAAAATTTAGTGTTTAATTAAAAAGAAAATGCATCCTCTGGTATTGGAGCTGGTATTTTTGGGCCTCTGATGCTATGCCCTAGACCTCTCCTTCATTCACATAAGTGCCCTTTTCACACCCATCACAGCTACTTAAAAGAGAGATTTCTAAAGCACTTGAAACAACGCCCGGTACACAGGAAGTTCTGTAAGATTTGCTAAGTAAATAGATGTGTAAGATACAAAGAACAATAAAACACACACCCATGTACTTATGGTCCAGTTTAAGAAACAAAACATTCCCAGTTTGAAACTCCCTGTGTCCCTCCTAATTCTCTTCTTCCCCTAAAGGTAACTGAGTTGCTCGTACCTTTTCCTTGCTTTCTGTTACAGTTTGACCACACATGTCTACATCCCTAACCACTGCCCATGTTCACCGTCTGGGCTATCCTGTCTCTCAGACACCAGCCTCTGTCCCAACCTTGATCCCTCCCCTGTGTGGCTGCCTGGTATCACAGAAGTTCCTGCCAGGCACCTTGAGGTTAGGTAACAGGGGAGTCATGGCTCCAGCCTTCCGGAAGGGGATCGTTCTGGCAGGAATCCTCCTTTACAGACTTGGACACATGGATAGACCAAGTCACAAAGACCCTGAGGCTTCACCACTGCCTGCGGGCCAGACCAGGAGGTGAGGGCATCTCCAGTGTGGGGACAGTCAGGACCTGCCTACCTGGCCTGCTGCACTGGGCACTTGTCCGGGTTTCCCAGGAACACCTGCCGCATGACACTGGGGTTCAAGAAGTCCACGAGGTTGACCAGGGCTCTAGGCACCTAATGGAAAAGCGGCGGATGAGAGGGGGGCTCCGGGGGCTTCTTCCTGGGGCTGTCTCAGGGCCCTGAGGAATGGGTTCCTTTAGCAATCCAGCTTGGTCTTTCTGGAGTTGAGTTCTGAGGAGTCTATACAGGGCTACCTCCTAGGGTCTTACAGGCCGTACATCACACAACTCCATGGGTGCCACCCAAAGGGGCTGCAGCAGCAATGGCACCTCCTGGAGTGGGACAATAAAGGCTAAGAGATCATCTCTGTTTGGCCATCATGTAGTGAGCCCAGATACATTAGAATGACCTTCGGTGAGATAGGTGACCTGTTCCCTCCAGCCCAACCTGGCCTAACTCTGCTGAGTAGGCACGCGGGCTCAGCCCACCAGGGAAGCATCTGGTGGTCAGAGCGCCCTGTGTCAGGTAGCCAGGGCAGCTTGTCCTTGCCAGAGGATGGTGGTGGTGGAGGGGGAATGTGCTGCTGGGTGCAGGACCAGACAGGGGCTTGCTCTCGACCCACCCTGTGGCTCAGAATGCAGTGCCCAGCCTGGGGCCCACCTGGCTGCTACCACCAAAAAAAATGTCCCAGATAGTAGTGGGGAGACATTAGACAATTCCACCGAGTGTCCCAGGTAGTGGTGGGGGAACAGCCTTCCCTTCCTCAGACCTGAGACCCTTCGGGGCTGATTCCATATAGAATAAGCTTTCCTTGGGGTTCTGAAAACAGAAGGAACCCATGCCCCTGGCTGTCTCCTTGAGAGAAGGGGGTTCTTCTCCCATTCTTTCCCCCCATCCACCTTCACCCTCACCATGCTTGAGCTGTTATCAGCTTGTGGGAGCCCCCTACCCACCTCTCTATGTAGGACATCCAAGGCATCGCGGAGATGGTCAACAAAGTTGGCTGCAGAATACAGATTCTAGAAAGAGACAGGAAGGAGGAAGAGGAGAAACTGATTAGGGTGAGAGGGCAGTGGAGGCAGTTCTCAACTTCCCTTCTGGCTCCAGCCCTAAGGAGTTGTTCCCCCTCTAGCCTCCAGCTGTGGCCAGCTCACCACGTCAAAATCTGAGATGAATAGTTGACTACTTGCTGTTGTCAAAGATGGGCCAGTGGGAAGACTAGAAACTTTAGCCAGAGCTTTGGTTCAGGAGTAGAAAGTGGAGACTTCTCCTACCAATTGCTTGCTACAGTTTCCTCTTTCTGAATTCTCAGGAGTTATAAGAGAGAGGAGTAGAAATACCATATATCTGCCACCTGCTACCTCATCACCTAGGACATGGAGATGGTGCCAAGAACCTGGAGGGTGGTGGGGTAAGAAGTGTGTGTATGTGTGTGTGTATGTGTTGTATGTGTATATGTGCAGACATGGGTGTAGCTGGATAATCCTAGGATTGGTTTTAGGAGCTGTTCTCAGGGAAGATCTCCAATGCCTACTGGGCAAAGTTAGGAACAACACGTAGGCCTGGACCTGGCCCCCATTACCGAATCCGTGCAGTAGTCACATAAATCTCTGCCTCCAATCAGCACTGTGATGACCTTCCAATCTTCATGGAAATTTACTCTCTATATGGAAGGAGGAAAATGCTTGGTAATTTCCAACAAGGAAACAAAAATATCCCTGCCCTAGGAAATCCAGTCAACCCTCTATAACATCCTTGCCCACTTGAAGTAATGGAATTGGCATCTCTGAACTGAAGGAGTTTTAGAGGTTTATTTATAGACCACAGAATCTTAGCATCAGGATGGATTTTCAGTGTCACTGTGCCCAGCAACAAAGCTCTCCCCACTGACATAATCTCCTCCATAGGACCTGTCAGGGAGCTGTCCAACCACTGCTTGAATGTCTCTAATAATATGGGGCTCACTGCTTTTCATGGCAGACCACTTCATTTGAAGACAACTTTAGTGAGTTAGAAAATTAATATTTAGAAATAACCATAAATCTGACTCACATGGTCATCTTTCATCTTCTGCATCAGAGTTTGGACTTGGCTCATAAGATCCCTAAGAGAGAGAGAAAACCCATTCTTCTGTGGAGGAATAGTACCCATAGTTTTCCTCCTCGGGGGCCTGAACCAGAGGCTTCTACAGTATCATCCCCACTGCATGAGCTGGCAGAGATCCCGAGGCTCAGAGACCAGGAGCGACTTGCCTCTTCTGGAAAGTTATTACAACAGATAATCATTTGAAAAGCCAATGATGTGTTTGTCCTGCAGCCATAGTCAAAGGTACTGCCAATTATATTGGTTACTCATGGTCTCCTTTCTGGGACTCCACATGCAAAAGGGTTTTTAGGATTCCATGTGAAGAAACCATTCATCTCTTTTGGAAGACTAGTTTAGATCCTAAAATTAGACCTATGAAACTTTTAGCATGCTTCCTCTTTTCACTCTGGCTGCCAGGAAGCTAAGTTTGATGCTCAAACATAATAACCATAAAAATGTTCATATCGACACAGTTACTTCTTTATTTCCTCCAATGGCTGTGATTTTTCTCGTACATATATATATATTTTTTGTAAACTTATCTAAATGCTTCTTTCAGAAAGAGGTAGGGAATCACATGTGCTCTACACATGACTGGGTTTATAATTTATGGAAGGTGGCAGGCCTGGTGGCTCATGCCTGTAATCCCAGCACTTTGGGAGGCTGAGGTGGGAGGATTGCTTGAGCCCAGGAGGTTGAGACCACCCTGGGCAACAGGGTAAAACCCTGTCTCTACAAACATTACAAAAAACTTAGCCAGGTATAGTGGTACATGCCTGTAGTCCCATCTACTAGGGAGGCTGAGGTAGAATGATTGCTTGAGCCTGGGCAGTGAAGGTTGCAGTGAACTGAGATCATGCCAGGGCACTCAGCCTAGGTGACAGAGTGAAATCCCATCTTTGGAAAAAAAAAATGTAGGCCGGGTACAGTGGCTCATGCCTGTAATCCAAGTACTTTGGGAAGCTAGGTGTGCGGATCACTTGAGGTCAGGAGTTTGAGACCAGCCTGGCCAACATGGTGAAACTCTGTCTCTACTAAAAATACAAAAATTAGCTGGCCGTGATGGTAGAAGGCTGTAATCCCAGCTACTGGGGAGGCTGAGGCAGGAGAATCACTCCCGGAAGGTGGAGGTTACAGTGAGCAGAGATTGTGCCACTGTACTCCAGCCTGGCTGATGGAATGAGACTCTCTCTCAAAAAAAAAAAAAAAAAAAAAAAATTACAGTTTGTGGAAGGAATAGATTTCAGGCACCTGAGCTCCCCACTTCCACTTGTTCAGGGCCCTGTTATAGACCTGGGTGGGATGGATCCATAGCAAGGTGAACTCCCAGGACATGGCAGTGGGACCATCTGTCCCCAGCTGTTTCTATTACCAAGAGTCCTCCCAGGGTGAGGGAGTAGGTCTGGGGGCCACACCCCTCAACCAGAAGGTTGAGCAAGAAGATGACATGTGACAGAGGCTCAGATGGCTGAGCCAGGAGCTGCACAGAGCAAGAAGACCTGGGCTGCTGGGGTCTCTAGGAGCAGGGTAGGGGCCCCCTTGGAGACCATCCCAGGAGGCTGGCGGATGCTCTTCTTTGGGTGCCTCTGGGCTTCTCCATTGCATTTCTTGTTAGCTCCATCATGGGGCTAAGGAGGGGACATGACTCATTACTCCAGATGCCTCTAGGGCCAGAAGACTTGCCCCATCCATTTGGTTGGCCCTCTCTGATCTTTTTGGGGAACTGCCACTTGTGAGGTTCTGGGGGGAGTGGATCTCTCTAGCACTGTTGTGCCTTGGTGAGTTGTAAACATTGGATAAGGTTAGTCGATTCGTCCAGTTATGAGAACATGCTGCACATGAAGGCAAGGTCAGGAGTTGAACCTGTAGGGGCATCACATCTCTCCAAGGCCACAGCCTCTCTAGCCTGTTACAACCTTCGTCACAGGGCAGCAGGGAAGAGGGCGGCCTGAGCCTCACAAGTGGCTAAGTGCCCCTTTGCACGTAGAGGCCAGCACTACGATCTTAAAGGGTACTATTCGCATTCCACTCACTACCCTGCAGGCTCCCTCCCTCCCCAAATGCCGTACTCAGCCTTTGCTCCAGGAACAGCTTGATTGAGGAATGCATTCATGTCACTGGCGTCACCCGTGCCCACGGCGTAGCCTGTGAGGTTTCTGTTAAACTCCCGAAGGATATCTGGAAGAGGAGAGGGCGAACAGAATGCAGATGGCTCAGAACAGAAAGCAGGATAGCTTCTCTGGTACCGTGGGACCTAGGACCCCAAAGTGGGCCGTGTTATCACCCTCATGCTTCCTGGGGAGAGGCAGGGAGGCAGTGTGTGTCCTGGACATAAGCTGGAACCACCCTAAGTTGAAATGACCTGATGACTATGTGGGCCAGGGTGGCAAGAGCCTCTCACTCTTGTATTAAATTGTATTAATACAATTAAATTACATTAAAAATACATTTTTAATACAATTCACAGTGCATTGAAGGGTCACTACCTAATTTGTCTCAGCACCTCCTGGGCCTCTTGGAAAAACCCGAGGCTAAGAATAGTGGGTAACTTGTCCTAGGTCACCTGACAAGCACATTGGAGAGCCAGAGATTGAACTCAGATCTTCAGGCTCTAAATCCAGTGTTTATTCTACCCACCTCGGTTGCTTTTTCATAGCCTCCTGTCTCCTACTTAAATAGTGGGCCATGAGGCCGATGTCATTTGTTCCTTAGCTGGGAGGCACTCTCGGGAAACCAAGGGGCCAGATAGATGGAACAGTAGACCGATTCAAGCCCCGAATGGCTACTTACTAGGTAAGGTGGTCACATTCTCCAGGAAGCCGTCCCCTCCCGAACTGTAGGGCGTGAGCAAGCCAGTGAATGAGACGGAGAGACAGATTGGTTGAATCAATCTAGAAACTTGACAAAAGCGCAGCCCCCACCCTTCTTAGTGCCCATCAGCACCTTTGAGACGGGCCAGACCCATCTCTTTGTGTTTGAGGAATTCTAAGAAAATTTTGAATTCCCTAATATATTGGTTCCCTACCGAACCCAGGATTTGAAGATGAGAGAGCTGTTTCCTTACCAAATCCGGGGGGAGAATGCTTAGCTGAGTATATACTACGTGCCCAGACATGCACTAGATTTTGTTATTTCACATCTCCCAACAAGCCAATGATGTAGATGTGACTATGTCCATTTTACACAGTAAGAAAATAAGGTGCACACGAGTTAACTTGCTAAAGGTCACTGAAACCCAACTTGAGCTGGAAGCCTTTGCAAAATAGATAAAGCTCTTCTCTGCCCAGTAGTCAGGTAAATTCCAATGGAAGGTTCAGAAGAGTGGCCGCTCACTACCTTTCAATGCCCCATCTAATTTTCATTTAATCGAACTTCAAGGTACACCCTATTTCCTTTTATGCATTTATGAATAAATTGAGTATGACACACAGACGTAGTACTTCTAACAAAATCTGATGTTCATATATATGGTATTTACTGTTCTTTTTCTTGTCTCTTTTTCGAATCCCAGCATGTTATTCCAGGCCAATGGATTTTAAGAACATGGCCTTAGCTTCCAGCCTACCAGCAGAGACTTCTAAGGGACAGGCCATGAGTCATAGTTGTTCTTCATTCATGGAATGCTTGGAATGAAGTGGACTGTTGCATGCCAGAGTGGTCAAGGACTTAAGTCAGAGGCTCTGCAAGCAATTCAGGTGGTAGAGAGAAGGCAGATGCCATAAATCTTGCCCTTCTCCTTCACTCAGTTCTTGCTCCCCACCTTTCCATTAGATGTCTGAGCCTAACTTGCTCAGTGGATGGGCATTTGTTTGCGCATCTGATTCTTTTCCAGCTCTGCATGAAGCTGTTGCTTTCTGATCATTCTTTCTCTGGACTAAAGGCACCCAATCAGAATATTTTACATTTGAAAAGAAATTATAAGTCTATATACCTCCGCCAATCACTGTGTTCTAATTCTGCCTCCTTTTTTCCTCCAGTAAAGATATAGACATGCAAACACAAACGTATCAAGTACTTCCCACTGTAATTTCTTGTTTAAAGGTATCCTCGTTTTAAAACAAGTATGGTGGCTGATCAAGACTAACAGTCTATGAAAATCTCTCCCTGACTTCATTTTAAAGTGAAAACTTCCAGGAGAAGAAAAGGATTGTGACAAATAAACACAAAAGCGCAAAAATATTCAAACTCTCATTTTGATCAGAACTGTGTGAAACGTGAAAGGAAATAGACCCATATCAAACAGCTAGTCCACCTTAGACCCTTCAGATGAATATCATTTATGTTACACTATGAGCTCAACGGCTGGGCTCTGGTCATCTGTTGTCACCTAACGTGTACAGAAAAATAGAGTAGATGCTCAATAACATTTGTTGAAGGAGTTTCAGTCATGTGAGATTGAACCCCTAGTTAATAAAACAAAGGCATTTTTGGGGGTAAATTTTATTTTGGTCCTTTGAATGATCCCAAACAGGCAAACTTATTTCAGTGGAAGAAAAGGCAATGCTCTCAAGACCTCTAGGTCTGCCACACTGTTAAGCTGGCCAAAGCTGGAACCGTTCACTATAGAATCTCACAGGTCAAGGGGCCTTGGAAATATTCACAGCCAAGCCTCTTCTGCAGGTCCTGTTCACAGCCACCCACCCCCCATGAATTCTGGGTCTACTTCTCCCCTAACTCCATGAGATCCAGTCTTTTCACTTTGTTTCCTAGGGGGAAGAGGCTCAAATTGCATTCTTAATTGATGTAGTATCGTTAATTGCCTAGTTTTTCCAATCTAGAAGCTTTAGTGGCTCAAAAATTGCTTTTCTCAGATAAGTCTACTACATGAACACTTTCAGGAGATGTTAACAGGTGCTATGAACAAAGAAAATGTTCCAGAATTAAGGGAAACATTGGGCTAAACAGATAAAACTTAAATAGATTTCTGCATTGCCGGCCTTATCAGAGCCTTTAATATGCTAATACACACATGAATTCCCCAGAGGAAGGCTATAGTAATGTTTCCCCCTCAAATACGAAGGATTTTCTCTTCTCCAGGAACAAGTCTGGAGTTAATGTTCCATGGAACACACTTTGAGACACAGTAGTCTACGTATTCTATCAAGTGTCAAGTTGTGTCTTAGACCCTGACCTAGAGCTTCCATCTTTAACACACGTGCATTTGGGGGAAGCTATTTGAAATATTTAGGACAAATGAAGGTTTAAAGGGACAGCAGCCATTGAACCTGGGGCCTTAGAGCTAGAACTAGAAGACTGAGACATTAGGCTGTAATGGACTTCACTTGCAGGAAGAAACAGAGCAATGGCTGAATTTTCCCATTGCTGCAGAGAGAAACTTTTAGTAGAGGATTGCTGGTTCATATGTGAATCGCACGAGCCCGGCCGGTCGATCTGTTTGTAAAGTTGGACACATCACCTCACTTACCCAGGTTGCCCCACCAGGTGCACGTCGCGTATCTATCACCTGCAATGTGATTTGTCTACTTGATTTTTCTTTTTCCCCATGCTATCGTATGAGGTCATTGCCTTCTTAGCTGAGACCAAGGGCAGCCTGCCACAACCTCATGCTCTTTCTTGATTGTAATAAGCTCTGCTTTCTCTCCTCTATTTTTTTTTTCTCTCGTAGCCTCATTAGGAGCAGAGTGGTGAGTCAGTGAGGCTCTGATTTGTTCCGTGGCAGCCTGTTAGGACCAGGCACCTGACCAAGGACTTGTGGAAACACAGAGACCTTGGCGCAGGAAGGCACTGACCTCTGTTCTTGAGGGGTTGATATCCTCAAGCTAAGTCCTCATTGCGGGTGGTGCAGGCTGAGTGATGGCGCCTCCCTCCCGCCCTGGAAACCCATCCTCTCTGGGACTCTGGTCAGGTCTGGCCAGAGAACCGTCACAGTCCTGATCACCCCCTCCCTGCTCCCTGTCACTTCCCCAGGAAGCAAATTGACTCAGAAGAAAAGGGAGGCGGCAGCAAAGGTGTTCTCCCGGCTCCGCCACTCAAGAGCACGCTGCCCCCTTGTGGCCAGCTAAGTTCTAGTTGTTTTCCCAGGTAAATTCTGAGCTACTCGCCACTTTGAAGCCTACAGGAACGAGAACTTTATTAGGAAAGAAAGAAACTTGAGAATATCTACACGCAACCGCTCGCCTGACACACCCTGAGGTTCTCCACTTCTGTGTTCGGGATGCCCTTTCTCACCCTTTCTTCTTGTCGAATTGCTAATCTTTCAAGATATGGCTGATAGTGATTGTGTCTTGCTCACGCCCTCTCGAAGTGTGCAGTGGGTTTCAGAGGTTTCCTGTGTAGATGTGTATATATATGTAAAGGCAGTCGTGTAACTACAAGACAACATGAATAAACACACAAAGACAGTAAACAAAGACACAGGAACACCACGTGTACACGTATACATGCAAGCAGGGAGGTGAAGATTCAGGGATTTGGTGCTTTTCTGGTGCATTTCCTGTTGGATTTGCTGACCCAGGAGTCTGATAAGAACCCTGGTTTACTTTCTCTGCACAATCAAAAAAAAAAAAAAAGATTATCAACAGTAAAATATCCTCTCCACTCACCAAATGTTCACATTTTGCAGAAATATATAGCTTTTTCTTTCTGAAAGCCCCTTCCAGACCAAGTCTTCGACCTCTGGGATTTACATATTTACAGGAGACAAAGCCACACCCAATCTCTGCTGTGGGGGGAGCCCCAGGAGAGGCCAAAGGTTAACATTACCTGTATGACAGTCCCCGATACTGTGTGGTGACATCAGGGAGGTCGTCTGGTTTGGAGCCAATTCCATTGCCAGCCTTTGAAAATATACCAGAGTCCACAGGAAAATTAGCAAGTCAGAGAACAGGGAGGCCATGAATGTGCAGGGCTTCCAAAGAGAGGGTTCCCAATGCACTCGTGGTGGCAGGAGCAGACACGGGACCAGGAGCCCCCGGCTCTAAGTCTGCCATCCTCCCTCTCCAGCTGTGTGCCTTCTCCAACTCTCAGCTGCCTCCTTGCTGAGCTGAGGACATACCCTGCTCATCTCACAGGGAGTGTTTTGGGGATCAAATTGGATTACAGTTGTAAAAACTGCTTTGAAAACTCTCAAGTGCTTTTCAAACGTGAGAGTGTTAATATCGTTCCCAGCGTTATGCCCGTACGTTTTTTTTTTTGGTTGGTTTTTGTTTTTTGAGACGGAGTCTTGCTCTGTCACCCAGGCTGGAGTGCAGTGGCGCAATCTCGGCTCACTGCAAGCTCCGCCTCCCGGGTTCACGCCATTCTCCTGCCTCAGCCTCCAGAGTAGCTGGGACTACAGGCGCCCACCACCACGCCCGGCTAATTTTTTGTGTTTTTAGTAGAGGTGGGGGTTTCATTGTGTTAGCCAGGATGGTCTCGATCTCCTGACCTCTTGATCCACCCACCTCGGCCTCCCAAAGTGCTGGGATTACAGGCGTGAGCCACCGCGCCCGGCCGCCCCTAAGTTCTTTATGAGCATGAAGAGAGAGCTCATTGGCTTAAGGGACTGCAGTGGACAGATTTCTCCTAAGTCTCACGTTTCTTCTCTTTCCCTCTGGGGCATTCTGTAAGGTATCCTCAAGGCTTTGGACATGCTGCTGGAAAGTGATGATCTGGGATAGTAAAATAGCCTCATTTCTTGGAAGTTAGGAGCAGAGCTTTATCCACAACTAAGGAGTCCTTGCTGCTTTCCGTGCAGATGCAAAGAAGAAACAGATGTGAGGGTCTCAGCTGATTATAAAGCGTAATCCAAAGGAAAAAGAGCACCCGCACAGGGAGGTTTAGGAGAATTTTGAGTCAAAATGACATATTTTTACATATATTAAAAAAAGTGTTATTGGGTGTTCAAAATCTCTGCCCTCTGAGACAATTCAGTTCACTCTGGAAAAAGATGTCCTCTGCATCTTTTATCTGTTTGAGAAAGCGGCCGCAGATCGAATCATTGGCACGCTCTTGGATTGACAGAGCCAGGTAGAGGGGCAAGACAAGGCAGAGGACAGGCATGCAGGCCCTTAAGTTAAGGGGACTGGGATCTGGAGCTGACCTAGTTATTCCCAAACCACCCAGGGCCCAAGAGTCCTTACGGTCAGAGAATCCCCCAGAGCAGCCACAACTTGGATGTCTGCAGGTCTCAGAGCATGCACTGGAAAGACAAGCGGACACACTTAGGGCTGTAGGAGGGAAGCTGCAGTCAGACTCTAGTGCCTCTGGCTTCAAGCAAGATCCGAAACACAATCTGCACGAGCACAGGGCCATGCTGGGCTGGGCGTGCAGAGTGCCATGGAGGCAAAGTTATGTGAGGACAGTTTTCCCATAAGACACAACTGATCCTGGACCTTGTGTGCAAGGTGCAGAGAGGGAAAGAGAGGTGCAGAGAGGGAGAAGGAGGGAGAAGAAGAAAACTGGGGAAAGGGAGGAGAGGCAAAGGGAAAAGGAAGGAGGGAAGAAAGAAGAGAAAGGTGGGAGGGAGGTCAGGGCAGAGTAGGAGCCCATTTTAGTGCCAGTGGTCATGGGAGATGCCAGTCATGGCCTGAGTGCACAACTAGACGGGCATCAAACCACACATGACGAGGTGCAGGACCTGACGTGCAGCCCGTTTGGAGGTGGGTTCTGAATTTCCACCGAGAGTCTGAGAATAGTCATGTTGGGCCTTTCTCTGCCCCCACATCTCTTCTGAAGAGCCCAGGGAATCTTCCAGGCCCTACTGCAGGCAGCAGTGATTGCAGAGCCTGGGGCCACAGAGCCACCTTCCTCTTGGGACTTGGGCCCACCTCTGTGCTGAGGCACCAAGGGTGTGCTCACAGGGCTCCTCTGCTTGTGCTCCCTCTAAGAGGTGCAGGTGGGCAGGAGACAGCTCCTGGTCCTAGGTGCCTTGGTGCCTGCTGGGCATGGTGTCACCACCAGCCAGAGTGGTACAAAACAGGGACTCATCCCAGGTGACCACCTGGGCAGACAGCAAGCACTGGCCATCGCTCTGCCGTTTAGTGAGTGTGAAAGTCAGTTCAGATGACTCACTGGCATAGAAGCCCCTGTGGAGGGGCCCTGGGTCCTGCTGTGACATAGGGGACTTACCTGAGTTAGGGGGCGAGGCAGAAGGGGCTCTGTCCCTGCATGGCAGCCAGGTCCCATGACCCTAAGGGCACAGAACAAATCCCAGAATCTCAGGGTTGAAAGGGACCAGAAAAACTGGCTATCAGATGTATCCCAAGAGCTTTGAAAAATACAAATTCCTGGGTCCTACTCCCAGGGAGGGGCCTCAAAAGGGCTTTTGAAGAAGGCACCCTAGGTGATTTTGAGTATCGGCCACAGGTCGAGGTCCACTCATCTAGTTCAGACCCTTCCACCGTCCAATGCAAGAATCAAGGCAGCTACAAATGACCCCACCCCACAGCAGCTACTGCTCCTGCACCAGCTCTACAAGGAGGGGATTTCTCTTCACTTACGTCTCACTGAAGCTGGGACTGGGTTGGCTGGAGGCCTTCCAGCTGTTATCCACAGCATTTACGCTGCCCACTACCCCATCTGAAGGTCAGGTGTGGCCTTTATGCCCATCTAGAATTCTTGCCCACTTTCCCACCCTGTCCTGTTGGGCCTGACCCAGCCCAGGGGTTGCCCATCCCATTGCCTGGTGAGTTAAGGGGAGGCAAGAGGCAGGTACCTGCACGCTGTTCTTGTAGGTCCTCAGAAACGGCTGGACCTGTGAGGAGACGGGGATGAGCAACGGCAGCAAATTCTGCTCGCTTCTCTGCTTGCCAGCACTCAATCAGTGTCGGCCTGGTACAAATAGCTGCAGCCTCCCTGCCCTGTGTCCCAAGCCCGGCCTCTACCAGGCTGACTCCCTCCCAAGATGCAGGGGGCCATCTCTGCAACCTGAACCCAGCACAAAGAATGAGCATCAATTCATGCTTCACGGGAACGCGCCTGTCTTCCTTCCACCTGCGCGGTTGGCTGAGGATGGCTGTGCTGCCTCCCTTTCTCCACCCTCCCCTCTTGCAACCATGCACCTCTTTCTGCTGGAAAAAGCCCTTGTCTCCACTCCCCGGGCTCCCTTGCCACTCCATGCCTACCCCACCCTGCAGTGACTACGACCCCTTCCTGCCCAGGTAAGAAAAGTCAGATGATTTTGGTCCTGCCTCACATAAGCCCTGTGCACTGGTTCCCAGTGTCAGCCTAGGAGCCCTCTGGGTATACAGAGGGATTCTTGGGGGTGAGGGCAGCTGCTGCAGAGCTCCAAGAATCTTTCTGAGAACTTGTGAGTAAAAATGGGGGGCTTGTCCTGCTTTTCCTTCCCTAGCTCCAGCTTCCAATTTACTCCCCTACCCCCACCCAATTAGAGATCTAGATCTTGGTTCCTCGCTCTACCCATATTGTCATGGAGGCAGGGGGCTATATGAAGACAAGGGATCCTTCCGCCCCATCTGCCCTTGAAGTTCTCCGCTGCCCTCAGCTTTCAGAATGACAGGTAGATGTGGCTGCCATGCTCATCTTGCCTGCCTCAAAGATTTGTCTCCAGCCTAGACATGTGTGAGGGCTCCCAGCCATGCAGAGACCAAGCGCTCCCAGGCCTCTGGGTCACTGGGGGTGGTCATCCCTCTCAGCACAACCAGATGGGGCGTTTGGGGTGGGTGGGCAGGCAGAGCCGGGGTGAGGGTGAGGGCCTAGGATGAAATGAACCAAGAAGCCCAATGGAGCCGGAGCCTGGAAGGACGTGCTTTCCATTCTACCTGGTTCGGACATGTGATATTGATCTCGTTTTCAAACTTATGACGTGTCGTCTTCTGGCCAACAGGCTCCAGCTAAACAAAGAGGCAGGGAGATGGGGAGTGAGGAAGAGGCGGTCAGAATGGAAAGCTCAGGACGCAGGTCAGGGGCGCGGGAGGCAGGGAGGGACGAAGGAGATGGGGTTTGTTTATTAGCGGGAGGCAGGGAGGGACGAAGGAGATGGGGTTTGTTTATCATTGCTGTGCACAGAATCACACGGCCTGCACGATGGGCCTCCAAGGTCCTCCAAAGGCTTTGTGGAGTCTTTTTCTTACCAGAGGGAGGATGCATTTTCCTACTGCAGCCACCTTACCATATTGTTCCAGAGGGCGCTGGCTGCACGAGAGTGAGACTTGCTGCTGAAGTGGAAACAGTCAGGCGCAAAGAAAGAGTTGTCAGGCAATCCTTCCTGGTCACCGGGCAGAAAAAGAGAAGCAGTTATAGACACGCTGGATCATGTAAATGACACTCAGAAACAGCCACACACTATCTGTGGATTCTCTTTATCCACGATGCTTGCTTTCTTTACCGAGGTCTTTGGCAAGTCCACGTTTTCAAAGAACGGCTGCACGACCACCGTAAAATCTTCCCTTGTGTCATATCGCCCACTCTCAATCAGTTGGTGGGTCTTCTCCTGCAGGAGGAAAAGGGGACAGAGGTCAGGCGGTCCTCTCTGCATCTGCTCGGTCCTTGATCGATCTCTTTCTCCAACACAGAATTAAACAGAATCTGACTGCTGAGTGAAATCAACCTGCCGCAAAATCTCAACTGAGATTTTACATTTTAGATCATTTACATTTTAGATCAGCCTTTATCTCAGCCCCTGGCCCCAAACTCTGCTGCGACTGCATATATTTGAGCCAGTCTGTGAAAAGGGAAAGGTAAGAAAAGTCTATCAGCTGGACTTTATTTATTTATTTATTTATTTATTTATTTATTTATTTGAGACAGAGTCTCACTCTGTCGCCCAGGCTGGAGTGAAATGGCGCCATCTCGGCTCACTGCAACCTCCACTTCCCAGCTTCAAGTGATTCCCCTCAGCCTCCGGAGTAGCTGGGATTACAGTGCCAGCCACCACGCCCGGCTAACTTTTTGTATTTTTAATAGAGACGAGGTTTCACTATGTTGGCCAGGCTGGACTCAAACTCCTGACCTCGTGATCCACCCGCCTTGGCCTCCCAAAGTGCTGGGATTACAGGTGTGAGCCACCGTGCCTGGCCAGCTTGACTCCTTTTAAAGCTATTCTGATTAAGGACTTGAGGGGTGGTTTTTGGTTAAATGACATTCTGAATAATCCTAAGAATTTATTTCTGTCCTACATTTGTTCAGAAAAATCAAAGGTGAATCAAAATTTAATGTATATTTATACTGCCTGTGCATGGTGTGTGTGCACTTCTTTGAGGCTCTCAGATCTTTGAGGCTCTCACAGCTTCTGCTTGGGGTCACTTCTAGGAAAACCTGTTACCCCACTTCCGGCTCCCACTCTAGCCTGACTCAGCCGTTCCACTGCTAACCAGGGTTTCTGCCACCTCGGGATTACTCTGGCTGGAGAGGGAAGTCAGGGTTACATACCTGGGAATGTGAATGGTGTCACTTCAGAAAATACCACACACTGTCTTTTCCCAGGGTCAATTCCTAGGCCAGGAATGTCTCATGTCTGACCTCCCAAGCCAGGGTCTGCCTTGAGTAAGGCACGAGGGAAGGAGAGAAGGTCATCTCTCAGAACAGGGGAAGGAAGTGAGGTGCTACGAACTAGCAGGGTGACTTCCAGCCCGCTGCTTCCCTTTTCTTTGCTTCCCCTTGTAAATGGAGGATGCTGGCTGAGTCCTGGGCCATCTCTGAAGTCCTTTCCGATGCTACTGGTTACTCTGGGGATAGCCAGATGGGCTCACGGTGGAACCACACGCCTTTTGGCAGTGGAAAGAAATAGTGTGGAGAGTCCCTGGCACATGGCAAGTGGCAAGTGAGTGACTGTGGTTATTAATAGGAATGATCATCTCCAGGGAGAGTGATGAGAGCCGCAGCTATTGTGGGAAGTAGGGTGTGAGATGATTCTGAGAGAGGGCGTGATGGCCACACACGGCTGACACGTGGGCATCTCCAAAACACTAGACCAGGGCCTCAGTGGCGACCAGGATCAGCCTGGGAACAGCTGGCCTGTCTGCAGAGGCCAGCAGCGCGATGTTGGCGAATCTTTCTCCTGCTTTTCGGCTGCTCAGCATCTGAACCCACTTCCAAGTTTGAAGACCCCACTGCATAAAGAGCAGCCTGCCTCCCACTGTGGAAGCTAAAAAAGATGAGAATGCCTGCTTTCCCAACCCCTCGTGCAGCCAGGGCGTGGGTACGTGACTGAGACTTCACCAATCATTGCCTGTGTCAGGGATGGCAAAACATCCATTCTGCTGACGGTGGCAGCTGCATCCAGTTGCTAGAAGCAGCAGTGACAGTGGAGTCTGTGATGTCTTCCCTGGACCAGGTCTGTGGCCTGATTCTTTTTTTTTTTTTTTTTTTTTTTTGAGACAGAGTCTTGCTCTGTCCGGGTTCACACCATTCTCCTGCCTCAGCCTCCCAAGTAGCTGGGACTACAGGCGCCCGCCACCACACCCGGCTAATTTTTTGTAATTTTAGTAGAGATGGGGTTTCACCGTGTTAGCCAGGATGGTCTCTATCTCCTGACCTCGTGATCCGCCCGCCTCGGCCTCCCAAAGTGATGGGATTATAGGCATGAGCCACCGTGCCCGGCCCTGATTTTGATTCCTTTTTTTTTTTTTTTGAAACAGTCTCACTGTGTCACCCAGGTTGGAGTGCAATGGTGCAATCTCGGCTCACTGCAACCTCCGCCTCCTGGGCTCAAGTGATCCTCCCACCTCAGCCTCCCAAGTAGCTGAGACTACAGGCATGTGCCACCACGTCCAGCTAATTTTGGTGTTTTTTGCAGGGTTTCACTATGTTGGCCAGGCTGGTCTTGAACTCCTAACCTCAAGTGATCCACCCGCCTCCGTCTCCCAAAGTGCTGGGATTATAGGCATGAATTACCGCATCCAGCCCTGATTTTGATCCTTATGGCTTGGCCCCTAGAATTCCAGGATTCCATGATTCCTGATGGCTTAGCTCCTGACCCTAGCTCTCTAGCTCTGTCAGAGATTCTGTGTAAATATTGAATCTGCTTAAATTAGCCAGAAACTGCATGAACTTTAGTTGCATGCACCCAATAACCCCAAATGAAACAGGGTTGCTTTCATGGCCATAACCTCAGCTGTTTTCCCTCTTCTGATGTGGGCCAGGGACTTCCTCCCCAGAGTCCCAGGTGCCTGCTCACAGTAGAAGAAAGTATGGCTTGGCACGGTGGCTCATGCCTGCAATCCCAGCACTTTGGGAGGCTGAGGCAGGTGGATTGCTTGTGTGCAGGAGTCCAAGACCAGCCTGGGCAACATAGTGAAACCCAATCTCTACTAAAAATACAAAAAGTAGCTGGGTGTGGTGGCACACACCTGTAGTCCCAGCTACTTGGAGGACTGAGGCAGGAGGATCACTTGAGGCTTGGAGGTCAAGGCTGCAGTGAGCCAAGATTGTGCCACTGCACTCCAGACTGGGTGACCAAGTGAGACCCTGTCTCATTATAAATAAATAAATAAATAAATAAATAAATAAATAAATAAATAATAAAACAAAATAAAATAAAGGAAGTCCAGCTGGGGAGTCATCCCGAGTGCTAGGTAGTAGGCACAAAGGATAATACATACAGGTTCATTTCCCTGAGCCCTGATACACCTGGCAGGTATAGCTGCCCCCAAAATGGTCTGCAGGGAAATGGTGCTGTCCCCAAGGAGTCCATGGACTCCTGGAAGGATGGATCCACTCTGGCAGCTGTTTGCAGCCTAGTCTAGAAGAAAGGCCTACTATTGTCCTCTTTGAGTGACTGGATAAATTTTTTGTTGGGGAGAAACTCGATCGTTAAGGGAGTCAGTTGTTCTGGTCAAAGATGTGCTAGAGAAAGGACTAAAACGAACAACTCACAATATGGAGATGATCTCCTGACTTTCTTTCTCCTTGTGCTCCCCAAGAACATCCATTCTATCGGAGCGGAGGGCAGAGGGAATGCACCTTATCTCACTGAACCCTGGAGACCCTCAAGGCAGGGAAGTCTTTCAGCCTCCGTTTCCCACCCAGGAGCTGGAAGTTCAGAGAAGTTTCATTGCCCAAGTGTCTAACGTTCCACAACCAGTGAGCAGAGTCGAGGTTCGGATCTGGATAGATCCACTCTGAAACTTCTTTCCATGATCCATGTTTGCCATGGACAAGTGGAAATGTTCATTTCATGTAACGACCAGGAACTGAGATTCAGTGGCTCGTGTTCAGGGACTTGGTTCTGTGGTGCAATTCAAACAAACCAAATAGCAGTCCCCGCTGTGTCTCAGGGTGTTTTAAAATCAGCAAACTAGTCAGTGGTCATCGCCCACACAGGGTCAAAATTACTGAAGCATTGACTTGTTCTCTAGACAGAGGAATCAAATCACACAGCAGTTCTGGGAAGTCTTAGAACCCCCTTCCCGGCTTACCTGAAACTTCTTGTTGAATTCGATGAGGGTGGCAAGTTCTGTTGAGTTATCATCAAACTTCAGGACACAGGGACACAGAGACCTGCAGACCAAACCAAAGAGAAACCCTCACTGCATCAAGATCACCATCCTGAATAAGGAATGCAGAAACGTTGGCTTGAGACTCAATATATTTCTTTTAACTTGGAGTTCAGAAATCTGTGCTAATGAGGAGCCTGGCTGGCTGACCTGCTGACCACACCAAACGAAGCTAAAGAAAATTTCCAGGCCAGGAGCGGTGGCTCACGCCTATAATCCCAGCACTTTGGTGGGCGAGGTGGGCAGATCCCTTGAGGTCAGGAGTTCGAGACCAGGCTGGCTGACATGGCGAAACCCCGTCTCTACTAAAAATACAAAATATTAGCCGGGCATGGTGCTGCATGCCTGTGGTCCCAGCTACTCAGCAGGCTGAGGCATGAGAATCGCTTGAACCTGGGAGGCGGAGGTTACAGTGAGCCGAGATTGTGCCACTGCACTCCAGCCTGGGCGACAGAGCAAGACTCTCTCTTGAAAGAAGAAAAAAAAAAAAAGAAAAAAGAAAAATTCCTAGACCTGGATTTGCTCTTGAAAACGAAATAGACTTCTTCTGCTATCTGTAGGAGTGACTTTTATGGAGCCAACTCACCTTGGGGCTGTCTGAGGAAAGTGCTGTGTGGATGAGGCATGCTTCAGTGACAACAATAATAATTGCTGAGATACATTGATTTGAATGTATTTTAGTAATTATTATTGAATAATTAACATTGAAAGGTATACCAAGCACTGCAATAATAACTTTATGGTTATTAACTTGTTTAGTCCTCCCAGCCATTCTAGAAGTGGTATTCTCATTATCCCTGTTTTAGAGATGAGGAAACCGAGGCTCAGAGTGGTTGAGTAACTTTCTCAAGGTTGCATGGGTGCTGAGTGTGGGAGCTAGGATTTGAACTTAAGTCTGCCTGGCTCTGAACCTGAGCTCTTAATCTCTATATTAAATCTCTATATTAAACTGCTTCCATCCAGTCTGCATCTCTGACCTGGCCAGCTATCTGGCACATCTGGGCTTTTGGTCCAGGGGGATGAGGTGATAACAGCAGGGATGGCTCCCTGTAGACTCAGCACTGCAGAGGAAAGCACAGCCACCCAATGAAACAGTGGAGAGGCGGGGAGTGCAGGGCACTGCAGAGGTGGCAGGAGAAGGTGACCTGAGTCTATCCAACCTTGACATTCAGTGACTTGGCCATCTCAGATCTGTGAATGGACCTGGCAAATGCCTATTCTGAACCTTTAGTTTGAAAGGTTTAAAAAACCCTGCCGGGATGGGTAGCAGGAGGCCTTCTGGTAAGCTGCTCTGAAGTGGAGTGAAGACACCGATCCCCTGTTTGGCCCAGTGACTGGAGAAAGTGGGAGCCAGGGGATGAGTCAGCAGTTGGAAATAGCATGCCTGACACCAGCTGTGTTCATAGGCACGTGTCACCCAGCAGCCATCCTGTCTCTGCTCACAGCACCGTGAGGCCTTCTCCAGGGGACCTGTGCAGTTTGGGTCCCCCAGGTGAGGCATGGCGTGGATCTGCAGAGGAGCAGGAAAGGTACCCCTTAACTTCCAAGAGCAAGTCTGGCCCATGTGAATTATTCAGTCATCCAGCAAACAGCAGCTGAGCCCCTACACCGTGCTAGCAGTGACTCAGACTGAGTTCACAGGCTGTGGGGGAGAGAGGCATATGAAGAATTACCATGTGATGTGCTCAGGGCTGGGATGGGGACCTGTACTGAGTAACACAGCGGGGGGGCAGGGTAGGGGAGCACAGCCTCAGTGACCTCAGCTAACAGTCCAGAGGAGAACTTGCAGGAAGGCAGGCTGTGGGAAACGTTCATGCTTCACTTAGAGAAACGTCTTATTCCTGACCGTCCTGGAGATGTGTGATACAGGCTGGGTCTCCCTTATCTGAAATGCTTTAAGCCAGAAGCATTTCAGAATTTTTTTTTTTTTTTTTTTTTTTTTTTTTTTTTTTGATTTTGGAATATTTGCATTACCCTATGGCTATCGTTTTCAGCCACATCTTTACAACACAGAGAATAAGCAAAAACTAGGTGCGTAATGCACGCAGGTCTTAGCCCCACATGAGCCCTCGTGGGGAACCTGCTGTTGGAGTATCCAGCCTGCACATGTGCCATTTTGCTACCCTTTGTGGGCATGCTTGAGCCACAGGATCTGGGCATGCCCAGAAAAGATAGTGCATCGCAGCTGAAGGGGGCTTTTCGGGGCTGCTGAGTAAACTGCGTGCTGTGCACCTGTGTTTTGACTACAACCTGTCACACGAGGTCAGGTGTGGAATTTTCCCCTTGTGGTGTCATGTTAGCATTTTAAAAGTTTTAGATTTTGGGTCAGGCGTGGTGGCTCATGCCTGTAATCCCAGCACTCTGGGAGGCCGAGGAGGGTGGATCACCTGAGATCAGGAGTTTGGGACCAGCTTGGCCAACATGGTAAAACCCCGTCTCTACTAAAAATACAAAAATTAGCTGGGCGTGGTGGTACACCTGTAATCCCAGCTACTCAGGAGGCTGAGGTGGGAGAATTGCTTGAACCTGGGAGGTGGAGGCTGCAGTGGGCTGAGATCGCACCACTGTACTCCAGCCTGGGTGACAGAGTGAGACCTTGTTTCAAAAAAAAAAAAAAAAAGTTTTGGATTTTGCAGCATTTCAGATTCCAGATTTTCAGATGAGGGATGCTCAGCCTGTATTAGACGGGGAAGCCAGCGGTGTCTGGCTCTGGAGGCTGAGGGGTGAGGACGTCCTCTCAGGCAGCTTCTCAGGACCAGTGCTTTCTACTCTCTGGGGAGGACTCTATCCTCTGGACCCTGCTGATTCTGGTTTGACCTCCTTCTCTGGCTAGTGACAGTGGCCCTGTATCTGTGAATGCTTTACATGGAACACCCATACCAACCAGAGGCACCCCTGTCCTAGAGATGGGCCTCTAGGAGGGGACAGGTCAGCTCTGGACACACTTGGAAGCAGGTACCAGCAGTGGCCTGGGCGGTCCCCAGGCCTCGCCCACACAGCTTGACTCCATTCCTAGCGTTTACTCTTCCCTCTTGGAGGCCTGGAGGGTGCCTTGTGGCTGCCATGGCAACAGAGGCAGGGTGCAAGGGTAGTTCCCCATGCACACCCTGAGGTGGGCTGAGGCCTATACCAGGGTGGAAAAATCCTGGGATATCCTCCCCTTAGGCCTTTCCAGGTTAGAAGATGGGGTGGTCACAGCCCTTTCACACTTCGGCCCTTGGGTTTTCTTTCTTTCTTTTTTTTTTTTGAGACGGAGTCTGGCTCTGTCGCCCGGGCTGGAGTGCAGTGGCTGGATCTCAGCTCACTGCCTCCCGGGTTCACGCCATTCTCCTGCCTCAGCCTCCCGAGTAGCTGGGACTACAGGTGCCCGCCACCACACCCGGCTAGTTTTTTGTATTTTTTAGTAGAGACGGGGTTTCACCGTGTTAGCCAGGATGGTCTCAATCTCCTGACCTCGTGATCCACCCGTCTCAGCCTCCCAAAGTGCTGGGATTACAGGCTTGAGCCACTGCGCCCGGCCTGGCCCTTGGGTTTTCTAAGGAATTTGCTAAGGGTGCCACTGTCCTTAGCAGTTAGGATTCTTAGCAGAACTGGGGAGAAGTGTCTGACCTGAGGATCATCCTTGGGCAGTAGACTTTCTTCTCCTGGTACAGCTCTCTCAGGTTGACGATCTCAAGCACCGTCACCAGGTTCACAAATGCCCGAGGAACCTGAGAAAAGGCAAAAATCAGTCACCAAGAGGATGAGGCTGGGCAGCTCCAGGGTCTCACCTGGGTTTGGGACCTGCTCTTCCTGCTGAAGTTTCAGGTCTAGGGACTTCCATCTGCCCCCATCCACTTCCTCCAACCGTCCCTGCTCCCCATCTATGCATCTGGACTGGGATCCACAACAAAGGTGACCTGCCGGGGAGGTCTCAGCAGGACGCCAGAGCTTCCTCTAGGCCAGGTCTCACCGCCTAGCCTCCATACCTCGGCGTGGAGGATGTCCAGGGCCTTCCCAATGTTGTCTGTGAAGTTCTGGGGAGAATAATGGACCTGCAGGAAGAGAAGTGTCCATTGAACACCATTTGTCACCAAATCTCTCTACAGAACCGGGCTACTTTCTCTCTTGGGTCCTTCTTTTTTTTTTTCTTTCTTTCTGTTTTTGAGACATGGTCTCACTCTGCCTTCTGGGCTGGAGTGCAGTGGCATGATCACAGCTCACTGCAACCTTCACCTCCTGGGCTCAAGCAATCCTCCTACCTCAGCCTCCCAAGTAGCTGGGACCACGGATACATGACACCACACTTGGCTAATTTTTGTTTTTTTGTTTTTCTGTTTTTTGGTAGAGATGGGGTTTCACCATGTTGCCCAGGCTGGTCCTGGGCTCAAGTGATCCATCCATCTCGGTCTCCCAAAGTGCTGGGATTACAGGTGTGAGCCACTGCACCTGGCCAGGGTCCTCTTCTTTCTGTATTCAGTCACAGTGGGCAATATTGAAATGCAGTGTTTGTCTTTGGGGCCCCAGCCTCGACACCAGCCCCATGATTTGGGGCCCCAGCCTCGACACCAGCCTCAGGTTTGCCATGGCTGTGGCCCTCAGGGAAATGCCGTTTTTCTTTTTGTTTTGTTTTGTTTGTTTTTTTGCGTGGAGCTCTGGACCTACTCCATATCCACTAGCTGTAGAGCCGGAGCATCACATCTCTGGGCCCCTCTAACACGGGGATGTCAGAGCAGATGACCTCTAAGATCTCCTGCAACCTGAGCAGCCTCTGTCCTATGGCCCGATCTCTTTTGCTTGGATCCTCAGTGTCTGGGGCTACTGAGCGCACCCTACATGTATGAAAGCACACCCTACACAAATCAAAGCAATAACGGGAGGGGAAGAGGGGAAGAGGGTCCTGTGAAACACCCGCCACACCAAGCCTCAACACATTTTAACTGTTTCTCCTGATCTCGATATTTGCGGTTTTAAAGGTTTCTCGCAGTGGAACTCTTTCTCTGATTGAAATCTAAAGAAAAACCCTGCTGTATGGAACATACCAAAGCTGTGTCACTTCACATGAGCAGGGGAGGGGCCCAGGGTCCCACCTCCCCATGGGCCACCAGCAGCCCCAAGGCTCCCCTCTGGGCCTTTAAGATCACAGCTTGAAAACTCCTCTGACTCCTGGTGACTTTGATGCCAGGAAAGTGGGTTGTGAGGGGCCTGGGGGCCAGGGCGTCCCTCCAGGTAGGTGCTTACAGGCTACAGCAAGACCACTACTTCCTAAACCTGACTCTGCTGGTCCCCTATCTGCCTGACAAACCTCATCTTCAAGCTCCAGCTGGAAAGTCTCCTGCTCTGTGTAAATCTCTCCGACAACCCCCGCTTCCCCACACACCAGGGTCCCACAGCAACTTTTGCTTTTTTTTTCTTTGAGATGGAATCTCACTTTGTCACCCAGGCTGGAGTGCAGTGGCGTGATCTCAGCTCACTGCAACCTCTGCCACCTCTGTTCAAGCGATTCTTCTGCCTCACCCTCCCAAGTAACTGGGACTACAGGCACTCACCATTATGACTGGCTAATTTTTGTATTTTTGTAGAGATGGGGTTTCACCATGTTGGCCAGGCTGGTCTCGAACTCCTGACCTCAGGTAATCTGTCTGCCTCGGCCTCCCAAAGCGCTGGGATTACAGGTGTGAGCCACCACGCCAGCCAACTTTGCTTTTAGACCTCCCTTCTGTGTGCAACCCTACAACCACATCCTGATGTCTGCCTTGTGCAGGATGAATTGCCCATGTCTCTCTCCGCTGGCAGTGCGAGTTCCTGAGGACAGGGCCTGTGTTTCCTTCGCCACTGCTTTGCTCCTGGCATAGGCGTGGGTGGGAGACTAGTGGGTATGCCCTGTCAGGCTTCTATCAGCTCAGAGACTGAGGTTCCAGGAGGACATGCAGCATCCATGGAGCAGCAGCCTTGATCTTGGGTTTCCCACCGGCCCAGAATGACGTGGCTCTGAAGCTCACCCAAATGCCTGCAGGAACTCGACCTTTCCATACAAGTGACAGCACAAAGGTGGAGAGCGCAAGGCCACTGGAGACTGGGGAAAGGAGCTAACCTGTGACTCTCTGTGAACACAGGAAAGATTTTTCTAGTCAATGGGTGTTATCTTGGTTTCTAGAATGATATGATCAAGCTCCCTTGATAGGAAACTTAATCAGGATCAATCTTATAACCAACCCTGCTTGTCCAGCTGAATGGCTCCCTGGAGGTGAATGCCTTCTCAGTCTCAGGGTTCATCCCAGGCTGGATCCAAGACAAACCATGAGCCTGAGTCCCAACTTAGCTGTACTGCTCCCGGGCAGAGCAAGTGACCGGGCTGTGAAAATCCTTCTCTGGGGGTGAGTCTTGAGTAAAGGGCCTGCAGACCTACCGGATCACTGCAGAAATCACAGAGGTCATTGCCGCCTATAAACAGGGTTATTATCTTCCAGTCTTCCTGAAAGTGTATCCTCTGAAATGAATAAGAAACACACAGTCAAGCACCTTGTCCCAGAGTCAAGCCAAGGAAAACACAAAGTGCTTGACACTAGAAAAGATGGGTCCTCACACACTAGAGTCTCATGGACTTTCGAATGTTCTGTTCCTTGGTTTTGGGCTCCTGAGATCATAGGTGCTAATGGTTCATTATTTTAGGTGGGATCACTGAACTTCCATGTGGCTCTGCCCACACACAAAAGCACACACGTCACAGTTTCCACGTGTCCTGGTGGGAGTGGATACAGATGCCCTCTGAGCTCTGTTCCTCCATCTCCAGCATAGCAAGGAAGTGGGGAGGGGATAAGGAAGCTGGTCTTGGCCATGGGACAGGAACGTTTGTTCCAGAATCTTCTAGAAATCCTGAATTCTAATTTTGCCTTAACAGAGAAAGGACCACCTTTCATTAAGAGGGAGCTCTCCAAATTTGGAGTACTCACACTGGTGACTAGCTCTGCCTATGAACTAGTCAAGCCAGAGAGGATGGGTAGAGTAAGGTGGCAGCTCTAAGCACAAGCTCTGAAAAGATTTTGCCACCTCTGGTATCTGTCTCCTCCAAGGAGGACCTGGAGAAGTACGTGAAGTCACAGGGCTGTGTGGAGAGGGTACAGCCATACACATTCCATAAACTATGGCCCCAGGGCAACCACGGCCCTTCAAGCCTCTTATATTGCCCCAGGCCTACACAGCTTTACTTCTCTGATCTGCACTTCCAAAAGAGGGTGGAAGGAGGAAGGTGAGAACAAGATCCAGAAAAGTTTGACATTAAGGGTAGAAATACCCTGAAAATATCCCAGTAATAGACTTTGTTGTACATTAAATTATATATAACATAATTCATCCTAATCTTCCTTTTTATTTTACCCACCTAGAAACCCCTGCAAACAGCCTCTGAATTGAGACCCATGCTTTCCTTTGAGGGAGAGCCTCATATTCATCTCTCAGAACCCTGGTCAAACATCTCCTCTACTTTTATTTTCTGGTACTGCTCCTTGCAGACCAGGGCTCTCCCATAGGCCGTGTGCCCAGAATAACAGCCAAAATCTCCTTCTCAAGCCTTCCCTGACCATCCTAAGCAGAGGGGCCGGTCCCTTCTGCGCCCCACCCTGTCTTTCACAGAACCCTTTTGATGCAGCACGTGGCAACTGTTCTATAATTTGATTCTTCACATTGGTCTACTCTTCCAAGCTCCTTGAGGACGGGACTGTGTTGTATTCTTTCGTGTATCTTCAGCCCCAGCCTGATGCCTGACTCACAATAGATGTTTAATTTCAACAGCCGACTGACTGAACAAACAGGAATCACCTTTCCAGAGGAGCAGCGTTTTAGGCTTCAGATGCGTCTGCTAGAAACCCACGCCAGGCTCCCAACCACCCCTCAATCCACAGCTGATCTTTTCTGTGTCCACGGATTTCTCTTGTCTACTTCCCATCCCAGGGACTCACCGTGTCATTCTTCATCAGGTCCACCAGCCTCCTGGCCTGGACAGGTAAATCCCTGCGGACACATACCAGAGGAAGTGCTGTGAGGAGTGGGGACTGGCAGGGGCTCTTAGCAGAGAGAACAGCAATCAAATGTACAGTGGAGGAAGGCCCAGGGTGGGCCTCCTGCGGGAAAATGGACTGAAGGCCATGTCACAAAGCTCCTTCCCCAGTCATGCTTCACTGTGGGGGTGTTGGGTGGTGACTGTGCTTGGGAAGGCCAGAGCACTGCACATAGGAGGGGGTGACTCTCAGTGTGACTATTTCTTTTTCTTCCCCCCACCCCGAAATGGAGTCTCGCTCTGTCGCCCAGACTGGAGTGCAGTGGCACAATCTCAGCTCACAGCAACCTCTGCCTCCTGGGTTCAAGCAATTCTCCTGATTCAGCCTCCCAAGTAGCTGAGATTACAGCCATGGGTCACCATGCCCAGCTAATTTTTGTATTTTTAGTGGAGACGGGGTTTCACCATGTTGGCCAGGCTGATCCCAAACTCCTGACCTCACAATCCATCGCCTTGGCCTCCCCAAGTGCTGGGATTCCAGGCGTGAGCTGCCGCGCCCGACCAGTGTGACTATTTTCTGATTGGCATATTTGGTATGGTGTACTTTTCTTTTCCTTCCAAGCCAGGCTTGTTCAGGGCAAACAGAAGGTTTGCCTGTGAATATTTCACATCATGTACATGTCATGGCACCCCCCATTTTGGCAGGTGCCATGGTCTAAGCCCTCCTACCCTTAAGATGATGTAGTCTAGTCAGATGCACCTGGGTTGGACACTTAAGTGCCTCTTGCTAACTGTGTGAAAGTGACTCTAATTCTCAGCTCAAAAAGACTGCAAAATGGAGACAAGCTCACTGATCTTGGACGGTCATTGGGAGCAGCAGATGGGAGCCACTGCTGGTGCCAGACTGCCAGGGTTTGAATCCTGGTTCCACAAATGACCAGCTCTGAGACCTTGGCCGACTACTTGATCCTGCAAACCCTCAGTTTTTCCCTTTGGGAAACGGGGATGGTAACATACCTTTCTCTCAGAGCTGTTGGGGAAATTAAATGAGGTTCCATATAAAGAACTTACGACAGTGCTTGACACATAGTATGCAACCACTGAGTTATTTCTGCCATCATTCCCACCATCATCATTGACAAAGTCCCTGGCACAGGGCTTAGCAGGAAACATTAGTGGTCATCCTCTTCCCGTCTTATCTATTTGCCCTCCTGGCCTGATGTGAGTCAAAGTACACTAGGTATTTGGTTACCTGGATGGGGACTTCACGTAAGTCACTTAACCTTTTTGAGCCTTGATTTCCTCATCTGTAAATCTGAAGTTATCAGAGCAGCTGCTCTGTTGATGGAACAGAGTTTGAGGATGATTACTCAACCACTCTGAAACTCTTTTTTTTTGAGACTGAGTCTTGCGCTGTCACCCAGGTTGTAGTGCAATGGCGTGATCTCAGTTCCCTGCAACCTCCACCTCCCAGGTTCAAGCGATTCTCATGCCTCAGTCTCCCAAGTAACTGGAATTACAGGCACCCGCCACCACACTCGGCTAATTTTTGTATTTTTCGTAGAGATGGGATTTCACTATGTTGGCCAGGCTGATCTCGAACTCCTGACCTCAAGTAATCTGCCCACCTCAGCCTCCCAAAATGCTGGGATTACATGCGTGAGCCACTGTGCCTGGCCGAAGCTCAAGTTTATCATTGGTAAAACATGGGAGTCTGATGTTTTGCTCTGTTCATCTCATGTTTATTGTGCAGACTACAGGGATGATAAATGTGAGGGTGCCTTGTAAATGGTGCACTGCTGTATCCGCATGATAGCTATTGTCAGACCTGGAATAAAGCCTGCAGGGCACAAGGCCAGATTATGTGGTCAAGTCGATGCATTTGTTCAGGCCATGTGGCCTCTCTGTGCTATAGTTTCTTCTATTGTAATACAGGAATCATAACCCCCAACTTTTCCCTGCCACCCAGGATGTGCTTGGATTGCTTGCATGAGAGCCCCAAGTCCGCTGGCAAAGCAAGGACAGAAACCCAGGGCCAAATGAATCACATTCATTCTGGTTACTTTTACGCTCTTGACTCTAAGGTTTCATTCTTGGATGCCTCCCTGACCTAATCATGCTTACAACTGTCTTTCCTCTTATACTACCAGCCCACATATGCTTGGAAAAAGCAAGATGATGGTACTATTAGAGCAGTAAACCTGTAGCCTTTTAACTCTATCAACATCAAAAGGAAAAGAAAGCCCCAGAATTCATCATAAAACCTATTGGGCCTTCTGGATGCTGTGGCTCACACCTGTAATCCCAGCACTTTGGGAGGCCAAGGCAGGCAGATCATGAGGTCAGGAGATCGAGACCATCCTGGCTAACACGGTGAAACCCTGTCTCTACTAAACATACAAAAAATGTGCTCATAGTCCCAGCTACTCAGGAGGGTGAGGCAGGAGAATCACTTGAACCTGGGAGGCAGAGGTTGCAGGGAGCCGAGATCGTGCCGCTGCACTCCAGCCTGGGAAACAGAGTGAGACTCTGTCTCAGACAAACAAACTAAACCTATTGGAGTTTGTGTTACTCATTACTTTGGATACTGTGTCACCTTTCCTACTGGTGATGAATAAGAAAGCTACTTAGGTGGCTCATGGTCTCAGGATGGTGCTGAGAGCTGGAAGGATGTCAGGAAATCTAGGAACCAAACCACATGATTCCTAGGAACCACAATGTAGTGTGATAATTGTGATTAAACATAGGATCTAAAAAAACCAAATCATCCCATCAAAAAGTGGGCAAAGGTCATGAATGGTCAATTCTCAAAAGAAGATATACAACAAACATGAAAAAATGCTCAACATAACCAAATATCAGGGAAATGCAAATTAAAACAATAAGATACCACTTTACTCCTGCAAGAACGGCCATAATTAAAAGGTCAAAAAATAATAGATGGTGGCCTGGATATGGTGAAAGGGAACACTTTTACACTGCTGGTGGGAGTGTAAACTAGTACAACCACCATGAAAAACAGTGTGGAGATTCCCTAAAGAACTGAAAGCAGAACCACCATTCGATCCAGCCATCCCACTTCTGGGTATCTACCCAAAGGAAAATCAGTCGTTATATGAAAAAGACACAGGCACATGCATGTTTATTGCAGCACAATTTGCAATTGCAAAGATATAGAACCAACCTAAGTGCTCATCAACCAACAAGTGGATAAAAAAAAATGTGGTCTATATACACCATGGAATACTACTCAGCCATAAAAAGGAATGAAATAATGTGCTTTGCAGCAACTTGGATGGAGCTGGAAGCCATTATTCTAAGTGAAGTAACTCAGGAATGGAAAACTAAATATTGTATGTTCTCACTTACAAGTGGGAGAGCAAAGCTATGAGGATGCAAAGGCATAAGTCTGATATAATGGGCCAGGCATGGTGGTTCACGTCTGTAATCCCAGCACTTTGGGAGGCCTAGCCGGCATATCACTTGAGGTCAGGAGTTCAAGACCAGCCTGGCCAACATGGTGAAACCCCGTCTCTACTGAAAAATACAAACAAAATTTAGCCGAGAATGGTGATGTGTGCCTGTGATCCCAGCTACTTGGGAGGCTGAGGCGGGAGAATCACTTGAACCTGGGAGTGGAGGTTGCTGTGAGCTGAGATTGCACTACTATACTCCAGCCTGGGCAACAGAGCAAGACCCTGTCTCAAAAAAAAAAAAAATGATAAAATGGACTTTGGGGACTCAGAGAGGAAGGGTGGGAGAGGTGAGGGATTAAAGATTACATACTGGGTAGAGTGGACACTGCTCAGGTGACAGGTACACCCAAATCTCAGAAATCACCACTAAAGAACTTACTCATGTAACCAAAAACTACCTGTACCCCAAAAAGTGTTGAAATAAAAATTAAAAATAAATATAAATAGTATAAAAAAGGATCTTCCAATTTATGTTTCCTTGATTAGGTATGGCATTCACTTGCTCTCTGACCAGGCAGCAAACCCAAGTAGCACTCAAGGCCCTGGAATCTTGGAGTGCAGTGGAGGGATGGGACCCGGGAACGCTGACCTGCCCACTCTTGAGGACCGGCCTGGCCATGCCCAGGGACCATGACAGTCATGGCTGTGCTCACTGATGTTTCCCCCGAGGTGGGCCCAGGGGCCACGACACAGTCATGGCTGTGCTCACTGATGTTTCCCCCGAGGTGGGCCTGCCACTTGCTGCATTACTGCCAGGACCACCATTTTGACCAATGCGTGTCATGTGTCCACTATTTACAGCTCACCAGAACCTTCATATCCAACACGACATCTGAGCTTCATGACCGCCCTGTGGGAGAGGTTCCTAACCAGCCCCACCTCTTAGAGTCTGAGGCTTAGAGAGGCCAGGGAGGAAACTGAGCTTGCACTCAGGGCCTCCCCTCCCAGGGCTGGTGCTCTTCCCGGGACACTGGAAGGATGCAGAGTTTAGAGCCCGAAAGGCACAGCTGAGGAAGGGAGGGAGAGCAGGACTCTGAAACAGCAGTGACATAGCAGTGACAATTGGGATGCAGAGTGAGCCCGCTTATAACCTATGTCTTACGTGAGATTTACAGGCAGGCAAAGTAATCTGCTCAGAGCATATGCCTGGCATCAGAGTGCACTGTGACTAGTTTCTGGGGGTGGGTGTTAGGGTAGGCTCACAGATTTCTGTAACACCTCCAAGACAGCCCCATCCAGCCTTTGGCCCTCAAACCCCTTCCCCTGACAAAGCCCTACAACCTTCAGCCATAATCCCAGTTTAGGCCAAGCCCCTCTCTGGTCCCCAGAGGACCCGTGCTGTTCACCGCCCCCGTCACCCCAGCTCACATAGCTCGGCCTCCTGCCACAGCCTGGTTTAAGAAGGCATTAGAACTGGTTTCTTTCCCAGTGCCAACAGAGAAGCCTTTCAGGGAAGGGTTGAATTCCCGGAGGATGTCTGCAAATACAAGGAAAAGACACACTTAGTGACTACTGCAAAGCAATCTTCAAATTCCTTTGATAAGCACCAGTGGGTGTTAGGGAGCAGAGTCCCCACTCCACAGCCCCTACTCTTACCCCAACCTTCGCTCAGCATGGGAAGAAAACGTTCAGCAGGCTAGTGCTTAACAACAGGGCAGCACACAACAGATGTTTCATCAATTATTGCTGAGGAAATGTGAGTCTGGGTTACATGCTTTTCTCATGTAGTTTTCTTTTTTACTACATATATAGTAGCTTTATCGAAATATAATTCACTTACCACAAAATTTACCAATTTAAAGTATACAGTTCAATAACTTTTAGCATATTCACATAGTTGTACAATCATCACCATGTAATCAACTTTAGAACATTTTCATCACCCCAGAAAGAAACCCAGTACCCACTAGCAGTCACTCCCCATTCCCTGCAACCTCATGGCAATTGTGGATCTACTCTGTCTCTGTAGTCTTGCTTATTCAGGCCATTTCATATGAATGAAATCATATAGCCCAACACACCTTTTGTGACTGGCCTCTTTCACTTAGCGTACTATTTTCAACATTCGCCCATGTTGTAGCATGCATCTGTACTGCATTCCTTTTTATTGTTGAATAATATTCCATAGTATGGATATACCACATTTTATTTATCCATTCTTCAGTTGATGGGGCTTTGGGGTTATTTCCACATATTGGGTATTATGAAAAATGCTGCTATGAACATTTGTGTACAAGTTTTTGTGTGGATTTCTCTTGGATATGTATCTAAGAGTAGAAAAGATATACATATCTTTTAATGTATGTATCTTTTAATGTATGTATCTGTTTAACCCTAGCCCTAACCCTGTTTAACCTTTTAAGGAACTGCCAGGACTTTTCTCAAAGCAGCTACACCATTTTTACATTCCCACCAGCAGTTTCGGAGGGCTTCAATATTTCCATATCCCCGTCAACACTTATTATCTTTCTATTATAACCATGCTAGTGGATGTGAATTGATATCTCATGGTGGTTTTGATTTGCACTGATGGCTACTGATGTTGAGCATATTTTCATGTGCTTACTAGCCACTTGTAGAAATGTTTATTCAGATCATTTGCCCAATTTTAACTGGGTTATCATCTTATTATTGAGTTGTAAGAGTTCTTTATAATTTCTAGATACAAGTTTCTTATTAGATATAGGATTGGCAAGTGTTTACTTCCACTCTTTGGGTTGTCTTTACTTTCTTTATGATATGTTATCCTTTGAAGCGCAAAATATCGATTTTTCTTTTGTCACTTCTCTTAGTGGTATTTCGAAGAAAACTTTGTTTAGCTCAAGATCATAAAGATCTGCTCCTATATTTTCTTCCTAGAATTAGTTGTAGCTCTTACGTTTAGGTCTATGATTCATTTTAAGTAAATTTTTGTATAAGGTGTGAGGTAGGAGTTCAACCTCATTTTTTTGGTGTGTATCTAGTTGTTTCAGCACAATTTATTGAAAAGCCTCTTCTTTCCCCCATTGGTTTTGGCATCCTTGCTGAAAATGAGTTAACCATCAATACGAGAGTTCAATTTCTGACTCTCAATCTTAGTCCATTGTTTGATATGTCTATCTTTATGCTAGTACCACGTCTTGATTACTATAGCTTTATAGTAAGTTTTGAAATTGGTAAATATAAATCCTCTGAATTTGTTCTTTTCTAGATTTCTTGGGATATTCTGGGTCCCCTGAATTTCCACATGAATTTTAGGGTCCGCTTGCAAATCTCTGCCAAGGAGCTACCTGGAATTTTGATAGGGATCACATTGAATCCATAGATTTGGGGAGTATTATCATTTTAAGAATATTAAATCTTCTAGTCCATGAACGTCAGATGTTTTTCTACTTACTTAGGTCTTTAATTTCTTTCAGCAATGTTTTGTGATCTTAAGAGTAAAAGAGATGCTCTTTTCTGATTAAATTTATTCCTAAGTATTTTATTATTTTTGATGCTATTGTAAATGGAATTTTATTTTCATATTAATTGCTAGTATAAAGAATCACATTTTTGTATATTGATTTGTACCTTGCAATCACTGAACTCACTTATTAGCTCTAATAATTTTTAGTGGATTTCTTGGGATAGTCTCTACATAGTATCATGTCATCTTTAAATAGAAGTGGTTTTATTTCTTTATTTCCAATCTTGGTACTTGTTCTTTCATTTTCTTGCCTAACTGCCATGGCCAGCATGATGTTGAATAAAACTGGCAAGAGCATGCATCCTTGTCTCACTCCTGATATCAGAGAGAGGGGGTGGCATTCCATCTTTCACCATTGCCTGTGATGTCAGCTGTGGGCTCTTAAAAGATACCCTTTATCAGAGTGAGGAATTTTCCTTCTATTTCTAATTTGTTGTTTTTTTACTTTATTTATTTTGAGACAGTTTTACTCTGTCACCCAGGCTGGAGTGAAGTGGCGCAATCTCAACTCACTGCAACCTCTGCCTCCCAGGCTCAAGCGATTCTTGTGCCTCAGCCTCCCAAGGAGCTGGGATTACAGGCACCTGCTACCACACCTGACTAATTTTTGTGTTTTTAGTGGAGACGGGGTTTCACGGTGTTGGCCAGGCTAGTCTCTAACTCCTGACCTCAAGTGATCCACCTGCCTAGGCCTCCCGAAGTGCTGGTAGTACAGTCATGAGCCACTGCACCCAGCCTTTGTTGAGTGTTTCTATTGTGAAGTGGTGTTAGATTTTTGTTAAATGCTTTTTCTGATCCATTGAGATGATCATGATGTGTGGTTTTTGTCTTTTATCCTATTGACATAGAATATTACATTAATTGATTTTGAGGTTGAAAACTAACCTCATATTCCTGGGCTAATTCCACTTAGTCATGAGGTATATATATATATATATATATATAAATTAATATATAAATTAAAAAATATATATATATAAATTTATATATAAATAAAATATATATATATTTTTTTATTGCTGGATTTTGTTTGCTAGTATTTTCTGTAGGATTTCTGGGTCTACATTCATAATACTTACTGGTCATACTATGCTTCCCTTGTGATGTCTTTGTCTTATTTTGCTATCAGGGTAAAACTCATAGAATGAGGTGTGAAGCATTCCTTCCTCTTCTGTTTTTGGGAGGAGTTTGTGAAGAACTGATGATTGATACTAATGTTCGATAGAATTCACCAGTGAAGCCAGAGACAGTCTGGGCTTTTTTGGGTAGGAAGTTTTAAAATTATTAATTCAATCTCTTTGCTTGTTATAAATCTATTCAGATTTTCTACTTTTTATGGAGTCAATTTCAGTAGTTTGTGCCTTTTTAGGAATTTGTCCATTTCATCCAAGTTATCTGATTTATTGGCATACAACTGTTCATGGTATTCTCTAATAATCCTTTTTATTTCTGTAAGGTTGATAGTATCTCCTCTTTCATTCTTGATTTTGAGTCCCCCTCCCTTTTGCCAGTCTAGTTACAGTTTTGTCAGTTTTGTTGAACTTTGCAATCTCATGCATTCTAATTGCTTTTACTAATATGGATCACACTTTTCACTTTTTCATCTTTCCAACTTGGCGAGCCCTCCTGAGAGCAGAGTCTATATACCCCAGGGCCTCATATACTGCTCAACACGCTTATGGACTGAATTAGAAATAAAGCAAAGTTCAGACAAGCTTGGAGACTTGCTCAAAGTCATGTAGCTGCTGAGAATGGCTGGTCTCTCAGCTCCAATACAAGGGCACTTGCCTCCGCTGTCTCACAATCTTCTAGGATGTGAGAAAGAAACTGGGTGGGTAGCAGCCAGGACTTTAGGGCCCCTTCCAGTAGAGTGCTTGCTAGAACCCAGCACTGCTGCGGGTTTACTCAGCACAGACGGATTGGACTCATTCCTTGAGGCTGGGGGACATTACACTAATAAATGGAAATTGCTCCAATTTCTACTCAAGAGAAGAAAGGACTGTGAAATCACCTGAGCGATTTGAAAGTGGAATGGTTTGTCCTAGGAAGTGGTAGGTTCCCTAGGAGGTAGAAGGAACTCAGCACAGCCTACCCAGCTACTTAGGAAGAATGTCATAGGGAGGAACCACACATTGAGTAGGGCAACAAGTTGCTGGTGCAGGCAGTTATCTCTGCCAGGAACATTCTCTCCCCTTTCCTTACCTGACGAATTCTCATTCTTGAAGCTCCTTTTCAGAAGACAGGGTTAATAGCCTCTATGTTTATTTTCCCCTAAGCTTTGTACATATCTATAAACATTAGTCATGTGTCTGTCTTTAGGAAGACATGCTGCCAAAGAGACTTTGGTGACGTCATTGGGGCACTGTTCTCCTATTTTCCAAGCACTCCAGCACTGGAATATTTGCTGGATTAAATTGAACAGGGGGTTGAATGGGGATTTTGTTCTGCCCTTACATTCTTATGAGTTTTCTAACACATTTCCGTATAGTTATTTCCCCATGGATTATCTATCCCCTACAATCAAATAGTCTTCACATCTCTAGCAAGAAGAGTCTAAATAGCTGGTAATCCATTTCTGGGCTAAGTGTGCCAGGGGAGTCATCCACCTGAGGGGTGACATTGTCTCAATCCTTTGTAAATTACTTTGGGGAAAGACGTGAAGCCAAATAATATCCAATTATCTTGTCCATTATACGAGCATAGAAGTAGAGAGCCCAGAAAGCTGTTGTATGCAGTGGGCCATCCCACAGCCAAGTTCATCACACTCACAAAAGCACCCTGAACCATCTCCTAGCAATAGAGGAACTGATTTATAGCTCACATATGTAGACCTAGATACAAAGAAGGCAAGGAGTGCTTGTGGCACAGAACCCTGTCTACCTAAATTCAACAGGATTTACAAATAACCAAAACAGGTAATGTGAAGTCTGCTCAGCTCTGCTCTGCCTATGTGGAGATTAAGCTATGATGCCCCCCTCATCCAAGTCTTGGTGGCTTCAAGTTCAAGTTGTTAGCTTCTAAAGATATATTACAAAGGGATATGTACCAGGGAAGTAAATGAGAATGGGACCAATTAAATTCCTCCCAGACAAAATTATCAGCCAGAAGATTCCAGGAAAAGAATTCAATTTAAACATGTATGGCTTGCATACTTTAAGAACAAGCACGGAGATGTGTATGCACTGGGGAGAATTTTAAAAAGATGATAAGACCAGACCCTTCAGAGAATATAGTCAGGCTTTAAAAAGTCATTCCGCCTGTAATCCCAGCACTTTGGGAGGCCAAGGCGGGTGGATCACTAAGTCAGGAAATTGAGACCATCCTGGCCAACATAGTGAAACCCTGTCTCTACTAAAAATACAAAAATTAGCCGGGCATGGTGGTGGACGCCTGTAGTCCCAGCTACTCGGGAGGCTGAGGCAGGAGAATGGCGTGAGCCAGGGAGGTGGAGGTTGCAGTGAGCCGAGATGGCGTCACTGCACTCTAGCCTGGCAATAGAGCAAGACTCCGTCTCAAAAAAAAAAAAATAAAGAAAGAAAAAAAAATCATTCCGAGCAGGTTGGTGGGAAGTAAATTAAGAAAAGTGTTGAGTCCCAAAGATGGCTGTGTCTGCACAACCTGGACAAGGTAACTTCATATCCTCCTGCGGCAAGAGCAGCAGCAGTTCCTACAGCAACTCCGCAATTCAATGTCTGTGCGCAGCTGTGCCTGCGCTCCAGGTGCCTGGATCGATGGCTCTTGCAGGGGGGTTATCTGCTCGGAAAGGCAGGTGCCGCACACCCTGGTTTCCTTTTCTTCTTTCTTGAATCACTTTATTCTCTCTAATCTCATGCCAGATTATTGAATCACTTTTTAATGACTTGCACTAAGACGTGATCTGAGCTCTTTTTTTCCCCGCTTTACTTTCTTCCTTCCTTGGACAAAGACAATTTCTTTTTGACACCTCCCCGCCCCCGGCCCCCAAGCCTCGAACCCCGCTCCGCCCCCAACTCCAAGGCTTCCGTCACTATCGGAAGCGGAGCTGGGAGTCTTGGGAGGCAGCGCCCCCTGGTGAATTTAGTGGGCTCCTGCAGCCGGCGCTCCTCCCGAGGCCGGCGCCACCTGCCGGGGGAGCGGGAAGCATGCAGGGGCCGCCCCAAACCAAACAGCCCGGCCGCCGCCGCGTACTCACTCGCCAGGGTGGTAACGGTGCTGACACTCTCATCTCCGCCGACGCTGTATTGTGGGTCCAAGGAAGAAAATGAAGGGTTAAAAATGCCAGCCACGCCAAGACCCTTCAGACACTAGCCAGAAACGCCCGTCTCCCGAGAAACAGCCGTGGGGCTTGGAGCTTGCCCTTTCCCATCACTTCAGTAGAAAAATGGAAAAAGCAAACCAGAATATGACTCCCCTCCCCATAGGCCAGCACATCAAACAACAAGCCAGCTTTAAACCGGCGGCTGATTTCCGCTGGTGCTGGGGTAGGGGAGGCAGGTGGGTTCCTTGCACCCCCGCTTTCAAAGGGGAAGTAGTCCCTCGTCTGCCAGCCCCTTTCCAACTAGCCACTGCACCGTGCATTAATATTATTGGTGTAAACGTAGTCTTAAAAACGCTGGCCCTATTTTTTCTCTTTTCTCTTCCTGCTTGGCTTGTAAAAGCCGTTTCTAAAAGGTGTCTTCTAGAAACTCAGCCATCTTCCAAGCCAATACTAAAATTCCAAGGTGATCAAAGTGAGAAGGATTTCTAGGCATGCAAATATGCAGCATTCCAGAGTGGACTGGATTCCCTGCTTTTCCACACCCCCCACCCCATTCTGTGCCACGCGTGTCTAGGAGCATCTAAAAGGTTCTCCAAATGTTTGGGTTTTAACTGTGCAGCAACGTGAGGAAGGATGCCAGAGAGTCGGCACTAAGGTTAAAGCAGGTGTCAGATGGAGATGCCAGATTCCAGGTGAGGAAACACCAAGCTTTCCCGGGCTTGCAGCAGAGGTTTGATCGCATGCAGAGCAGAAATAAGCCTGCCCAAAGTGATACATGAGAAGGGAATGCACTGGTAGGGGCCAGCAAGTATCTGCTCTGCTTCGTGATCTTTTACCTTCTGGCTCTGTGATCTTGGTCAGGTTACTTGCCCTCTCTGAGCCTTGTTTCCTCATCTGTAAAATAAAGGCCCTATAACAACAATGCTGACTACCAGATACTTACTTTGTGTCAAGCAGTGTGCTGGACACTTAAATTCTTTCTAGTCCTCAGACAGTGCTCAGGTAGTAGCATTGTTTCTGCATCAGAGATGAGGAGAGAGGCTCAGAGAGGTTAGGGAACTTGCCCAAGGTTACATCCAGCTGGGTAGCTAGGGCTCAGTTACAACTCTGGTTCCAAAGGCAATGATCTGTGCATCACTCAGGCCACTGCCTCCTTCTGAGATTATATCGCAGAGGGAGAAATGGAAGCCAGAGAAGCATTTCCAACCCAAACATTTATGTAGTTTCTCTCCTAGACTCCTGGCTCAAGGCTCAGCTACTGTTCTGGGCAATGTAGTGGTTTGAGGAGGCTGGTGAACACCTTTTTCAAATTAAACCTAGAAGTTGGTCATAGAAAGAACAAAGCAGCCCACCCCCTGCTTAAGGTGTTGTTTTCTAGAATGCTCAGGGGGTTTCCCTTGCTCTGCAATGAAGGTGTCCTTGGGGCCTTGCCACTCCCTCACTCACCTCCAGGACAGGCCTCGGTACTGAGTCAAGACGTCCAAGATGTTTCCAGGCGTGGACCCAGCCCCATTGCCTGCCTGAGAGAGAACGACGACGGGGTGAGTTTCTTTGCTTTCCCCAGTGGCCCACCTCTGCCTGCCTGCCAAAAGGTCTATGTTCTTATGCTGGCCAGGACCGCCTGGGCACTCTCTGGGATCTAGGGTCCAGATGGCACCATATCTCCATATGCATCCTGCCTTTTCAGAGGTGAGTGAGAGCGCCCACTGGGAAGGCCTGGTGCTGTTCACAGCTCTGCTTCATTCTAAGAAACCCTGCCTAGGCCAAGACCAAGTGAAACTTGTCTAGCAAAAGTGCTCTTGAAATTAGACTATACCTTTTCAAAAGGATACATTTCAGGGTCCTGTTTTTCTCATTTTTTAAAAGCTGTGAAGTATATCATAAAAGGAAATATATCATTATCCTTTTATACCAGTATCTCTCACCTATGCACAGTTTAAAATGTAGTAATAAAATGAAATCCCACGTAGCCATCATCAGCTGAAGAAAGCACAATGTGGACCCTCTTCAGGTGCATGTCCCTTGCCTAAAGCACGTTGTTTCTGAGCATTTGGAAGAGCATGCCGAGACAGGCCTCCCAGGCAGTTGGGGGTGAAGTCTGGTCTCCACAAGAGGCCCCCAGGTGTGATCCCTGCTCTCTGGTGCCCAGTTCCTTTGCTACCTGCCAGGCAGGTTCACACCCAAAGTGCTGCCTCCCTAGGAACCCCTGAACAGCTGTGCTGAGATGTGATGACCCCCTGTCCTGAGAGTATCTTCGAGGAGACCACGGAATTGGGAGGAGGTGGTGCCAGGCCCCGCCGGGCAGGAAGAGGTTGGGATAAGCAGTATATGAAGCTGCTAAGGCCCAGTCTGCCCGTCCTTCCTGGGAGGTTATGAGCAGTCAGGCCTTTGGGGTGAAGAATGACTGAGGGGCCATGGAGGAGGCTGTCACAGCACAGGGATAGGGCCCTGGACTTAGGGTCAGGATCCCTGAGTTCTGATCCCGACTCAAGCACTTACAAGCTGTGTGGCCTGAGGCACTTCACCTTGCCCAGCTTCATTCACCTTCTTACTGATTTAGAGACACGGCCTTGCTCTGTTGTCCAGCCTGGAGTGCAGTTTGCACCATCATGGCTCATTGCAGCCTCGAAATCCTGAGCTCAAGTGATCTTCTAGCCCCAGCCATTCAAGTAGCTGGGACTATAGGCATGCATCACTAGGCTTAATTTTTTTTTCTTTTTTGGTAGAAATTGGGTCTTGCTATGTTGCCCAGGCTCATCTTGACCCCCTGGCCTCAAGTGATCCTTTTGCCCTGGCCTCCTAAAGTGCTGGGATTACAGATGTAAGCCACTATGCCTAGCTATTTTTTTTTTTTTTCATTTTTGTAGAGATGGAGTCTTGCTATGTTGCCCAGGCTGGTGTTGACCTCTTGGCCTCAAGTGATCCTCCCACCCTGGCCTCCTAAAGTGCTGGGATTATAGATGTGAGCCACTGGGCCCAGAATTTATTGGTCGAATTTAAAGAAAGTCATACCTCACAGGATTTTGTCATGAAGATACATCCCACTGAGTGGGACGATATCACTGTGATAGACCATAGACATGAGAGGTGTCAGCTTGTTCTTGGGGAGGATTCAGCTGGAGACCCTCTATTCTACTGGCCCAGGGAATAGCAGCTGGACTCTGATGAGAGGCTGTTGAATGGAAGCTGTGTCTAGGAACCTCTGGGATCCCCAGCCCCCAGGCTCTCAAAAGGCCTGATTCTGCTTTTCATGGATAGTGCTTTGCAGGGTCTGAGGTGTCACCCTGGGGCAGATGCAGAGGTGGGTTTGGAACATCTCTGGCCTATCTGCCTCTTCCACAGACTCCCGTCTTCCCACCCTCCCCAACCTCCCTGCCCCCATTAGCACTTGCTCCTGTCTCATCATCTCTTCACCCCTCATCCTGGTACCTTCCCTTAGCTTTTCTACATGGACAAAACCAAGCACTGGATCCTTGGAGGAGTTAGTTCTACAGCATGGTCTGGAGATCTTATCCATCCTGCCCCACTGCTGACCAGCTGTGTGACTTGGGGTGGGTCACTCCTGTCACCCACACTCCCTCTGGGGTCCCTCCACTTCCTGCTCTCTCCTTCATCTCAGCATTGGGGGAGGAAGATGAGACCAGAATGGAGGTGGGAAACCATGATGGGAAGGGAATGCTGTTGAATGCCAGGGTGGGTCGGACAATGGAGAGATGGAGATCAGGACCCGAGATGGAGAGATGGAGATCAGGACCCGAGATGGAGAGATGGAGATCAGGACCCGAGATGGCAGCATCTAAGAGCCAGGAGTGAGACCTTCTCTCTCCATTTTCCTCTTCAGTTTCTCATATTAGTCAAAATATTTTCCCCTCCTGCCCCTTCTGCATCAGGGTCACTTACCGTGAGAGAGTCACCCAGGGCTCCAATTACATTGATGTCAGCCGGCTTCAGCCTATGAACTAAGAATATAAGCAGGAGTGAGTGGAAAATGGGGCTTCCAGGAAAGCACTGGACCCATCGACACTGAAACAAAGGAATAACTTCTAGGATAATGAAGAAAAAGTCAGTTTTTACCACCAAGACACCTCGGATAAAAGACTGGAAAAATCCATGGTTGTCAATGGGCTCTGCAGTGCCAGCCGTGGAGTCTGACTGCTGGCTTCCTCTCTGGGGCACCTGGACACCGGAACAGCAAGCTTAAAGGTGGATCCTGCTTTAAGTGGGGAGCTGTGTTCACATTTGGTGAGACCAGATGCTACAAGGCGAGTGGTGGCAGGCCCTTGGCAAGGTGATTTGGGAGGAGGGAAGGAATTGCCATGGAAATGCAACCAATACTTAATCTATTCTAGGATCTGATGATATTTGGGATAAAATATTACATCATCCTATCAAAATCAGTTCAGTTTCTCTAAAGTGAAAAGGGAATACTTTTATGCCACTGACTTTTTTTTTTTTTTTTTTTTTTTTTTTGAGACGCAGTCTCGCTCTGTCGCCCAGGCTGGAGTGCAGTGGTGCGATCTTGGCTTACTGCAACCTCCACCTGCCAGGTTCAAGCTGTTCTCCTGCCTCAGCCTCCTGAGTAGCTGGGACTATAGGCACGCATCACCACACCTGGCTAATTTTTGTATTTTTAGTAGAGACGGGGTTTCACCATGTTGGCCAGGATGGTCTCAATCTCCTGACCTTGTGATCCACTCGGCTCAGCCTCCCAAAGTGCTGGGATTACAGGCGAGAGCCAATGCACCCAGCTGACTGTTTTTTAATTGAGATGAAATTCACATAACTAAAATTAACCATTTAAAAAGTGAACAGTTCAGTGGCATTTAGTACGTCCACAATGTTGTGAAACTATCACCTCTATCTAGCTTTGAAACATTTTCATTACCCCAAAAGGAGACCCTATACCCATTAAGTGGTCACCTCCATTTCTCCCTCCTCCCAGTCCCTGGTAACCAATACCCTGCTTTCTACCTCTATGGATTTATCTATTCTGGATATTTCATGTACATAGAATCATATAATATGTGACTTTTTATATTTGGCTTCTTCTATTTTGCATAATGTCTTCAAGGTTCAATTATGTTATAACATGTATTAATACATTCGTTTTATTTTTATGTTTTGAGACAAAGTCTTACTCTGTCACCTAGGTTGGAGTGCAGGGGCTTGTGATCATGGCTCACTGCAGCCTCGACCTCTTGGGCTCAAGTGATCCTCCCACCTCAGCCTCCTGAGTAGCTGGGATTATAAGTGTATACCAACATGCCCAGCCAATTTTTTAATTTTTTGTAGAGAGAGAGACTCTCCCTATGTTGCCCAGGCTGGTCTCGAACTCCTGGCCTCAAGTGATCCTCCCACCTCAGCCTCCCAAAGTGCTGGGATTACAGGCATGAGCTACGGAGCCCAGCCACTTCATTCCTTTTTATTGTTGAATGATATTCCATTGTATGGATGTACCATACTTTTGTTTATCCATTCATCCATTGGCAGGCATTTGGGTTGTTTCCACTTTTGGGCTATTGTGACTAGTATTGCTATAAATATCTGTGTACAAGTGTTTGTCTGAATGCCCGTTTTCAACTATTTTGGTATACACCTGAGAGTGGAATTGGTGGGTTATATGGTAATCCTATGCTTATCTTTTTGAGGAAGCATCAAGCTCTTTTCCACAGCTTGACTATATACAATTTTTATCTTTTGAGTTTAAGCATTCTATGTGATGTGGCAGCTATTAACTCACAGGACAAACATATTGAACACCAAGCAGTGGCTGGGTGCTTTGGAGACCACACAGTGATCAGATACAGAGAATGCCCTCAAAAAGCTCACAAGCTAAGGAGAAAATGAGAAATAGCCATAGTTACTATGGTGTAAGACTGATAAACACTAACAGAGGTGTGAAGTGATGTAAGGCTATAGAGCTGGAGGGATGATCTCTGCCTGGGGGGGCCTGAGGAGAGGGTCACAGCAGGCTTCACGGAGAAGGTCGCATTTGAATTAAGCCTTAGGAATAAGAGGAGGATGAGGGAGCACGAGATCGGGTAATGGAGGGAAAAGCCTGATGGATGGATGTGGTAGGGTCAAGCTTGGATGTCTTGAAAGCCCAGTTAGTCACACAGTTTGCTTCCATGAAGCATATATGAGACAGCAAAGAGAAAACCACCTTGGAAAGGTAGGTTAGGGCCACAGGGCCTAACCAATATCTGGTAATCAATAATCTGCTTTCTGCTTCTATGGATATTTCATATAAATAGAATAATATAATATATGACTTTGTCTGGCTTCTTCTACTTTGCATAATGTTTTCAAGATTCAATTACATTATAGCATCTATCAATATATTCATTTTATTTTTATTTTTTGAGGCAAGGTCTCACTCTGTCACCTAGGCTGGAGTGCAGTGGCGTGTGATCGTGGCTCACTGTGGCCTCGACCTCCTGGGCTCAAGTGATCCTCCCATCTCAGCCTCCTGAGTCACTGGGATTAGAGGCTTTTATGCCTGGCAAGCAAGTTAGGAGTTTAACATAGATATTGCTATATATGTAATTACTCACATACACACACAGATACTATATCTACCTACCCCCTTACCTCATACACATAAGAATGTGAATCCTAGTGTATTTGCGGGACCACACCTAGAATTCCTTAAGCTATATATAGCTTGGTCTCTCAGGTCACAAGCTTACCTCCCACTCCCCCAATTACCTCACCCCCAAGGTCACCCTGACTTGGCTACAGCTCCACCTTTGCTGATGTACTTCTGTTGTCTAGTGGTGCAACGCTGCACTAAATTGCTGAAATAGTTCTTGTGGCTTGGAAGAAGCCTAGCACAGAGTTTGTACCAGGGAGTGGCCCGCCCTGGTACATATCAGTGGGCCATTGCTTAAGAGGGATAAACTGAAAGTTGTCTGCAGGAGGCTTTCTCAACAGCCTTCTTTGCAAAAGACAGCTTATAAAGCCTGTAGTGTGACCAGATTACAACCCCAGCACTTTGGGAGGCCGAGACGGGCAGATCACCTGAGGTCAGGAGTCTGAGACCAGCCTGTCCAAAATGATGAAATGACGAAACCCCGTCTCTACTAAAAATACAAAAATTAGCCAGGCGTGGAGGTGTGCGCTTGTAGTCCCAGCTACTTGGGAGGCTGAGGCATGAGAATTGCTTGAACCTGGGAGGAGGAGGTTGCAGTGAGCCGAGATCGCGCCACTGCAAGCCAGCCTGGGAGACAGAGGGAGACTCCGTCTCAAAAAAAAAAAAAAAAAAAAGGTTGCAGGCCTACAGTGAAACACAGGATGAGATGATTTTGACACAGCTGGCCTACATATAACCCACAGCAGCCGTCAACATCCAGATCGTGGCTGTGGAATGATACCTGTGCAGGAAGCCAGATTAACACTGAGTGGAAAACATACTCAGGGACTTCCAGGTCTCATCTCCTTCCATGGAGACATCTTGTCTACTTCCTTCCACGCTGTCTGCCGGTGGGGACAGCCGCTCCCAATGAGGATTTGCTCTCACTGGAAAAGTAAAAGTTCTTGCCTCTTCCTATGAAAGGATACAAACTCACACATACATAGTTGTAAATATATGCGTGCAAAATACATAGAACAGCAGTTCTCCAACTTGAGCCTGCATCAGAATCACCTGGAGAGCCTGTGAAAACACAGATGGCTGGGCACCGCCTTCAGAATTTTTGACTCAATGGGTCTGGGGTGGGCCCAAGGATTTGCATTTGCAACAAGTTTCCAGGTAATGTTGATGCTGCCAGTCCAGTCTGGGTACCACATTTTGAGAATCACTGATAGAGACACTTGGTCTCTATCAAAGCCATTGACTGCAGTCAAGTACTGCGCTTGGACCTGAAAAGCCTGGAATCAAGCCCAGGAGGCAGAGGCTGCAGTGAACTATGATTGCGCCACTGCACTCTAGCCTGGGCAACAAAGTGAGCCCGTCTCTAAAAAAAAATACATAAGTAAAGATTTGGCTGCGTGCAATGGCTCACACCTATAATCCCAGCACTTAGGGAGGCCAAGTTGGGAGGATCACTTGAGCCCAGAAGTTTGAGACCAGCTTGAGCAATATAGTGAGACCCCTTCACTAAAAAAGAAAAAAAAGACTAGAGTTGTTTCTCTCATGTATATGTGTACATTGTCTTGTGGCCCTCACAACTGTAGCTGCCATTGCACAGACTGATGACAGCTCTGTCTCTTAGATTCAAGAGGTGCTGAGTATCTTTCTTCAGTGTTCTTTTTCCTCCCCCTCACCATGCCTTGAATCCACCCTCACACACACACACACACACACACACACACACACACACATCCCATGCACACACTCAGCCTTCCATATGATTATAGCCTACTTGGCTCTTCCCAGCCATCCACAGCTATACCATGTGGTTAGAAGAACAATATCAAATCACAACACCAGCTGCACACATTAGCGCATGTCCACTAGGCTGAGCAGGAGAACTTTAAAACGACCTCTTCTCAAATAAATCAGGTGATGGGGTTAAAAAGGCAACAAAACAAAAAAAATAAGACCTTCTCCCTTCAACTCTAGAGTGGTTTATTTTATCTCCTGGTGATAACAGTCAAACACTATATTCTTACTGCCATAATGCATCATACACTGAATCCTGTGAATACTAGCTAGTGTGCAAAGGTTAGCGGAAATCTTTGGGGCTGGAAAAATACGGAAGAGATAGATAAATTTGATTCAAAAGTATTATCACTACAGTTTGCTAAAGAGGCAGCTGAAACCTACCATTCCTGTCTCCTAAATTTGTAGCAGGCAGAACACACACACACACACACACAGACACCCACACATACCTATGTTTATGTCTATGTGTACGTACACATGTATAGATAGACTGATTGATCTACAGCTATACCACCCTGAACATGCCCGATCTCATCTGATAGATTGGTTGATTGTGGTGGGGGTGGTTCTCCAGTTGGCCATTCTAAAGGAGTCTCAGGAAGAGATACAGTAATAAACCAGATGAAGCAAACCTGGGTGGGAGGAGTTGACTTAATCTGGGATTTTATTGTTAAGATAGAGCACATCGCATTTCATTGGCCTAATTTCCGTAGACCTTGATTTGAGGTTTGTTAATGTCATCATTAATGACAAACATAGCTTAGAAATACAGTAAAGCACTTTAGCAGTTGCTCTCCCTGGAAAAAGAACTATTTAGTGATAAGATTAAATTTGTGTGGGCTGATTAGCTAAACATTATCTGGTACAAACTGTCCACCACCTTGAGAGAAGCTGATAAACACATCATTAACTCATCATGATTTCTACAGAGGGGACCTCTTATCAGAAGGCCATCCAAGCCACGATGAAGTACCACAAATAGCAAGGAAATTGCACACTAGACTGTAGAGTGGGGACACTGCCCACTGTACACGGAAGGTCACACCCAGGAGAAAGGCTTGGCTTGCTGGGGCTTTGTCTTGTGTAACCCAGCAACTTAAACCACGTGGGGCCCTAATCTGAAAAACGTGCTTTCTCTCAATTGTCACCAAGCGTTGCCCAACCCATTTGCCGTCTGATTTTAGGGACTTATGTTAAGATTTCCACAATGGCAGTAAGCAGCTGCCTCAAGATTGGAACCATGTTTTGCCTTTGGAATCTTCGGTGTGAGTTTCCATGAACCAATGTGTACCTTCCACAGGGGAGCTCAAGAAACGTGTTAACTGGAATTAAAGACTAAGTGACTCTGTGACAGGGACTTTACAGATCTCAAAGTTTTAGATGATGAAAACCATAGGGCAGGGAAACACTTACTCCTCTACGTGTTGGGGGAGTTTGAACTCACTCAGTAGGCTGGTTGTGCCCAGGGACAAGCAGGCTGTTATTTCCCACAGGGCATCATTCCTTCCTGATGACACGGTAGGTCAAGTCACAGGACCCCTGAGTAGGTGGTGACCACAGAAACAGCCTCATGAGCTACACAGAACATTGCACTGCTGGCTCATGACGAGATGATGCCCCTAGTGAATGACCATCCAGTGCTGTAACCTGGTCATTTTTCATATTGACTTCTGAAGAGCTAATTTTAGCCAAATGGGTCAAATCAATGACCTCAGGGACTTAGCAAGGAATTGATGGCTTAAAATAAATGAATGAACTGTTCTGGTTTATACTATTGGTGACAGCAACACGTAATTAGCTTTGTGGATCCTTATTTGCAAAAGCTCTGAATTTTTCCCACTGTGTGGCATTAGCCATCAAGATAGCCACCTTCATCAGAAAGTTAATAAGCCATGTCCCCTGTGACTCCTCATTATCACTCTTTTATTTGCAAAAAGTGACTCCTTTTCTCGCTGGGAAAATCCTAAGCCAACTAGTAGGCCCAATATGTTTTTCTTGGTTATGCTAACTATGTTAGGGACAGGGCCATCTAGCAATGGAGCATGATGTGAGTGTTTACAAAGTTGTAAAGTCCATAGGAGAGAGCACTTGGTAAATTGCATCTATGTGCTGACTAGGAGGAAAAAGTTGCAAGTTTTTAGTTTTTACTGGTTACCCAATACCAATTGGTTATTAAAAAAAAAAAAAAATCACTTACATTAACTCTATGTGTCTCATCCCAGGGCCCTGTAGGTCATTGGATAAAGCACATCACTCATGAGCTCTGAAGTGTACTCAGAATGAGGCATCCAAGTTGCCAGGGCCACACCCTGTTGAAGACAGGTAGCATCTCATTTTGAAACATCACTTTTAATGATGTTTAGATGCATGTATCTGTGGTCAGTTTGGAGAAGCACTAGAAAATGAGACTATAAAGGTTTTTGAAAATAACTTTGGACCAGCATGGTAGCTTATGCCTATGATCCCAGCACTTTGGGAGGCTGAGGTAGGATCATTTGAGCCCAGGAGTTCGAGGCCAGCCTGGGCAACTTAGTGAGACCTTGTCTGTACAAAAAATAAAATTAGCTGGACATGATGGCATGGGCCTATAGTCCCAGCTACTTGGGAGGCTAAAGTGGGAGGATCTCTTGAGCCATGGAGGTCTAAGGCTGCAGTGAGGTGAGACTGCACCACTACACTCCAGCCTGGGCGACAGACTGAGACCATCTCAAAAAAGAAAAAAAAAAAAAAAAAGGAAAGTAACTTTGAAGGCAAAAAGCAAAACAGTTATTGTAAAAGATATTCTTAGTGAAAAATTGTTTTAATGAAAGGCATTTTGGTGTAGTTGATTTTTTTTGAATATCTTTTTTCAATCCTAGGGATTGTTGATCTGATGATTTAGAAATG